>NC_137150.1:133269511-133726457 GCF_951394435.1 Stenella coeruleoalba | reverse complement strand
CCAAAAAACAGGAAGATATTTACAATTACAGTGGTTCTCCCCAAGGAGCAAGTGTCCACAATACTTATATCAGACAAAATAAACTTTAGAATAAAGATTGTAACAAAAGACAAAGAAGGACATTACATAAAGATCAAGGGATCAATCCAACAAGAATTTATAACAATTGTAAATATATATGCACCCAACATAGGAGCATCAAATACCCAAAACAAATATTGACAGATATAAAGGGATAAATTAACAGTAACACAATAATAATAGGGAACTTTAACAACCCACTTACATCAATGGACAGATCATTCAAACAGAAAATTAATAAGAAAACACTGGCTTAAGCAATACATTAGACCAAATGGACTCTCTCTCTCTCCCTTTCTCTCTCTCTCTCTCTCTCTCTCTCTCTCTCTCTCTCTCTCTATATATATATATATATATATATATATATATATATAACATTCCACCTAAAAGCAGCAGAATACCCATTCTTTTCAACTGTACAAGGAATGCTCTCCCGAATAGATCACAGGCTAGGCCACAAAACAAGTCTCAGTAAATTTAAGAAGACTGAAATCATATCAAGCATCTTTTCCAGCTACAATGCTATTAGGCTAGAAAATTAACTACAGGCAAAAAAACTAATCATGTGGAGGCTAAACAATATGCTACTAAACAACCAATGGGTAGAGAAGAAATCAAAGATGGAATTCTAGAAAATACCTGGAAACAAATAAAAACAAAAACACAATGATTTAAAATTTATGGGATGCAGCAAAAGCAGTTCTGAGGGAAGTTTACAGTGATATAAGCCTAGCTCAGGAAACAAGAAAAATCTCAAATAAGCAACCTAACCTTACACCTAAAGGAATTAGAAAAAGAAGAACACACAAACCCAAAGTTAATAGAAGGAAAGAAATCATAAAGAACAGAAAGAAATAAATGAAATGGAGACCACCCACCAAAAAAAGAAAAGATCAATGAAGATTAAGAGCTGTTCTTTGAAAAGATCAACAAAATTGATAAACCTTTAAGTCGGACTCATCAAGAAGAAAAGAGAGAGGGCCCAAATCAACAAAATCAGAAATGAAAAAGGAGAAGTTATAATCAACACCACAGAAATACAAAATATCATAAGAGACTACTATGAACAATGGTATGCCAATAAAAGGGACAACCTAGAAGAAATGGACAAATTCTTAGAAAGGCACAATTTCCCAAGACTGAACTAGGAAGAAATAGAAAATATAAACAGAACGATTATCGGTAATGAAATTGAATTAGTAATTTAAAAACTCAACCAACAAAAGTCCAGGACTAGAAAGCTTCATAGGTGAATTCTACCAAACACTTAAAAAAGAGTCAACACCTATCCTTCTCAAACTATTTCAAAAATCTGCAGAGAAAGGAAAGCATCCAAACTCATCCTATGAGGTACCAAAGCCAGACAAAGATATCACAAAAAAAGAAAATTACAGGTCAATATCAATGGTGAACATAGATGCAGAAATCCTCAACAAAATATTAACAAACTGAAATCAACAATGCATTAAAAGGATCATACACCATGATCAAGTGGGATTTATCCCGGAGATAAAAAAGTGGTTCAGTAGCCACAAATCAATCAATATGATACACCACATTAACAAATTGATTATCTCAATAGATACAGAGAAAGTTTTCGACAAAATTCAACATCCACTTATGATAAAATCTCTCAAAAAAAGTGGGTATAGAGGGAACATACTTCAACATAATAAAGGCCATATATGATAAGCCCACAGCTGACATGATAGTCAATGGTGAAAAGCTGAAAGCATTTCTCTAAGATCAGGAGCAATGCGAGGATACCCAATCTTGCCACTTTTATTCAACATAGTATTGGAAGTCCTAACCACAGCAATCAGATAAGAAAAAGAAATAAAAGGAACCCAAACTGGAAAGAAAGAAGTAAAACTCTCACTGTTTGCAGATGACATGATACTATACATAGAAAATCCTAAAGATGTTACCAAAAGAACTACTAGAACTCATCAATGAATTTGGTAAAGTTGCAGAATACAAAATTAATATACAGAAATCTGTTCTATTTCTATACACTAACAATGAACTATCCAAAAGAGAAATTAGGAAAACAACCCCACTTACAATTGCATCAAAAAGAATAAAATACCTAGGAATAAATCTAACTAAGAAGGTCATAGACCTATACTTGGAAAACTATAAGACACTGATGAAAGAAACTGAAGAAGACACAAACATATAGAAGATATGCCATGTGTATGGATTGGAAGAATTAATATTGTTAAAATGACCATATAACCCAAGGCAATCTACAGATTCAATGCAATCCTTATCAATACCTATGGCATTTTTCACAGAACTAGAACAAATAATTTATAATTTTGTATGGAAACACAAAAGAACTCAAATAGCCAAAACAATCTTAAGAAAGAACAGAGCTGGAGGTATCACACTCACACTTTAGACTACAATACTACAGTAATCAAAATAGTATGACACTGGCACAAATATAGACACATAGATCATGGAACAGAATAGAGAGCCCAGAAGTAAACCCACACTTATATGAGCAATTAATCTCTAACAAAAGAGGCAAGAATATACAATGGAGAAAAGACAGTCTCTTCAATAAGTGTGCTGGGAAAACTGGACAGCTACATATAAAAGAATGAAATTAGAACATTCTCTAACACCACACACAAAAATAAATTCCAAATGGACTTTAAATGTAAGACCGGATACCATAAAACTCATAGGGGAAAACATAGGCAGAACACCCTTTGACATAAATCGTAACAATATTTTTGGGGTTTGTCTCCTAAGGCAAAAGAAACAAAACAAAAATAAACAAATGGGACCTAATTAAACTTAAGAACTTTTACACAGCCAAGGAAACCATCGACAAAAAGAAAAGGCTGCCTACTGGATGGGCAAAGATATTTGCAAAGATTTATCCAATAAGGAGTTAATAGCCAAAATATACAAAGAACTCATATAACTCAACATCAAAAAACAAACAACCCAGTTAAAAAATGGGCAGAGGGTCAAAGTAGACATTTTTCCAAAGAAGCCATACAAATGGGCAACAAGCACGTGAAAATATGCTCAAGGTCAGTAATCATCAGGGAAATGCAAATCAAAATCAAAACAGCAATGAGATATTACCTCACAACTGTCAGAATGGCTATTATCAAAAAGACAACAAAGGGCTTCCCTGGTGGCGCAGTGGTTGAGAGTCTGCCTGCCGATGCAGGGGACACAGGTTCGTGCCCCAGTCCGGGAAGATTCCACAAGGCTGGGCCTATGAGCCATGGCTGCTGAGCCTGCACGTCCGGAGCCTGTGCTCCGCAACGGGAGAGGCCACAACAGTGAGAGGCCCGCATACTGCAAAAAAAAAAAAAAAAAAAGACAACAAATTCAAGTGTTGGCAAGGATGTGGAGAGACGAGAACCCTCATGAACTGTTGGTAGAAATCTAAATTGGTGCAGGCACTATGGAAAACAGTATGGAGATTCCTCAAAAACTTAAAAATAGAACTACCATATGACCCAGCAATTTCACTCCTGGATATTTATCCAAAGAAAACAAAAGCACTAATTCAGAAAGATATATGCACCCCCATGTTCGCTGCAGCATTATTTATAATAGCCAAGATGTGGAAGTAACCTAAGAGTCCATTAAGAGATGAATGTTTAAAAAAGATATATATCTTCTTCTGAGTCTATAGGTAGATAACTATCTATCTATCTATCTATCTATCTATCTATCTATCTATATCTTCTTTACCTATATTTTCTTCTTAGTCACAAAAAGAATGAAATCTTGCCATTTGTGACAATATGGATGGACTTGGAAGGTATTATGCTAAGTGAAATAAGTTAGACAGATTAAGACATATACTGTATAATTTCACTTACATGTGGAAACTAAAAAACAAGACAAATGAACAAAAATAACAAAAAAGAATCAGAGTCATAGATACAGAGAACAAACAGGTGGTTGCCAGATGAGAGGAGAGGAGAGAAATACATGAGGACGATTAAGAGGTACAAACTTTCAATTACAAATTAAACAAGTCATGGGTATGAAATGCAGAGTGTGGGGAATATAGTCTACAACTATGTAAACTCTTTGTACGGTGATAGATTGTAACTAGACTTATCATGCGATCATTTTGAAATGTATAGAAATTTTGAATCACTATGTGTGTAACAAGAACTAACATAGTGTTGCAGGGCAATTATAGTTCAAAAACAAAGAAGCAAACAAATTCAAAGAAAAAGAGGTCAGATTTGTGGTCACCAGAAGCAGTGGGTGGGGGAATTGGATGGAGGTAGTCAAAAGATACAAACTTCTAGCTATAAGATAAATAAGTGCTAGGGATATGATGTACAACATGATAAGTAAATTGAACATTGCTGTATGTTACATATGGAAGCTGTTAAGAGAGTAAATCCTCAGAGTTCTCATCACAAGGGAAAATGTTTTTTTCTATTTCTTTAATTTTGCATCTATATGAGATGATGGATGTTCACTAAACTTACTGTTATAATCATTTCATGATGTATGTAAGTCAAATTATTATGCACGCCTTAAACTTACACAGTGCTGTGTATCACTTATATCTCAATAGCTCAATAAAAGAAAAAAGAACTTATCACTTTTAAAAGAAAACTCTATACAGCAGGGGACTGGATTAGTAAACTCAAAAATAGATCAATAGAAATACTCAATACAAAGCACAGAGAGAAAAATTAATGGAAAGAACAGAATAGAGCATAAGTGATATATTGGACACAGCCAAAAGATTTAAAATATTTATAATTGGAGTCAAGAAAGAGAAGACAAACAGATAAGAGTGGAAGCAATATTTCAAGAGATAATGGGCAAGAATTTTCCAATACTTATGAAAGATATCAACCCTTTAATCCAGCGTCTCAGTGAACCTCAAGGAAAATAAATAAAAAGAAAAATGTATCAAGGCACAACTTATTGAAACAGTTGAAGATCAAAGACAAAGAGAAAATCTTAACGGCATCTTTCTAAAAATGTACACAATCTTCAATGAAACAATAGTAAAACTGATTATGGATTTTCTTGTCAAGGAAGAAAAATGTGTGAAAGCCAGAAGACAATAGAGTGATATATTAAAATTCTGAAAGAAAACAAAACCACACTATCAAACTAGAATTCTATATCCAGCAAAAGGTCCTTCAACTATGAAGGCAAAATAAAAAATTTTCAGACAAAACAAACAAACAAACAAAACCTGAAATAATTCATCCCCAGTGGAGAAGCACTACATGAAATACTAAAGCGCATTTTTTCAAGTAAAGGGAAATATACCCAGATGAAAGCACAGAACTTCAGGAAGGAAAAAAAAGCACTGAAAAGAATAAATATGTGGGAAGAGAGAAAAGAATATTATCTGTTTGAAGCCAAAATAATAATGTCTTGTGAACTTGATAACACACGTAGAAGTAAAACTATACAACAATATCCTAAAGTGTGGGATGGAGTAGATGGACTTAAACTGTTTTAAAGTTATTGCATTATTATTTAAAAGGGAAAAGTACCAATTGAAGGTTGAAGGCAATAAGTGAGAAATGCATAATGAAATCTTTAGGGCAATCACACACAAAAATTGTGTAAGTAAAAAGCTAATAGCTGAGAAAATGGAATAGGAAAATACATGATTCTCAGCTATGATTGTTAATTTATTTCTTCTTTTAATTCGGTTAATTTCCATTTTTAAACAATGTTATTAGGTGCATAAAATTTCAGATTCTTGGGTTTTCTTGTTGAATTGACCCTGTTATCATAATCTCAATAAAACATGTCCTTTTCCCTCTAGTAATATTTCTTGTCTTAAAGTGTAGTCTGATATTAAGGTAGCCAACCAAATTTCTTTTTGCTAGTATTGCATGGTATAACTCATTTCATCTTTTTGCTTTCATCCTAACCTTATCCTTTTTATTTTTTTTAATTTTTTAAAACTTTTATTTATTTTATTTATTTATTTTTGGCTGCATTGGGTCTTTGTCGCTGCACGCAGGCTTTCTCTAGTTGCAGTGAGTGGGGGTTACTCTCTGCTGCAGTGTGAGGGCTTCTCATTGCGGTGGCTTCTCTTGTCATGGAGCATGGGCTCTAGGCGTGTGGGCTTCAGTAGTTGTGGTGCACGGGCTCAGTAGTTGTGGCTCACGGGCTCTAGAGCGCAGGCTCAGTAGTTGTGGCACATGGGCTTAGTTGCTCCGCGGCATGTGGGATCTTCCCAGACCAGGGCTTGAACCTGTGTCCCCTGCATTGGCAGGCAGATTCTTAACCACTGTACCACCAGGGAAGCCCCTTAACCTTATCCTTATATTTCATATATTCTCACTGTAAAAGTATACCCTTGGGTCTCAATTCTTTTGATTTAGTCGGACTACTTTATTCTTTTTTGTGTGTTTCATATTTATACTTCATATACATATATATATATACTATAAATATATATATACTATATATACTGATACAGTTACATTAAATTCTACCATGCTGCTATTTATTTTCTATTTGTTCCATCTGTTCTATTCCTTTGTTTTCCATTTTCTGGCTTTTTGAGGATTAATCATGCATTCTTCTATTCCACTTTTCTCACCAGTTAGCTTTTTAATTGTATATTTTTTGCATGCAGATTCTAATGTATATATTGCATATACATACATATATAAAGTCATCTACTTATACACTTTAGATTTGTACATTTGTGTACACATAAGTTTTGTGCACTTTTACTATCAATAAAAATGCTAACAAATATATTAGCAGACAGAATTTGTCAGCAGGTAAAAATAATAATGTACATCATGAACAAATGGGGCTTGTTCCAAGAATGCAAAGATGATTCAGCATTAGGAAATCCACTTAATTCTAAGGAGAAAATTATGCAGTCACCTCAATACATGTTCAAACAGTATTTGACAATATTTGACAATTTATTCTTGATTTTTGAAAGCCAATAACACAGGAATAGACAGATACATTTAAACCATATATAGAACCTCAAAACCAAATGTGTGCTTAGTTAAGAAATACTAGAGGCTTCTACCCTTAAGCCAGAAATGAGACAAATGTTTGCTCACTATTACATCATTTGACTTTGTACCAGAAAAGGAACAAAATAAAAATTGAGCAAAAGAGGTAAAACTATCACTATTTGCAGGTGATTTGTTTTATAGCTTGAAACCCCAAGAAAAATGTGTGAAAAATACTGCAATCAGTAACAGAATTTAAGAGGATATGTAAAATTAATATACAGAAATCCATAGCTTTTGTTTATACAAACAAAACCCAATTAGACAATATAATGGAAGAAAATACCTCATTTACAATAAAAAAGATAAAATAATTAAAATAAGCTTAAAAGATACACACAGGACCTACATAATCTTTTAAGCATTCATTAAAAAAAGAGAGAGAGAGAAAGAGAGAGAGAGAGATGAATAAATGAAAAGACATACCATGTTCTTGGATAGGAAAACTTAGCTTTTTGTCAATTTCCTTAACATAAAATGTTAATTAATAAATATTATCCCAATAAAAATAAGAAAAGAAATTTTTATCTATACAAGGTGATTCTAACTTTCACATGGAAAAACAAATGATAGCCTGGGTAATTCTGATAAAGAAAAGGAGAAGGAATAGCTATACCATATATTAAAATATACTTAAAATCAATAATTAATTCAATAATTAATTCAATTTAATTCAATAATTAAAACTTTGTACTAGTAGAATATGATTTGCCAGACTAACATGGCACAGAATTGAAAATCCTGAAAAATACCCAAATACTTACAGAAATGAATTTAAGATAAAGGTGGCATCTCAAATACATGGGGAAAAGATGGACTATTCAATAAGTGGTGGTGATATCAAACATTTTTTAGATAGACTTTACATCTACAGTAGAATAAATTTCAGTTATATAAAAGATTTAAATATAAACACAAAAAAACATAAAAATACTAAAACAGAAATGGGAGATGAGGAAGGTCTTGCTATGACTCAAAATCTAGAAGCCACAAAATAAATGGTTGACAATTTTGACTACATGGAAATCAAAAACTTCTGCATGGCAGGAACCAAACTAAGTTTTAAAAACACCCAAAGCAAAGTCAATAAGTAAATGACAAAATGAGAGCTATATGTAACTCATATCACAAAGGGCTAATTTCCCCAATACTATATAAAGAGCTCCTGCAAATTGATGAGATGATGAGACAAAAGACCAAAAACCAATAGAATGATGAGCATGGGTAAGGACAGTTTGCAGGAAATATACCTGTTTTTTTAAACATATGAAAACATGCTCGATGTCAATCATACCAACAAATATACAAAATAAAAACACATTGATTTTTAAAAATTTATTAGAAAGGGCAAAAATCCAAAAGTTTGAAAACAAACTCTCTTGGTGGGCTGGGAGACACAGGCATTCTCCCTCCTACATTGCTACTGGAAGCAGAAATTGGCATACCCCCTGCAGAGAGTAATTTGACAACATCTGTCCATGTTAGAGATGCATTTACCCTTTGACTCTGCAATTTCACTTTTAGGAATTTACCTTCTGCATAAACATAATCATGTGCTGCATGAAGAACTACGAAGTTATCCATGGCAACACTGTTTGAAAGCAAAACACTGCAACAACTTTTAAAGTCCATCTATAGGAGATTGTTTTGGCACACTTTGGATAGTAACCATCAGTAAAGAGGAATGATGGGGCTTCCCTGGTGGCGCAGTGGTTGAGAGTCTGCCTGCCGATGCAGGGGACACGGGTTCGTGCCCCTGTCCAGGAAAATCCCACATGCCGCGGAGCGGCTGGGCCCATGAGCCACGGCCGCTGAGCCTGTGTGCGCGGAGCCTGTGCTCCACAACGGGAGAGGCCAAAACAGTGAGAGGCCCGCGTACCGCAAAAAAAAAAAAAAAAAAAAGAGGAATGTTGACACGATTTACGTACCATGATGGAAAGATGTCTAAGACATACTGTTAACCGAAAACAACAAGGTACTTGTGAACTACCAAGCAAGTGGGAAAAGAGTTGAGAGTTGGAGAAGACTATGTATTCAATTTGCTTGTGTATGCAAAAGGAAGAGAGGAGGAGGGGGAGGGGGGAGGGAGGGGGGAGGGGAGGGGAGGGGGGAGGGGAGGGGAGGGGAGGGGAGGAGGGGGAGGGGGAGGGGGGAGGGGGGGAGGGGAGGGGGAGGGGGAGGGGGGAGGGGGGAGGGGAGGGGGGGAGGGGAGGGGGGAGGGGGAGGGGAGGGGGAGGGGGAGGGGAGGGGGAGGGGGGAGGGGAGGGGGAGGGGGGAGGGGAGGGGGAGGGGAGGGGGAGGGGGGAGGGGAGGGGGGAGGGGGGAGGGGAGGGGAGGGGGGAGGGGGGAGGGGAGGGGAGGGGAGGGGAGGGGAGGGGGAGGGGAGGGGAGGGGAGGGGAGGGGGAGGGGAGGGGGAGGGGAGGGGGAGGATCTCTAGAAAGGTACACAACAAATTAATAACAGTGGCTACCTTTGTTGGGGGGTGAGAGAGATAAGAGCTGAGCAGATGGTAAAGTACGCTTTCCACTGTGTAATGTTTTATAACTTGATTTTCTGAACCATATGTTATATTACTTATTCAAAACGTTAAATAAATAAAACGGTTTAGCTATGAGGAGATAGAGGACAATAGCCCCCTCTCTTCCTCTTGCCACCCCAGAGCAGCTGGGCTGCCGCTGAGCTGAGGAATGAGCATATGCATGTTTGTCTTGGTTTCACAAAGCCAGCCCCGGAGGACGCAGCTGAGTCTCTGAAGGTTATACGTAGGACTTGCTCAGGCCTGTCCAGGGAGGTCAAGGGTGATGCTAGAGTTAGAAGCACTGGGCAGGGGCACTCTGCAGTGATGAATCTTGTGACTTCAGAATGGAGCCCCTGACCCCCAGGCGAGGAGGCCAGCGCCTGTGAGGGGCCACCACCACTGCTGGGAGGGGGCACTGGGCCAGTTGGCTGGTTCTGCAAAGAGTGGCAAGGCATTGTGGGATTTTCTGAACTGGCCTCATCAAATTTCTCTATCCCTGATCACCCTCCTCGCCTGGTAAGAGGCCTTGGACAAAATCTCAAAAGCAAGGAGGGTCAGAGACCTGGAATGCACACAGGCCTGTCAGCAGAATGCAGCTGCCCCCAGGCCCCTGGCCCAGGACCCAGGACTGGCCTACTTAAAGACAGGAGGCTGCAGCCTGGACACCTGATTCCGTTTTATAATTTCCCTGGGGGGATTCCATCCAGTTACCAGCATGGTCATTTACTTCTTCTCGAGGCCTTTTCTCACCCTGTAGCTGGAGGACCATCCAAGCAGCCTCGACTGTGGGCTGGCGACACTGGCCCGCGTGTGAGGGGCTGCCAGGGGCTGCCAGGGACTGCAGGCCATCCCGACGTGGGAAAGGAGGAGACCTCTCTGTTTCTCAACTTCAGGCACTCCCTCTGTTCACAAACCATCATTGGGCACCTACTGTGATCTCAGCACAATCCCTGGGTGCCCCTGGGGTTCCCAAAGCTCCCAGTTTCCTCCTGTTTTCAGGGTCCCTCCACACAATTTAGCAAGTATGAGAAACTGTCCTGTATTGATCACTAATTGTTTTTTTGGGGGGGGGTTGGTTTGCGGTATGCGGGCCTCTCACTGTTGTGGCCTCTCCCATTGCGGAGCACAGGCTCCGGACGCGCAGGCTCAGTGGCCATGGCTCATGGGCCCAGCCACTCCACGGCATGTGGGATCTTCCCGTCCCAGGGCACGAACCCATGTCCCCTGCATCGGCAGGCGGACTCTCAACCACTGCACCACCAGGGAAGCCTACTAGTTGGTTTTTTTTTGCAGCTAAACTATATTGCCGACAGGACTGTGGCCTCCTTAAGGCATGCCTCTGCATTCTACTTCCTTGTGTTCTCCAGACCCCCAGAGCACGCTCAAACACAACAAAGCTTTTGATAAATGCTTGCTGGTGGCTTCTCAGTGTCCAAATTAGAAGTTGCGGGACTTCCCTGGTGGTCCAGTGGGTGAGACTCCGCGCTCCCAATGCAGGGGGCCTGGGTTCAAGCCCTGATCGGGGAACTAGATCCTGCATGCATGCTGCAACTTAGAAGTCCTCATGCTGCAACTAAAGATCCTGCATGCCACAACGAAGGTCCCGCATGCCACAACAAAGACCCAGTGCAGCCAAAATAAATAAATAGTAAATTAATTAATTTTTTAAAACTTTAAAAAAAGAAATCAAGTTGCATTGCAATCAGTTAAGACCCAAGGTGGCTCCTCAGAAGTGCTGTCCAATGACTGCCCAGAACGCTCATGGTGAAAGGCAGGGCCGCCTTCAAAGCCCAAGGAGCCTTTCCTAACCCCACCTCCACCCGGCCAGCCCCTGACCTCAGTCCCATCATTCACTCCCCTCTGGGGACCGTGCCTGTTCCTCCAACAGGGAGGACCACAGTCCCATCTCAGGCCCTTTGCACTCTCTGGCACCCCCCAACCTGGAATGTTCTTCCCCAGAAATCCATAGAAATCACCCCCTCACCTCCCTGTCAGGTCTCTGCTTATCTACCGCCTTCTCAGTGAGGCCTTTCCCCCTCACCCTATTCAAAATCACCCCCCATCCCTCTTACCTGCTGTAGTTTTCTCCGTATCACTTATCAGCACCAAAAATACTCTTTTAGTTTTTTTATTTATTTTCTTACCTGTCTCCCCCATGACAATGGGAGCTTCCCAAGAGCAGGTTAGTTGTGTTTTCTTCAGTGCTGTATCCCCGGGCACATAGTAGGTGTTCAGTAAGTATTTACCGACTATATTAATACATGTATTGATTGATTTAACCATGACTCTTGATCAAAGTTAATTCAACTAGATAAACATACGTATTGTTTATGCATGTGGATAAAAAACACTTGCATAGATTTCTTGACGGTTTTATAGACATCATTTCATTTTCTTTTAGTCTCAGGGATTATTATCCAGATTTTGCAGAGGTAAAAACTAAGACGCAGGGAAGTTAGGAGATTTTCCAGGACCGTCAGCTGGTCACTAGCAGAACTGGGGCGGCTGGTTTCCCATCTCCTGAAGCTCAGCTCGGCTCACCTACCTCAGGCTTTTGGACCCAGGATGGCCCCTTCCTACCTCTCTGTTCTGTGGGTTTTTCCTAAAGCTTCATACTCTCCCTTAAGAAGAAAACCCAGCATTTTCTCCTTTCCTTCTCTTTTCCCCCTCCCAGATCGCTGGGGCCCGTTATCCCCCTCCCCCCTTCCAATCCCAGAAGAAGCCTTTGTGATTGTCTTCTGGCAGAGGCGCTCTTGGGCAAGGTTGCATTCTAATTTTTGGACTCTGTTCACTAGGTTCTTTTACATTGCGAGGAGCCGAAACAGGCCTGGATCCCCTGAAATCATGGGGATTTATTGCAATAATTCACGTGGAGTTAAGGAAGGGATCTCGTAAAACAGTCCAGCTGCATGGAAACGCAGAGGCCTGTCCAGCAGCCTCACTCCGGGGGGCTGGAACACAGGCTCCCGGCGCCTCCCCCTTCTCTGTCTGGCTAACTTCTCTCCTTCCAGCTCCGACCTGCATCCCTTCCCCGCAATGGCAGACTGAGCAAGACGTCCCTGCTTTGTGGCCCTGCAATTTTCTGTGCGTCTCTGGATCAGGGCACTGATCCTGTTGTACTGGGTTCCTTTGCAGCTGGGTCTCCCTCCGCACCTTCATTAAATACACACCTTTGCAGACTCCTAACCCTTCGCTCTCTAGGACCCACCGGCCACTTCTAAAAGGGCACCGTAGTTCACGGGTGGAGAGATCTAGAAAGGAGCCCCGCTCATTCATTCTCCGCACACTTATTGGGTTGCAAAGCCTGGCGGAGGTGGGGCACAAGTGCGGACAGGACTCACTGCTTGGGTGGGCGAGGAGGGTGCTGGGGGCGGTGGTTTATAACACTTACAGGCGCGCGCGCGCGCGCACACACACACACACACACTGGAGGGGAAAATGCCATCAGAGCCCCCCTCCCCCCTAACCCCGCAATGATTCCGGCATCGCCAGACATTCTTTGATTTGCTGAAAGCATCTCTCGCAGGGAGGTGGGGAGAACAAGAGAAAAAACAGCTCCTGGACGGTGACTCGTGTGACAGCGCCCCGAAACGCGGCGGCTTTGTGGGGAGGGTGGGCCCCCACAGCAGCGGGCCGGGCCCGGGCACCTGGGGACCCGGAGCTGCAGGATGCTGAGCGCGCGCCGCCGCCAGGGGCCGCCGCAGCCGCCCGCCCGGCGTGTGGAATTTTCCACCGCCCAGCCGAGCTTGCACAATTGCGTCTCATTGGCCGAGCGGGGGTGTCTGTCCCCGCAAGGGGACGGAGATTAGATTAGCCTGGGAGCCCTCCTCAGTGGGCTTGGCAGGGTTCTGATTAATCAGGTCGGCGGGGCCGGGGAGGGGAGCCGAGGGAGGGTGGGAGGCGGGAGGAGTCCGCGTCTGTTTTCAAACCCAGCTAAGCTCCGGCCTTTGGATGTCACCTTTCTACGCAGAAAATGCTCCAGTGAGCCGGGAACAGTCGAGGGTAGATATGAGAATTTGCCTCTTCATAGTAACATTCCCCTAGAAACTACTGGAAAATGCCCAGATGCCCAAGTCCAGACGCCTCCCCCATCCCTCGCCCCCGCCCCTCTCTTTAGTCTCAGTCTGGCCCTGGCATTTAACCCTTTGAGCAGCAATGCCGTCAAGAGATTCTCTTTGGACAGTGACTTTCACAGACTCCCCCATCCAATAAAAACTTGAGAACCAAATCAGTTTCCACGAACGCCCGCCCTCCCACCCGGGGGGTCAGTCAAGAAATGAAGACAGCGAAAGACAGAAATAGTGAGTGACTCCTTTCTGTCTGCTGGAGAATCAGCATGAACTCCCCACACTGACATTAAAATGTGCAGCAAGACTTGAGACACTGTCGCTGTGCTCAGTTAGATTGTTCTCATAATGGGATTTATGTGTGAGATCCTTGTGTTGATTCATGATTAAAATACTCCCCTTGGGCTTCCCTGGTGGCGCAGTGGTTGGGAGTCCGCCTGCCGATGCGGGGGACACGGGTTCGTGCCCCGGTCCAGGAAGATCCCACATGCCACGGAGCAGCTGGGCCCGTGAGCCATGGCCGCTGAGCCTGCATGTCCGGAGCCTGTGCTCCGCAATGGGAGAGGCCACAACAGTGAGAGGCCCACACACTGCAGAAGAAAAAAAAAAAATTAAAAAAAAAAAAAATACTCCCCTTGTTTTCTCCTGAAGTCTGGCATTAGGAAGCTTCCTTCTGAGAGTTATTGTTAAATCTGCCACAAAGGCCAGCTCTGGCCCTCAATGGATGTTTGGGGAGTGAATGAATGATGTTCCCTGCAGTCCTGGTCCTTAGAATGACAGCAGTATGAGCTTCTGGGTCCTAGTGCGGGTTGTGTTAGTTACTAGTCGTGTGACCTCAGGCAGCTCAATTTCTTTGAGCCTCAGATTCCTTGCTTTTAAAATGGTGCTAATAGGTTCCTCAAAAAGTTAGGTAGAGAAATACCATTTGCCCCAGCTATTCCACTTCTAGGTATATACTGAAAAGAATTGAAAACAGGTACTCAAAACAGGTGCTTGTACAGGAATGTTTATTGGAGTATTAGTCACACAATGGCCAAAAAGTGGAAACAACCCAAGTGTTACCATCGATGGATGAAACAGATAAAATGTGGAGGACTGTCCAAACAATTAAATAGTACCCCGCCATAAAAAGGAGTGAAGTACTGATACACCCTACCACATGGATGAACCTTGAAAACTTTATGCTAAGTGAAAGAAGACAGACATGAAAGGCTGCCTACTGTACGATTCCGTGTATATGACATGTTCAGAATAGGTCAGTCCAGAGACAGAAAGCAGTTAGTGGTTGCCAGGGGCTGGGAGCAAGGGATAGGGAATAACTGCTTAATGAGAGTATGGGATTTTCCGTTGGGGGTGATGAAAATGTTCTGGAACTAGGTAAAGGTGGTGGTTGTATGGACAAAAAAAAAAAAAATGTTGCCTGCCATTTCAGTAAACAAAGGATGTTGCCTGCTATTCTAGTAAAGGAGTGATGCCAGCCATCAAGCCATCAGCCATTGCAGTCACCCCAGTGGTGCACCCTGAGGGGCATTCAGCTTGGAGAAAAACAGGATACTGGCCCTAGATAGTTAACATGCATATCAAAGGAGTAATTTCAATGAGCCCAGACTCTTGCATCTTCCCATATATAGAAACGCACTAAAATCATTAACTTGAGATGTCTGGTTTTGGTCATTAGCAGTAATCTTTTGATGTTCCACTACATGGGTTTTTTTCAGCAATAACTCCTATGTCTCCTGGCTTCTCCCTTGCCTCTTCAGAACAGTTGCTCAGTGCCATCTGAGAGGCTGTCTTCCGTTCTTCGGAAGGTCCTGGAATAAATCAAAACTCACATCTCTTAGGTTGTGTGGGTTTTTTTGTTTTTTCAGTCGACAGTTGCACGACATTGTGAATGTACTGGATGCCACTGAAATGTTCACTTTCAAATGTTTAGTTTTATGTTACATGAATTTCACTTCGATACAAAAAATGTAATGGGGCTAATGTAAGAAAACCCGACTGAGGATTAAGTGTGACATCTATGGAGAGATGTTAGAGCAAGTTAAACACCTTATTCTTTGATTCCCTCTACCTTACGCCCTGGGTCACATGGATCCGTGAGAACAGGGGGCTTCATGGTGTTGATCTAAGCCCCAGCGCCGGAGGCTCCACAATGGCCTGTCTTGCAGGCAGGAAAGCCTCAAGGGACCATGAAAACCACCGAAAAAGTGATAAATGCTGGAGAGGGTGTGGAGAAAAGGGAACCTGCACTGTTGGTGGGAATGTAAACTGGTGCAGCCACTATGCAGAACAGTATGGAGGTTCCTTAAAAAACTAAACATAGAGTTTCCATGTGATCCCACTCAGAAAACTATAATTCAATAAGATACATGCACCCCAGTGTTCATAGCAGCACTAGTTACAATAGGCAAGACATGGAAGCAACCTAAATGTCCATTGACAGATGAATGGATAAAGGATGTGGTGCGTATATACAGTGGAATATACAATGGAATATTATGCAGCCATAAAAAAGAATGAAATAATGCCATTTGCAGCAACGTGGTTGGACCTAGAGATTGTCATACTGAGTGAAGTAAGTCAGACAGAGAAAGCCAAATATCATATGATATCACTTATATGTGGAACCTAAAAAATGATACAAATGAACTTATTATTTACAAAACAGAAACAGACTCACAGACAAAACAAACTTACCGAAGGGGAAAGGGAGGGGAGGGATAAATTAGGAGTTGCGATTAATAGATACACACTACTGTATATAAAATAATCAACAAGGTACTACTGCATATATACAGGGAACAATATTCAATATCTTGTAATAACCTATAATGGAAAAGAACCTGAAAAAGAATATATATAAAACTGAATCACTTTGCTGCACACCTGAAACTAGCACAAGTATACTTCAGAAAACAAATACAAAAACAAACAAACAAAAAAAACAACGAGAATGCTGAATGATAGGATAGGAGTCTTTAAAATTTTTCATACAGGTGCCTCAGAGGAACAACCACAGAACCGGGGCTGTCTCACCACTGAGGCTGGGAGCCTAGTGGCCTGGGCTGCCAGCCCTCCCATTGCCCATGCGTGGGACCCCCAGCTAAGGAAGGCTTTTGCCAAGAGTCAGTTTCCTCATCTGAACAGTGGGGCTCATTGATGTACCTTCAGCATAGGGCTGCTGTCAGAAGTCAGCGAGTTAACACATGTGCTGGAAATAGAGTATATGCTCAACAAATGTTAGCAAGGAAAAGGTAAGCAATGACCAAGAAACACTGGGCATGTGGGCTCTGTTGGGGGGCTGGTGGGATGAGGCAGGCAAGGGGTTACTTGGAGCACTTAAAGCAAAAGGGGGCGTTTTGAAGTTGTTTTTGAAGTTGCTTTAAGCAATTTGCAGCACTGCCGGGTGGAAGGGAGTAGGGGAAATTGGGGGACAGGACAATGTCAAGAAGGGAGAGGAGAAGTCGACCATCAAAGGGATTATTCTGAAAATTAAGGAAGGAGGAGTTGTCAGTACTGGGAGCGGCTCAGAAGTGGGGATGACACAGAAACTCAGGCGTCTCCACAGGGCAGGGGACTGGCTATTCTGTTTTAACAGTGAGAGAGGGACTGGAATTTTGTCCCTTGCGACAGGAAACTGGGAAAGTGCAGCTCTCCAAGCAGAATCAGCTGTGCCAAACAGGCTCCCTCAGAGGAAAACCACTAATGAACTCAACTCAGTAGAGTCCCGCCATGCAGGCGTCCCTGAACTCATCTTGTTTCCACCAGAGTTGAAAGTCTCATCATGAGAGTGAACCTTTCTGCAAATCAGCCTTCAGCAGCAAAAGGGAGGGTTGCATGGAGCAGAACTTAATGGGAATTAGAACATTTTTTGGTTTTCTGTGGTGCCCCTGGCTTAGCATCTGTGATATCAGCCATGGTCCTCATGTCCTACTTCCCTCACTGTAACTGGAGGCCTCCTGGCCTGGCCCACCCGTCAGTGATGTGTCAGTGTGAGAATCCAGTGGTGCCCCAAAGAAAGCACTGGCCTGCAATACAGCATGGTCAGCCCGTGTCCCCAAAGCCCAGTTCCCCCCAGTCATAGGGCAGGGCACCCAGTGAACCGGCGCTCCAGAGAAAACAGGTCACCAAGCCCCCAAAGTATGTGACGTTTGGGTTTTGTTGGAAAGCATTGTCTTCAGACTTTCTTCAGCCTTTCATGTGTCAACTGAAAAAAAAAATAAACCACACAACCTAAAAGTTGGGAGTTGTGGTTTATTCGGGGTGCTTACTGAGAACTATAGCCCATGAGACAGCCTCTCAGATGGTTCTGAGGAACCGTTCTGAAGAAGTAAGGGAGGAGCCAGAATATACAGGAGTTTTTATATCCTTGGAGAAAACAGGTAGTCGAACATCAAAAGATTACAGCTAATCACAAACAGACATCCAAGTTAATAATTTTGGTGCTTTTCTATATATGGGAAGATGCAAGAGTCTGGGCTCATTGAAATTACTCCTTTGATATGCATGTTAACTATCTAGGGCCAGTATCCTGTTCTCCAACCTGAATGCCCCTCAGGGTGCACCGCTGGGGTGACTGCAGTGGCTGATGGCTTGATGGCTGGCAATAGTCGTTGTTTACTGAAATGGCAGGCAACTTTTTTTTTTTTTTGTCCACACATGGATAAAAAGATAAGAGATAGAGATAACAAGTGTATCAATGCAATACATGTGCACACCTTAAACTTAAACGATGTTGTACGTCAATTATATCTCAATAAAGCCAGAAAAAAGATATAGGTACACAATACAGTTAACTGTTAACAGTATATAGATACTGAGAGCCTATGAAAGACGGAATGTAAAAAAGGGGAGGTGTCTGCTACTAGGAATAACTTGAAATCACAGTTCTACATGTTTCTTTTATGCCCATTGTATATCTCCCCTCGCGCCACCCTGCCACCCCCTGCCACCCTCCCTTCCCTTCCCAATCCTACCCCAGCCCTCTAACATTGACACAGGGAAAGTACTTTGCCTGGGATGGCAGGAAACTCATAGTTAAATGTACTAAGCAATTAAGAGGATTCAGTGATTTGGAGTCATAACTGATTTCAGGTGCATCTTAGTTTTTTCAATATAAGTAATACATGTTTATTGTAGAAATTCAAAAAACACAAGTAAGCAAGAAAAAAAATTTTTAAACATTGAAGCACCCTGCCCTTGCCATTCGGGAATTATTACCATTAAAATTTTAAATTCTAATTTACATTGCTTTAATAATACTCGCGTGCATGTACATGTACTTTCACGCTTATGGGGGACCGACAGAGAAGGATGAGCTTGGGCGCCCCCATGAGCTCACCTGGGCGTGGAGAGAGCTATGAGGTTGGTGCTAGAGGCATGGAGGCATGGGGTCAGCCAGCATGTAGAAAATGAGGCCAGCGTGACTGCTGGCATGGCCACTGGTCCCCAGCCTGCCCAGAACCACAGCTCAGCCCTGTGGAACAGCCCCTGTTCATCTGCCTCCTTCTCTGCAGAACGCAGCTGACCCACCCTGCACAGGACCAAGGCAAGTGCGTGCAGCAGAGTGAGGCATGCACCTGTGGCAGACCTCTCTGAGGCACCAGCTGCAAGAGCGAGGGCTGGGACTGTCCTCGTGCACCTCTGCCCATGATGGAAACCCAGAGGCCAGAGAGAGAATTTTAGGGCTCATGGTCCTACTAGGTAGGAAACGCCCCTAAGCCCGCTCAGAGAGAACTGGGGGAGACTGAGGAGGAAGGTGCTACCATTATGCAAATGAGGTCACCAGCCAGGGGAATCTGAGTAATTATGATTAATGTGACTCCATTTTTTCCAAAGACCGGTGAAGCCTGGGAAAATTAGTGTATGTATATACTATATATATATATGTGTGTGTGTGTTTATATAGTATATAAATATAAAGTATATTTTAAATATGAAATTGGATCATACCATGATTTGATTGGTAAACTGTTTTCTTTGTTTAACAAGACCTCGTATTTTTTTCATGTAGATAAAGAGATAACTATAACAATGGTTTTCAAATGCTAGGGACTAGTGAAGGTGCTTCAGGGCCGCACAGAAGGGAGAGTAGATTTTGCAGGTGGAAGAGAAGATATGAGTTCCCACCCTCGGTTCACCCAGAATAGTCTACTTTTCTCAGTTCTGTATACTAGGATCCTATGAAAGACTGACTATTAGAAGGAGGAGGTGTCCACTACTAGAAATAATTTGAAACCACAGTTCAACCTGATTCTGTCATATGGTACTTCATTGCGTGGATAAATGATAATGTATTAACCAAAGCTCTCTTTTTGGACAGTTAGGTTGCATGTAAGTTAGGAGTTGTGTTCAGATGCAAATACCACATTCCTGAGACACCACAACTTAAACAAACTAGGATTTTTTTTCCTCATATAATGACAAATCTGGAAGGAGGAAGTGCTGACATTAGGTTAGTGGCTAATGGGTCTCCAAAATCCCATCAAGATAAAAGGGGGGAGGGGGGCAGAGTCATAGGTCAGAAGAGGGCTGGCAACTGAGCTGATTCCCCTCATAAAGGGCTTTCCTGGAGATGCCTCTGAATGATGTCTGCTTACACTTCATTGTCTACCTCTATTTGCAAAGAGTCCAGAAAACATTTTTAGCTAAGCACCTCACTCCTCCCCCCAAAAACTGGGGTTCTGTTACTAAGGAAGAAGATGAGAACAACTAAACCATTGTCTGAAAATCCTTTTTGCTATATCCTTGAAGCTACGTCACAACCTAAATTTTAACAAGATCAAGTCCCAGAAATGAAATTGTTCCCTTAAAGAACAATTCTGTGGTTTGTCCTAAAACTTCCCAGTGAAGGTACTGGTAACAAAAGTGACAAAGATATTGGTGTAATTTCTTTCTATTTTGAATCTTCGCTACTTTAATAAGCAAAATTTCTTCATGATTGTTTTTCCGAATTGTGAAAAATGTTTCTAAACAACGGAAGCATCTTGTTTCCATTCTTATCAATGGGACCTGAATGCTCTGGAGCAGTGCTTCTTACATTTTAATGTGTGTACAAATTACCCGGGATCTTATTAAGATGCAGGTTCTTATGCGACAAGGTTGGGGTCAGCTGAGAATCTGCATCACTAAGAAGCTGTCAGATGATGCAGTGCTGTTGGCCCACAGAACTCACTTGGAGTAGAGTTCCTAGTCGCCCCAGCATTGCAATTGCATCATAAGACAGCATACATCTGTATTGTTGAGTAAGAGCAGCTGTCTTCCCTTAGCAGAGAAGGGTCAGGACCAAACATCTCCAGTGGGGATTTGGTCCCCAAGTCAAATCTACACCCATACACTGCTGCAGAGGGAATAACTCAGTTCTGCTCAATTCAACAGGAGGTTTCTGAGTGAGCTGGGAGGTCCCTGGGAAAAGTGAGGGCTGCCTTAAACAGGTTAAAGTCTGAGCGGGCTGGGGGCAGGGTGGGAGGGGGCAGGGTGGATAAGAAACTCAATCACCTCTGCAGTTCTTGTCCAAACAAACAGAGACCCAGAGACTGGAACAGCCCAGAGCAGAAACCATGAGCGCCGCTGGTGGGCACCTGGGGATAGTGGCACGACATTACGGCAGGATCGGCTGTTAAAATACGAATTTGAGCCTGGTTCCCTTCTTCCCCACCCACACCCATTTCCAGCTGGTAGCCAAGCTTCACGCTTCCTGGCTTAGGGGATACAGGCCAGCTGAAAAGATTCTTCCCTGCTTTTGTAAAAGCTAAACCCCTGGATGAGATGATGCCAAGGGCCTGGAGGATGAGAGGAGGGAGAAAAAACGGGAGAAGGAATCCAGAGTGGCGGGGCCGTGCAAGCACGAGCTGCGGGGTCTGGGGAGGCGATGGCACGTCAGAGGTCCTGCGGGGCGCAGTCAGAGGGGTGGCCCCAGGCACCGCTACCCAGATCCCTGTCCCCGTGGATGCAGCTGAACTGCAGGGTCTGAAGGACCCAGTGCCAAAGCGGTGAGGGTGCGGTGGGGTGGGTGAAGGGGGATGGGAAGGGAGCTTCGGGGGGCCTTACCTCTGTCTATACTCCTTATCCTGAAGCCTGCTTTGCTGGATCCTAAGATAGCCACACGAGCTCTCTATGTATGCTTTGAGTTTGCAGAGTACATAAGTATCCTTTTCATCAAAGAGAAACCAGAATATGGGTGAGAAACATTCCCTAGATTACAGGTTGAGGTCACAAGAGTGCAGTTCCCATGGTTACTGGATAACCTGCATTTCCAGCCAGGTGACCAATGTGGGACCTTTCAACCTGGGAAGTGTGTGTGTGTGTGTGTGTGTGTGTGTGTGTGTGTGTGTGTGTGTCCCCTGCCAGGTGGGCTTAGCCCTCACAATGCCTGTTTCCCTAACAGGACCTGAAAACAGTGAAGCCTCATCCCAGGGGCATGAGCACGCTTTAGTGGCCCTTATGCCACACCAACGAATATCACAGCACCACCTGCAGAGACAACAGACCCAGGATCCCAGGAAACACAGTCGAGAGACAGCTTCCATGTCTCAAGCTCAGGAGTTCTTGGCCCTGGCACCTTACAAGCCTCCACCTGAGAAGATTTTTGAAATGCTCACGCCCAGGCCCCATTCCCAGGTGATTCTATTCTGTGGATCTGAGGTGGGGCTAGGCATCTGAATTTTCTTTTAGTGATTTCAATTTGAATCAATATTTTTCAAGGCCACCTAGGTTCATCTAGTGTGCAATCAGACCCCTTTGCAGGCTGCAAATATTCCAGAAGGGAACCAGGTAGAAAGCCACCAATTTTATACAGCCAGGTATATGTTATTCTGTGCTGTTCCCAATGACACCAGGGCTGGCTGGCTGGAAGGACAACTCTGCCGAGATGGAATGTGACCAGGCAGTGCCAGGACCGTCCCGGCCGGCTTGGGAACAGCATCTGACATTGAGGCTCCCCGTGGGAGAGGATCACAGCTACCACGCATGGAACAGGAGCCCTGCTTGCCCCTCAGCAAATAATTAGTGCAGAACAACAGCATTACTTGATATCTATCTCCAAGGTCAATGTGAATGAATAGATCTCTTTGCTTGGTTTCTTCCCTCAAAGCAAATGTTTCAGTCGTCTCCATTTCCCCCTCGATTCAGAGTACATTGTCCAGCACATTTGAGTCACTCTGAAAACAAGCTTGTATGTGGGTATCATGGAAATAAAACCACTTCCATGAGACAGCGTTTCTTGTTCAACCCCCCTTACAAGAGCTTACTAAACTGGCAGAGAAAAAAGCAGCGATTTTCAAAGTATGAAAAACTACCCATTATTCATTAGAGGGAAGCTGGTGGAAGTCAAGAGCTTTGAGCTTCAGGCAGAACTAGAGTTTGAGGCTCATTTTCTAAATGGAAACTGCTCTTTTCTTCTTCGCTGCTCACAGCAACTAGTTCCCGGTATGAAGCCCAAACCAGACCTTTTGAAAATGATACTGTTCTAGGACTAAGGGGTTGGGAGAGACAGAGGTTTTCAAAGGATGAGAACTTTCTTCTGTCCTCTTGGCCAAACTGAATCCCATCCACTTATTCAGTCCAGGGATTCCTGCATTCATTGTCCCCAGGTGCGAACTTGCCAGATGTCATGAATTCAAACCAAAGCTCCCTGCTTGCAGGCACCAGGTCCCACCTGCTCTCCCATCTTTGCAGTATCGGTCCCAGCCCTTCCTTCCCAGCCACGCTTCTCTGCCACCAGCCTCTCGGCTCCTGCAGAACCAGAGGTAGGTGTGTGAGGGGAGTTGCACGCCTCACAGGGGTGCACCATTCCCCCATCCATTTCCTGCAGAAGTGTCAACACAAACATGCTTGGGATGGGAGGCTGGAGAAAGGGGGAGGGTCAGAGGATTGTGCGGGGATCTTGTGGCTGCTGAAGTCCAGAAGAGAATTCTCTGCTACTTAGAAACAGCAGTCAAAGGCCACAGCTGCCGCCTCCTGAACTTTTGACCACTTGATAAGAGCAGTTGAAGATGTTTAAACACTCCTTCACCAATCTTCCCTTCAATGAAGAGTCAGGATACATCTAAGTTTAACAGCTCAACTGCCAGCATGGACATTGGAAAGGCAAGAGGGGGCGGGGGCAGAACCCGAGTTCTCCTTCACTCTGAGACAAGGGTGGCTTGATAACACAGAAAGCCTTGAGAGAGAAGGGACTGAGTACTCACCAAGTGCCAGTGGTATCAAGGCTATGATACGTTGAACGGCCTTGGAGATTACATCCACTAACAAAGACAATGAGAGTTTGTCCTCGCCTACACAGAAGTTCTACTAGTCAGATATCCATGTCCCACTTGGGACTCAGTTTTTCAGAGAGTGATTTTATTCTCCAGCATCCCTTCCCTGTATTTACTGTGTGTGTCCAGGTGGGAGGTTGGGAAGTATGATTCCTCCCCTGTTGCACTGCTTTCTGTAGCCGGAATTTACAATGTGGAATTTGAAGAACAAAAAAGTTGCAGTGGCTCCTTTGTAGGGCCAGTACTCAGAGGCAGATCTTTCTGCATAAAAGAGGACTTGATGTCACAAGTCTGGAGATAAATGACTCTAAGTGACCCAGCTTTGCCACCCATGGCTGCTAGGTGGATGCCTTGGGGATGAAGCACTGAAAAGGCATGAGCAGACCTGGATTCTGATCTGTGTCCCAAAGTACGTGTGAAGTGTGTTGCGTACGTGTGTGTGCGTGTACGTGTGAACCTGCATGCACTCATGTTCAC
This sequence comes from Stenella coeruleoalba, assembly GCF_951394435.1. NCBI lineage: Eukaryota > Metazoa > Chordata > Mammalia > Artiodactyla > Delphinidae > Stenella > Stenella coeruleoalba. The sequence goes on along the minus strand of NC_137150.1, from coordinate 133,702,041 downwards.
CTTCCAGGTGACAGTACCTGACCCACGCACCTCACAGGATTGTTTGGTAGATCAAATAAGAAATGAGTAGATTCAGGTCCTCCAGAAGAATAGAACCAAGATGATATAGAGATAGAGGTGGAGATGGAGAGAGAGACTTATTATAAGGAATTGACTCCTGTGATAATAGATGCTGACAAGTCCCAAGATCTGCAGGCTGAGTTGGCAAGCTGGAGACCCAAGAATGCCCATGGTGTAGCTCTAGTGTAAGTCCAAAGGCCTAAGAACCAGGAGAGCCACTGGTGAAGTTCCAGCTTAAAGGTCGGTGGGGTCAATACCCAGGAAGAGTTGATGTTTCAGTTCAAGTCCAAAGGCAGGACAGAGCTGACGTCCCAGCTCAAGCAGTCGGGCAGGAGGGGTTCTCTCTTATTCAGGGGAGGATCAGCCTCTTTGTTCTATTCAGGCCTTCAACTGATTGGATGAGGTCCATTCCTACTGGCGAGGGCAATCTTCTTACTCAGTCTACCGATTTAAATGTTGATCTCATGCAAAAACACCCTCTCAGAAACACTCAGAATAGTGTCTGGGCACCCTGTGGGCCAGTCACGTTGATGCATAAAATGAACTATCACAATGGAGCAAAAGGCAGCATGAGTTCTGAAAGAAGGCCCGTTTCTGGAGCCCAACAGCCCAAGGCCAAGCTCTAGCTTTGTCACTTGCTGGCAGTGTGATTTGCAGGTTACTCGAGTCTCTCCGGGGCTGCCGCCAATGCCTCTCTGGGAAGATGGGGGTAACGAAAGGGTCAGCATATGTACGTACATGACGCATGGCAGGCACCAAAGCATTAGTTGTTTTGGATGCAAAAAGGTACTGTTTAAAGGTTCGATTTGTCTCTTACATTTAACGTTTATTATTATTTTAGGCGAAAGAGACTGTTGGACATAGATAGGAGGAAAAAGAGAGGCATTAATATCAAGAAAGAAAAATAACACAGACCTTGTCAGCACATCTTCACTGTTAAATTAGTAGGCCAGGATCTGGGGGTTTCAGGGAGACATCAGACCTACTGGACTGTGGGGCTCCTCTCCCTGAAGGGAAAATTCTTTATTTCCCCAGGAGGTTTGTGGGCTCATATTTACCATGGAGCCTAATGTTAGGATGGCTGTGGTCTTTGCAGGGTATGTATATGTTTTACATGACATATGTAAGTGTTGGTCGATAGGGAAACCTAATACATTTGGGACCTGATACCATCATCCTCCATAAAAGCAAAATATTTTCCCATCCAGAAACCAAGCTGGAAAACCTCTCTCACAGTTGGTTTGGAGTTTAAAATCACAGTAATGGCTGCAAAGATGGCCTGTTGGTCCAGATAAGACCAGAGCCAACCTGACACCTCATTGCAGGATTGGTCCCTCTTCCAAAGTCCTGTTAAGCATGTGGGTGGTGTTAACAGCATCCTTCTGGCAGCTAAAATGGACCAAGAGAACGGCCTAATGGTTAGAGAAAACCTAGATGGTACAGCAAGAAATGCAGTGGCTGGACCGGCCAGATGAGACTGCTGGGGGCCAGCAGGATGGCTGTCACAGAGTGTGAGATGTTTGGGGTTTGGCAAACCCTAAGAAGCTGGCTGCCAGACTCCACCGCCCCTTGTCCCCCTGGTGTATTTCAAAGGAAATTAAATCCACATGTTTCTGATTTTTGACACTTAAAGCTCATCCAAAGGTGGTTTTGCAAGAGTGGTTTGGACACGAGAAGCCTAGAGAAACTTTAATTATTATTGTTTTTTTCATTTTGAAATGCAGACCTGTATGCTTACATAATAAATGCCATGCCTACAAAATTGAAGCCCAGTTCTGCCTTACCCAAACTTTTTGTCCTGGGCCCACCAGAAACAGATAATTGGAGTCAACTAGAGAAGACAAACGGTGCCTCTAATATCCAATCTAGAAATCCACCTTGAAAATGGCACTCCCAATGACCCCTTTTGATGGGACTGCACTAGAACTGCCAAAGCTAAGAGCTCAAACATACAGGCACAGTGTGGACTGAGTCTATAGATTCAATTACTTCCTCAGACTCTGGCCAAGGGGACGAAAACCTAAATTCAAGATGGCACACATCATACATCCTGGGAATCCGGGTCCAAGGATGTGGGGCATGAAGCCTCAGGGATAAGGAACCATCGCAAAGGTGTTCTGTGGAATGTTCTGAAATGTCCTGCCATGTACCTGAATGTAACCTAGACAAGCAGCGACCCAAATTCTACACTTAGAAAGAATTAGTGTTTCTGGACGTGACATGTGACCTCTCCAAGCTCAGTCACCTGAAAACTACTGGCCAGAGAGATCCAGGACCAAAGGGTCCTCCCCTTCTTAACCCGGGATTAACATTTTCGGTTTCTCCCATCTCTTTTTCTAGCCACTGCACGAAGCTTTTCCTGAAGATTCATCTCAGAGGCAGCCTTCTCCACTGCTCTGAGCTCTCCTGACCGAAGTCATGGCTTTGTTCTCTCCGGCTGTTCCCACCTCTTCCCCAGCCCTGGGCCGTCCACTGCTTGGTTGGCCGTTCACATGTTGGGCTCTGCCATTGGAACCCCCCAGCCCCTAGCTCGGGGTCTGGTACAGGTAAGTGTGCCTTAAATCTGTGATGGATGAGGTGGTGAATGCTGAGATGAATAACAGCTTAGCCCTCCCCCGGGTCCTCTCTCTGATGCTGCTGGTGGATTTCTCTGGACATGCGGGGTACATTTCTTGCTCCCTCTTGCCCAAGAGCCTTCACGTGTGCTCCCCTCTCCCCATTTTTTTATCCAAGTAACCTTGCTTCACAGGTCAGCTCAGATGTCCCTTTCTCAGGGAGCCTTTTTCTTTCCAGCCCAGGTTGGGGTGCCACCCCCAGGGACGTGCCTTTTCCCCACCTCAGCACACTCGATAGAAATTCATAGTTAACTAATCAAGTACAAGGTCATCTGCGCTGCCTCCCTTCCCACCAGACTGCTGGCTCCCAGAGGTCAGGAACCAGGTCTGTCTCCCTCACCGTCTCCCCAGCACCTCGCCCTGAGAAATTGGTGCTTGTTCACTGACCAACTCCTCAGCCTAGAGCTGCATCCAGCCTTTGACACCAAGACAGCTCATGTCTATGAACTGTAAACACTAAGAACAATGAGAGGGTTTTCAGATGCTTTGAAACCAGTACCCACTTGAATTCGTTTGCAAGAGCTGCCGTAACAACATACCACAGATGGATGGCTTAGAACAGCAGAAATGGATTGGCTCAGAGCTCTGGAGGCCAGAAGTCCGAGATCAAGGTGTCCCCAGGTTGGTTCCTTCTGAGGACCACAAGGAAAGTGCTGCCCCAGGCCTCTCCCTTAGCTTCTGGAGGTTTGCCGGCCATCTTTGGCACCCCTTGCTTGTAGAAGATCACCCCAATCTCTGCCTCTGTCATCACATGGCATTCTCCCAGTGTGCACGTCTGTCTCTGTCCCAATTTCCCCATTTTATAAGGACACCAGTCATATTGGATGTGGGTCCACCCAGATGACCTCATCTTAAGCTGGTCATCTACAAAGACCCTAATTTCCCAATAAGGTCACTTTCACAGGTACAAGGGTTAGGACTTCAACAACTTTTGGGGGAACACAATTCAACTTATAATATCACTCTTCGGGTAGAGAAATAAAAGGCAGCTTAAAACTGACATTGAAGTATGGTAACTATTTATTTATAGTCCAAACTGGGATGTTTTATAAGAATGAAAGGGGGGTACCATTAATAATTTTGCAGGGACAACGGGCATAAACCAGGACTGTCCTAGGCGTGCAGTCTGAGACTTATGGCCTCCGTCTGTGGCGAGGTTCATTGTCCGGCCTTTCCTAGGCCAGGATGCACTGTACCTTCACTTCAAATCCCTCTTTGTTTGTGTTCCCAGCAAGTCCAGTCTGTTTTATACACAGACACAGCAATACTGAGGGATTAGCTGTATTCCAGCTGTAGTTAATTCACTGTTTCCAGTTACCAAATGCAAGCCCAATCTCAGCAATTAATTTGGCCAGATTAAATCAGGTCCTCTTACACCTGTTCCCCTGTTTAATTAGGCTCTAATCTTCCCAGGGGGTTGGAGGCACCGGGGACATTGACCTAAGCCTTAGATTAGGAGGGCAGCGTCAGACATCCCACCGTCACCATAATGGGACACCCCTGAAACAGCTCCAGCCCTCCAGTCCAGAAATTCGCCTTGACACCTGTGATCCCCCCAGCATGGCCGGGGAAGGATCCCCTCCTTTGTTACAGACTTCCTTTCATATCCTCCCAAGGGAAGGAAACGCTCCCGGTGGTGCCTCTTTCTGAGGTAATTGCTGGACAGGAGTCAGCCAGTTAAAGCTGCCCATTTAATTAACAGAGTCTGTTATGATTTATCGGGATAATGAGGTGGGGAAAAAAGACATCGATTTTTCTTTCCCTCCCTGATATTTTGGCCTCTTTTCTTCCTTTTGGAAGATGACCCAGCGTTAATGAGAAACGAGTCACTTATTGTTGGGGTGCAAATAGAGAGATAAATGACATCAGTAATTAAGTCTCAATCCCTCTTTGGTATACAGAGTCATTTGTCAGGCAATATTATTCAATTAATTAATTCTATTAGGGCTACCATACTTCCCCAAATCCAGCCATTCAACCATCAGCAAGGATAATTTGTATGGTACAAAAATAGAATGGTTAATAAATGGATATTGAACCCCCAAAGAAAGTATTTTAGCCACCACAGGAAACCTAGCTAGAAGCATTTGATTTGAGAACATGTAAAGTGCTCACAGCCAGCCATGTACTTCTTTCCATCAAGGATTGGACAAACATTCCGGCTATTTCTGAGTTCGAATGCCCAGAAGGAAAAAGGGGGACATCGGATTGGTCCCGCTCATCTTCTTGCACCATATCAGTAGTCATTGTCAAGGCCTCTGGTCAGCCGCCCATCTGTGGCCAGAGACGGAACAAGATGACATGAAATGTGACTATTAAGGGCCAATTCTAAGGACAATATGACGGGAGGGAACACTTCCAGAACAGGAGCTCCCAAACTGTGTGGTCAGTTGGTCTGCTTTCTGTCTTCTCTCTGCCCATCCATCTCTCACTGCTCACAAGTTAATTTTGTCTCCGTTGATGCTCGTGTTAATAAAAAGCAAGCCCACATTCTCTTTGATTCCCTCACTCTTTCTCCTCTCCTTTTCAACTCTTGCCAACTTGTCTCGGCATTCTTTACCTCCCTCCTAGTGAGAAATTTGACTTCAGAAAAAGATAAATTAACGGTCCAGAACCACGTTTAAGACAAATCTAATGAAAGGAATTAGTCTCATGACATTCTAAAGAGAAAGGCCAGCCACTCCGTTATAATCTTGACAAATCCCCATTTACCTCTTCATCCACCTCCAAATCAACCTTTCCTTCCACCACCAATATTAGCATAAAGAAAATACTATCCCTGTTTCATTTATTGCCCTATTCTGTTTTGATTGGTTTCTAATGCTACAGGTGCATCGTGATCTGCCCTATTTCATTGTGATGCAGCAATATTTCAGCTGGATCCAGGATTAAATACGCTGGCATGGGAACATATCTATCACTCCCAGGAAGACAGCTCATATTCCAAGCAGCTGACTTCCAAAGTCCAGAGCATAATCTGTAAGTTGGGTAGCTGCCTACACAGTCCTAGCCCCTTTCTGATCTCTTGGCTAATCAAGTAATCTTTTGTTCCCTAAGCCCATTCTCGGGGAAGGAGTGTGAAATCAATATTGAAGACCACCAAAGCTCGATAGCCAGGGTGTGAAGGGAAAGCCCCGGGGCCATGGTTTTCAAACTTGAGCCGGCATCAGAATCACTTGGAAGGCTTATCAGAACAGATTCCTCAAGATCTGGGGTGGGATCCAAGAAGTGGAATTTTTAACCTCCCTCATATGGAAATGTGCCTTCAGAAAAAGATGGTCTCATCCAGGGGTCAGAAGTACTGTATTAGATCATACAGGTACAGGGAGGTAACTAGATTTTCAGAATCCCGAGTGTCCAGCCAACAACCTGGCTGATGCAAAGGCCACGCTTCCCTGGAATGGATCATGACAGAGGCAAAGAAGCCCTCCCTGACTGGGTCTCCTCCACTTTTACTTGTAGACAGACACCATGCCTAGAGTGAGATCAACAATTTCCTTCTAATAGGCCAGCATCACTTGCAGTTTTATAATTAGATCTAGTAATAGTGCAGAAGTCTACCAGGGTAGTGGGATTTCTGAATGTTTCTGCACTGTTTGGTTTTGTTCTCTGCTTCTCCTCGATGTCACACGTACTCACAGCTGTTCAACAGGCTTGACAAGGCTTGGGGATCTTCTCCTACTGTTCTTCGTGTAAGACTCAGGCACTCATGAACCTGTTAGAGCTGGATGGGGACCTGACAATTCTAATTTTACATGCCATGATTCCAATGGCCATCTGGTCCAGGGTTTCCCAGACTTCTCTTTGAACCCCATTCACAGACATACAGAACCCAACCAATCCCTTAGCAATTCGTCTTCTGTCTTCATTCTAGTGTATCCTAGCATCTTACTATACCCTGTGTTCCCTACAGAAAGCAGAGCTTTTGTAAAGGAAGGTTATTTTGGAGAGTGGTCCCAGCAGACAGGAGTCAAGGGCAGGAGGGAGTGAAGGGGGGAAGGGGGGAGATAAGGTGGCCATGTGGTCTATCATGTCTCTGGCAAGGACCCTCTAAGAAGCTGTGTAGAATGCACATCAGAATTTTCAGCCTGATGGAAGAAAAAGAGAAGCTTTAACCCATAGACTCCTATTCCCTTTCGGAACGTTGTCACATGAAGTGCTGACACCCTCACAACTTCCAGGTTGCACACACATGTATATCAGCATACCGTCCCAGAGAAGGCCAGGGCTGAAAGGGAGACACAGGGTGCAGCTGAAACAAGGCACCATCGGGTTGCACCTGCACAAAGCTGGTTCCCCAGCAACAGCTGGCATCAAAGGTGGGCCAGAAGGTGAGAGACATGCACAGAAGATGTCCAAGATGGTGTACTATCAAAAAGAAGAAACTAGGAGTAAAAAAACATGTTTATATTTTATCCACATATATTATAAATCTCATATTAGTATAATCTTTAATATTCAGCATATTTAAACATTTAATTAAATGGGAGGATTAACATTGGATTTCAGGAGTGTGTCTAAAACCCAGAAACCTTCCAGTGTGCCTACATGCCCTATTTCTAGAAACTTGTACCATTTCTGCACCCAGTGTCACTAGGAAACACTGACTAAACAGTACGTTTTCTGATCACCACCATCAAGACCATCAGATACAAGGAGGAAGTGAATAAAAGAGTTACTTTGTGTTAGCTGTTTGGCACTCACATTAAAATATAGGTTTGGAGCATCAAAACTTGCTTTCATGACCTCATGTCTGAAATTCTTATATTTTGTGCTTAAAAAATCAACTAGTCGCTATTTATAATCACTTCTGTATGATCGTTTGTTCTTGATTAAGTGAAAACCAAATTTAGACATAATTGTCACTGTCTTTTCTTTCTGTAACACTGTTGCTGAGGTCCAGGGGCCTCTTCAGAGGGACAGATTTTGACGCAAAAAAGACCATCTTTAGATAAAGTGAACATTATCGTCAGGCAATTTACTGAATTATTAACATGAATTTCAGCATCTGTGTTGCTAATGCTTCTAGTCTTTAACAAATGATCCATTCAGGATATGGACCAAAGAACATATGGCGAAGAATAAAGGCCATTGGAAACCGTATCAATACCTCCGTTAGAAGCCTTGTGGTGGGAGCGGGGGATTCAGCTCCCCGTGAAATCGGCCGAGGCCACTCCAGAGCGAGCATGCTCAGTCGAGCCCCCCTCCCTGCCGCGCATGTGTACATGATACTCACCCGCGGGCTCTGAGATCGCTCTGACATGAAAAATAGAAGTATTTACATACTTTCTAAAAACTTTCTCTCACTGAAATTTTCAAAAATATACAAAGTATTAGAATAATGGGTCCTCAAATACCTCACCCACCTCGATTATGGGCAACCTTAAATACGTTTTCTTTTTTAAAAAATTTTAACAGGCATCATTTTTGCTTCTAAAGACAGGAAACCCGGGAAGATTTTCATGACCCCCTGAGGGTTTGTGACCTGCTGGTTCTTTGGTTCACTGACCTCGTTCAATCCTCTCTTTATACAAGGGAACGCTCTGCGTCTCCCATTCTCTCTGGCTATCTCTCATGCTTGCAGCCAATTAAGTGGACTCTGTCTATGATTTCAGCAATGGTGACATATAATCCCAGTGTTAAAGCATGGAATTTTCCAATGCAAGAAGCAGCAGAAAACGAAACGAGGAAACGTTGCCATGAGCAAAGGCTTCTCAACACAGTATCTCCAACTGCGCTACAAAGCAACCCAGCTTTTGGATGAAGAGAAAAAAAAAAATCTGACAATGGAGTGATTGTTCTCCCTCCACAAGCAATCCTACTATTTCTAACCCCTCCATGAGCTGTGCTGGCAAAGGCAGACATCGCTTAGGTCTTCCTCAAGTGGCCGGTAACCCCAAAGGCAAAGGGGAAGGGACCCATTGTTTCCAGGAAACCAAAAGCCCACGGCAGGATCGGAGCCACCACGACCTTTCCTCTCCAAACAAAGAGGCGGGATGAGCAAGGCGCTACTCACCTGTCTCATTTGTTCAAAGAACCCAAAGCCAGCAACATGGATCCGTTTCTTGCTTTTTGTCCAACCACTTGCCTACTACTAGAAAAACAACCGAGGTCTGCCAAGAATCTGCAATCTTCTGAATCTCAAAATAATGACTAGCCTATCCAGTGTTTCCATCCAAGGAATTGTTGGTTCCTATACAAGAAAACCCTTTGGGGTGAGAGTCAGGAGTCCAAGAAGGCATGTGGTTATTTTTTGCCACACTCTGGAAAGAAAGGGAAATCTATTTTTGACATCAGCTTTCGGATTTCAAATAACATCAGCCTGTAAAGCATACCTAATTTAAATGTTGCTTCCAAATTTTACTTTAAGGTTTTCTGGTCTCCTCTAAGCTATTGCTTCAAGCGCACACACACACTCTCACACTTACATTCTCTTTTCTTGGCATATCTGAGCAAAAGTTTTAGAATAGGATAAGGAATTAACACCCCCATTTCCATCTGACAACTTTCATCTTTAAAAAAATAACAATAAACAGGAGTGGAGAGTTTGATTGCTTCATTCAGACTAAAACGCTTCTAAGTCTGGTCATGGCATTCGAGGCAATGAGTCGTTAAAGAGTATGTTTATGAGCTATGATGGGAAAACGAGCTGCAGAGGGGTAAGAGGGAAGCAAAGGACTCATACAGTAGTTTTGGAATATTCCAGCAGGTGTGTGAGTCATTACATGTCAACCCTGAACTGAAGGCAGAGATCAAACATGAAGTTCACTGAGGGTTTGTGAAAACTAATAAGGATTGTAATATCGCTGACAACCTAATCACCCCATTTGTATACAGACACGAAAATGACTTCTCCATGTGAGGGCCCCTTGCTGGAAGGGAAAGCCAAGAATATACATTTCATTGTTTTATAAAGAAAAAAAATAATATATATATATATATATTTCCAATATTCATGAAAGCATTTGCAATCCAGAGTTCAGCTAGCCTTTTAACTGAAAAACAGAAGGCTACACCAAAATGATTCCTAACATGAAAGAATGGAGTTGTTTTTGCCATTAACTCATTTCAAAGGCAAAGAAAATTACTTTTCTTCAGAGATGTTGGTTTTCATTGTTTATCCAAAGTAAAATAAAATTACAAAATGAAAGCAGCTTTCCCTGTCCTCCTCATCTCTGCTCTACCAGCCACCCACCTTCTCTGAACCTCTGGAGACTGTGGTGGATGCTCTGTTAGGCTACCACCTTATCTTCCTCTAGCCATTTGTGGACAGGTCTTCTCACCCCTGGCAGCCACCTTGACCTGTCATTGTAGCCCCCTACAGGGCTTTAAGTAGGAACTTAATCAGTGTTGTTGAGTGACTGAATTGAATGGATTTAGTAACTATAAGATTTAAGTCATGTTTGTCAAATTAACCTCTTTCAAAGAAAATAGGAGAGATGGAAGTGAAAGAAAATAAAAGCCACAGTTGAAGGTTTAGTATCAAATTTAGACATGGAAATAGTAATGCAAATATTAAACTAAAAAGAAACAGAGTTAGAACCCCTATTGGGTTCTATCGGGTGAGCAGCCTTGCCAGTGTGCCTGGGAATGCTCGCTCTAGGACTGAAATTCCCACGTCCCAGGAGACCACCCAGTCCCAGGCAAACCTCGAAACAGTTGATCACCCTGCAGGCTATCAATGACTCTCAGAGACCAAAATTCAAATGTTGACTTAGTTGGAACTCAGCAAGATCTCAGAGAGCTCATCACAAATGCACGATACACCCTACCCACACCCCACCGTGAGTCTCCATCTCAACCCACTCCCGTTTATTTCCTTCGTTGCACTTTAAAAATGTGATTGTTTTTCTGTTTATTCATTTATTGTCTGCTCTCCCTACTTAATGTGAGCTCCATGTGGTCAAGGGAGTCCTCTAGCCTGTCTTCCACTGTAGCCCTAGAACATTTCCTGGCAGAGGACATTCAAGAAATGTGTCTTACATGGAAACAACCTAAATGTCCATCGACAGATGAATGGATAAAGAAGATATGGTATATATATATATATATATATATATATATATATATATATATAATGGAATATTACTCAGCCATAAAAATGACATAATGTCATTTGCAGCAATATGAATGGACCTAGACATTATCTTACTAAGTCAGTCAGAAAGAGAAAGATAAATATCATATGATCTCACTTATATGTGGAATCTAAAATATGACACAAATGAACTTATCTACAAAACAGAAACAATCTCACAGACATAGAAAATAAACTCGTGGTTGCCAAGGGGGAGGGAGGGTGGGGGAGGGATGGATTGGGAGTTTGGGATTAGCAGATGCAAACTATTATATACAGAATGGATAAACAACAAGGTGCTACTGTATAGCACAGGGAACTATGTTCAATATCCTGTGATAAACCATAATGGAAAAGAATATGAAAAAGAATATATATATATATATATATATATATATATATATATAACTGAATCACTTTGCTGTACAGTAGAAATTAACACAGCATTGTAAATCAACTGTACTTCAAAAAAATAAATTTATAAAAAAGAAACATGTCTTAGGGGCAGAACTCTCCCAGATCATGGAATCTAACAAAATTGCTGTATTCTACTGATTCTAAGATATACAGTTTTGCAAAATTTAACATCTCTGGAATCCGGTGCATCTGAGTCAATGGTGCCTTTCAAAAGCCATCAGCCACCTGGCGGTCATGACATGGAGGCCATGGCCTTTGTGTATGCATTCACTTGGTCATAGCTGTTTACACTGTCCTCACTTCAGCTGAGGTATGTGCATCTGTTAACTTGTGCACTTAACTGTCATTCAGAATGTCGTCAAAAAAATTTTCACTATGATTCAGCATTGAAATGACAAGCTATTTTGTACTCAGAAAGGCACAGAAGCCAAGCAGTAGGATGTCAATGTGATATTAGTGAAGAGTACTTGTCATAGAGGAATGATCATAAGTCCACATTTTCTTGTAAAGGAACAACCAAGTACCTTAGAATCCGCAGGAAGGAAGATACCCACAAAGTCAGGGAAGCTGTGTTACTTTCTATTATCAAAATATTTGCTTCATTGCCAAATCCTTCAGAAGAGATGAAAATTAATTTCAAAGGAATCTGATATGATTGATTCATATGTCTCTCGGGACTGTTGTTAAAGGCACCTGTCATAGTCTATTGGAAGTGATTTTCCTTTCTTATTGGTGCATAAAATGATGGTAGAGCTTACAATCAAGGGCATCTTAGACTTGACTTAATGAAATGAGGTATTAGCCTCTTCCAATCTTTTATTCAGGTCTATGGATCACCAAGGAGAGTGTTGGTACATGATAGGGTCAGTGAAGTGTAGCAACTCATCCAGTCTGTGCAACTTTTCCAGAACCTTCTGGTGATTGAGTTCTCTACCAGCCCCTGCTACTGGCTGAGCAGAAGGGCTCTCCAGTTCCAATTCCAACTTTAGCTTTCAGGTCTCCAGAAATTTCCCATTGGAACCCCCCATGCAAAGTACCATGTGTGCTTGCTCAGTTCTGCCCCTCACCCAAGACTCCCTGTTAAGCCTGAATGATTCCCGTTTGCATTATTGTCTCAACACTGCATCTACCAAGTCTTGCCCTACAGGGCATGAGAAATCTCAAACACCAATTTCCATGTGTACTTTTTAAAAAATTAACTAATTTATTTACTTACTTATTTTTGGCAGTGTTGGGTCTTCGTTGCTGCACGTGGGCTTTCTCTAGTTGCAGCGAGCGGGGGCTACTCTCCGTTGCGGTGTGTGGGCTTCTCATTGCAGCGGCTTCTCTTGTTGCAGAGCACGGGCTCTAGGCACACGGGCTTCAGTAGTTGTGGCTCACGGGCTCTACAGCGCAGGCTCAGTAGTTGTGGCGCATGGGTTTAGTTGCTCCGTGGTATGTGGGATCTTCCTGGACCAGGGCTCGAACCCGTGTCCCCTGAATTGGCAGGCGGATTTTTAACCACTGTGCCACCAGGGAAGTTCCCATGTGTACCTTTTTTGGACAGTTATTTACCATTTTGATGACAACAGCTGCATAATTCTGGAGAAACGATTTGTATATTTAACTATGGTCCCTCTACAGGATGGAAGAAGGAGATGCTCAGAAACAATGCAGGTACCACAACACAAGACAGGAGAGTCAGTGGAGAGGGTCCAGGGCATAGTTATCAAAAGTGAGCATATGTTGGGTTAAACAAAATATGTCCATTTTTCTTAAAGTCTTTAGAGTCTCTCAATGCATCGTTTTATGTTTAATAAGTCATTTTGTAGTTCATTCATTCATTTATTCTTTTATTCTCCAAATAACTGAATGCCTACTGTATGCCAGTCCACTCTACTAGGCTCAGGGCATAGAAGGATAAAAAAAAAAGAGACACTTTTCTACACAGTATATAGCACAGAATGGTTTTTAACCTAGAGCCCACAGACCCTCTCCCAAAGTGGTTCATGAACTTGGATGGGAAAAAAGTTACAACATTGTCTTCACTAACCTCTGACTGCTGGAAAACACTGATTTGTCTCCATCACTATCATTTTAATTTTTCATATAAAATTCTTCATAGAATTTCATTTAAATGGAATCATGCAGTATGTAGAACTTTTGAGATTGGCTTCTTTCCCGCGTCATAACAACTTCAAGATTCATCCAAGTTGTTGGGTGTCAGTAGCTCATTCTTTTTTATTGCTAAATTGAGTAGTATTCCATAGGGATGTACCACAGTTTATTTACCCATTTATCCATTGAAAGACATTTGGATTGTTTCTAGGTATTTATGATTATGAGTAGAGCTGCTATAAACATTCATGTACAGGTTTTTGTGTGAACATACATTTTCCGTTCACTTGGGTAATTCCCTAGAAGTATGATTGTTGGGTCATAAGCTAAGTGTGTGTTTAGCTTTATAAGAAACTGCCAAGTGGTTTCGCAGAGTAGTTGTGCAATTTGCCCTTCCAAACTGGCGACGTATGAGAGTCCCAATTGGTTTGCATCATCCTGAGCACTTGGTATTGCCTGTAGTTTTTAATTTTCACCATTCTATTTTGCCATTCTAGGTATGTAGTTATATCTCTTCAGGATTTAATTTGCATTTCTCTAATGGTCAATGATACTGAGCATCTCTTCATAGGCTTATGTACTGCTGGATATTTGCCAATATTTTGTTGAGAATTTTTGCATCTGTGTTCATGAGAGATATTGTTCTATATGCTTTCTTTTATTGTACCATATTTCTCTGGTTTTGGCATCAAAGTAATGCTGGCCTCATAAAATGAGTTGGGGAGTGTTCCCTCCTATTCCATTTTCTAGAAGAGACTGTATAGAATGCATTGTATTTCCTCTCTAAATATTTGATAGAATTTGCTAGTGAAATTGTCTGGGTCCAGGGATTTCTTTTACAGAAGGTTTTAAATTACAAATTCAGTCTTCAAAATAATTTTAGGGCTATTCAACTGATCTATATTTCACCTTGAGTGAGTTTTGGTAGTTTGTGTTTTGGGCAGAATTTGTCCATTTAATCTAAATTGTCAAGTTTATGACCAGGGTCTGTAGTGATAACTCCTCTTTCATTCCTAATACTGGTAATTTTTGCACTCTCTTTCTCTGCAGTCTCTGTATAGATTTATCAATAATATTGAACTTCTCAAAGAACCAAGTTTTAATTTCACTGATTTCTCTCTATTGTGTATTAAATTTTATTCAGTTTCATTGCTTTAACTCTTACTTCTATTATTCCCTTCCTTTTGCTTGTTTTGGGTTTATTTTACTCTTCTTTTTCTAACTTCTTAAGGTAGCAGCTTAGGCTGTTGGTTTGATACCTTTCTTTATTCTAATATAAACATTTTAATTGTATAACTTTCACTCTAAGCACTGCTTTTCCTGCATCCTACAAATTTTGATATGTTATATTTGGATATTCATTCAGTTCAAAATATTTTTCTAATTTCCCTGAGACTTCCTCTTTGACTCATGGATTATTTAGAAGTGTGTTGTTTAATTTCCAAGGGTTTGGAATTTTCCCAGTCATTCTGTTATTGATTTCTAGTCTAATTCCGTTATAGTCAGAGAACATACTTTGTATGATTCCAACTTTTTAAATTTTAAAAAAAATTATCTTATGACACAAGATATGGTTTATATTGGTAAAGGTTCCATGTACACCTGAGAAGAATGTATGTACTGCTGTTTTGGGCTGGAGTGTTCTATAAATGTCAATTAGAACCAGTTGTTTATAGTATTGCTCAGTTTTGTATACTATATACTTGCTGGTTTTCTGTCTGCCAGTTCCATTGATTACTGAGAGAGGAATGTTGAAGTCTCCAGTTATTACTGTAGATTTGTCTGTTTCTTGTTTCAGCTCAGTTAGTTTTTGTTTCATACATTTTCAAGCTTGTTTACTTGGTACACATCCATTTAGGATTGCGTGACTTCTTGTGTGAATTTACCCCTTTATCACCATGTATTGTCCCTTTTTATCCCTGGTAATTATCTTTGCTCTGAAATCTGATTTCTCCGATATTACTCTAGCCACTCCAGATTTCTTCGGAATAGTGAAATATATATATTTCCATCTTTTACTTGTAACCTAGCTAAGTCACTATATTTGAAATGAGTTTCTAATAAACAATATATAATTGAGTCATTTTTGAAATCTGTTCTGACAACACGTCTTTTAATTAGTGTGTTCAGTTCATTTACATTTTATGTCATTATTGGTATTTAGGTCTACCGTTTTATTATTTGTTTCCTCTGCGTCTCTCTATTTTTAGTTTCTGTATTTCCCTTTTTCTTCCTTTCTTTTAGGTTATTTAAACATTGTTTAGTTTTCTATTTTAATTTATCTGTTGCATTTTTACTATTTTGTGTAATTTTTTTCATTTTAATTTTTATATTTTTTATTTTTTTAAACATCTTAATTGGAGTATAATTGCTTTACACTGTTGTGTTAGTTTCTGCTGTATAACAAAAAAAATCAGCTATATGTATACATATATCCCCATATACCCTCCCTCTTGTGTCTCCCTCCCACCCTCCCTATCCCATTCCTCTAGGTGATCACAAAGCACTGACCTGATCTCATTGTACTATGCGGCTACTTTCCACTAGCTATCTATCTTACACTTGGTAGTGTATATATGTCAATGCCACTCTCTCACCTCGTCCCAGCTTACCCTTCCCCCTCCCCATGTCCTCAACTCCATTCTCTACATCTGTGTCTTTATTCCTGTCCTGCCCCTCGGTTCTTCAGAACCATCTTTTTTTTTTTAGAATCCATACATATGTGTTAGCATATAGTATTTGTTTTTCTCTTCCTGACTTACTTCACTTGTATGACAGAATCTAGCTCCATCCATCTCACTACAAATAACTCAATTTCCTTTCTTTTGAAGGCTGAGTAATATTCCATTGTATATATGTACCACCTCTTCTTTATCCATTCATCTGTCGATGGACACTTAGGTTGTTTCCATGTCCTGGCTATTGTAAATAGAGCTGCAATGAACATTGTGCTACATGACTATTTTTGAATTATGGTTTTCTCAGGGTATATGCCCAGTAATGGGATTGCTGGGTCATATGGTAGTTGTATTTTTAGTTTTTTAAGGAACCTCCAAACTGTTCTCCATAGTGGCTGTATCAATTTATACTCCCACCAAGAGTTCAAGAGGGTTCCCTTTTCTCCACACCCTCTCCAGCATTTATTGTTTGTAGATTTTTTGATGATGGCCATTCTGACCAGTGTGAGGTGATACCACATAGTTTTGATTTGCATTTCTCTAATGATTAGTGATATTGAGCATCCTTTCATGTGTTTGTTGGCAATCTGTGTATCTTCTTTGGAGAAATGTCTATTTAGGTCTTCTGCCCATTTTTGGATTGGGTTTTTTTTTGATATTGAGCTGCATGAGCTGCTTGTATATTTTGGAGATTAATCCTTTGTCAGTTGCTTCATTTGCAAATATTTTCTCCCATTCTGAGGGTTGTCTTTTCATCTTGTTTATGGCTTCCTTTGCTTTGCAAAATCTTTTAAGTTTCCTTAGGTCCCATTTGTTTATATTTGTTTTTATTTCCATTTCTCTAGGAGGTGGGTCTAAAAGGATCTTGCTGTGATTTATGTCATAGAGTGTTCTGCCTATGTTTTCCTCTAAGAGTTATATAGTGTCTAGCCTTACATTTAGGTCTTCAAAACGTTCTGAGTTTATTTTTGTGTATGGCGTTAGGGAGTTCTAATTTCATTCTTTTACGTGTAGCTGTCCAGTTTTCCCAGCACCACTTATTGAAGAGGCTGTCTTTTCTCCATTGTATATTCTTGTCTCCTTTATCAAAGATAAGGTGACCATATGTGCGTGGGTTTATCTCTGGACTTTCTATCCTGTTCCATTGATCTATATTTCTGTTTCTGTGCCAGTACCAAACTGTCTTGATTATTGTAGCTTTGTAGTACAGTCTGAAGTCAGGGAGCCTGATTCCTCCAGATCCCTTTTTCTTCCTCAAGACTGCTTTGGCTATTTGGGATCTTTTGTGTTTCCATACAAATTTTGAAATGTTTTGTTCTAGCTCTGTGAAAAATGCCATTCGTAGTTTGATAGGGATTGCATTGAATCTGTAGATTGCTTTGGGTAGTATAGTCATTTTCACAATCTTGATTCTTCCAATCCAAGAAGTGGTATATCTCTCCATCTGTTTGTATCATCTTTAATTTCTTTCATCAGTGTCTTATAATTTTCTGCATACAGGTCTTTTGTCTCCTTAGGTAGGTTTATTCCTAGGATTTTTATTTTTTTGTTGCAGTGGTAAATGGAAGTGTTCCCTTAATTTCACTTTCAGATTTTTCATCATTAGTATATAGGAATGCAAGACATTTCTGTGCATTAATTTTGTATCCTGCTACTTTACCAAATTTATTGATTAGCTCTAATCGTTTTCTGGTAGCATCTTTAGGATTCTCTATGTATAGTATCATGTCATCTGCAAACAGTGACAATTTTACTTCTTCTTTTCTGACTTGAATTCCTTTTATTTCTTTTTTGTCTCTGATTGCTGTGGCTAAAACTTCCAAAACTATGTTGAATAATAGTGGTGAGACTGGACAACCTTGTCTTGGTCCTTATCTTAGTGGAAATGGTTTTAGTTTTTCACCATTGAGAACGATGTTGGCTGTGGGTTTGTCATATATGGTCTTTATTGTGTTGAGGTAAGTTCCCTCTATGCCTATTTTCTAGAGAGCTTTTGTCATAAATGGATGTTGAATTTTGTCAAAAGCTTTTTCTGCATCTATTGAGATGATCATATGGTTTTTCTCCTTCAGTTTGTTAATATGGTGTATCACATTGATTGATTTGTATATATTGAAGAATCCTTGCATTCCTGGGATAAATCCCACTTGATCATGGTGTATGACCCTTTTAATGTGCTGTTGGATTCTGTTTGTTAGTATTTTGTTGAGGATTTTTGCCTCTATGGTCATCAGTGATATTGGCTTGTAGTGTTCTTTTTTTTGTGACATCTTTGTCTGGTTTTGTTATCAGGGTGACAGTGGCCTCACAGAATGAGCTTGGGAATGTTCATCCCTCTGCTTTACTTTGGAAGAGTTTGAGAAGGATAGGTGTTAGCTCTTTTCTAAATGTTTGATAGAATTCGCCTGTGAATCCATCTGGTCCTGGGCTTTTGTTTGTTGGAAGATTTTTAATCACAGTCTCAATTTAAGTGCTCGTGATTGGTCTCTTTATATTTTCTATTTCTTCCTGGTTCAGTCTCGGGAAGTTGTGCTTTTCTAAGAATTTGTCCATTTCTTCCAGGTTGTCCATTTTATTGGCATATTGTTGCTTGTAGTAATCTCTCATGATCCTTTGTATTTCTGCAGTGTCAGTTGTTACTTCTCCTTTTTCATTTCTATTTCTGTTGATTTGAGTCTTCTCTCTTGTTTTCTTGATGAGTCTGGCTAATTGTTTATCATTTCTGTTTAGCTTCTCAAAGAACCAGCTTTTAGTTTTATTGATCTTTGCTACTGTTTCCTTCATTTCTTTTTCATTTATTTCTGATCTGATCTTTATGATTTTTTCCTTCTGTTCACTTTGGGGTTTTTTTGTTCTTCTTTCTCTAATTGCTTTAGGTGTAAGGTTATGTTGTTTATTTGAGATGTTTCTTGTTTCTTGAGGTAGGATTGCATTGCTGTAAACTTCCCTCTTAGAAATGCTTTTGCTCTATCTCATAGGTTTTGGGCCATCATGTTTCCATTGTCATTTGTTTCTAGGTATTCTTTTATTTCCTCTTTGATTTCTTCAGTGATATCTTGGTTATTTATTAGCGTATTGTTTAGCCTCCTTGTGTTTGTATTTTTTATGGTTTTTTTCCTGTAATTGATATCTATTCTCATAGTGTTGTGCTCGGAAAAGATACTTGATATTATTTTAATTTTCTTAAATTTACCAAGGCTTGATTTGTGCCCCAATATATGAACTATCCTGCAGAATGTTCCATGAGCACTTGAGAAGAAAGTGTATTCTGCTGTTTTGGATGGAATGTCCTATAAATATCAATTAAGTCCATCTTGTTTAATGTATCATATAAAGTTTGGGTTTCCTTATTTATTTTCATTTTGGTTGATCTGTCCACTGGTGAAAGTAGGGTGTTAAAGTCCCCTACTATGATTGTGTTACTGTCGATTTCCCCTTTTATGGCTGTTAGCATTTGCCTTATGTATTGAGGTGCTCCTACATTGGGTGCATAAATATTTACAATTGTTGTATCTTCTTCCTGGATTGACCCCTTGATCATTATGTAGTATCCTTCTTTGTCCCTTGTAATAGTCTTTATTTTAAAGTCTATTTTGTCTGATATGAGAATTGCTACTCCAGCTTTCTTTTGGTTTCCTTTATGCATGGAATATCTTTTTCCATCCCTTCATTTTCAGTCTTTATGGATCTTTCTGGTTTTTGAGTGGAGCTGGGTCTTAGCGTTGAGATGGAGATCTCTGGGAAAGCTCTCGCCAATTGATATTATTTGGGTCCTGGAGGTCTCTGGTGGTCCAATGTTCTGAACTCGGCTCTCCCACCTCAGAGGCTCAGGCCTGACACCCGGCCAGAGCACCAAGACCCTGTCAGCCATACAGCCAGGTACGTGGGGAGTTTCTTGCCTTCTGGGATGTATGAGTTCTGTCAGCATTCAGTAGGTGTTCTGTAGGAGTTGTTCCACATTTAGATGTAATTTTGATGTATTTGTGGGGAGGAAGGTGATCTCCACGTCTTACTCCTCCGCCATCTTGAAGGTCCTCCTGAGTTAGTGTGCTGATGGGTAAACTGGTACTTTGGCTGCCGGCAGCCAATGAGAGCTCAGCGACTGACTTGTTGTAGCACCAGATACTGTAGTACCGCAGACAGAAGAAGGGAACACCAGCAGGAAGAAGGGAACATGAGTTCCTTTTTTTTCTTCTCAATTGCATTTAGTCCAGTTTCACTTGCTCATAGGGTACCGCATACAGAGGTCTTGCCCTCAGCTTCAAACCAAAGATCCTTCAGCGAATAGCTATGCCCGATACCTCAGCTCACAGAAGTGCTGTGGAGACACTGCAATTCAAAATGGCTGGGGCCATGTACCACTCTTTTGTGTAAGTTTTAAGCTGCTGTTCTAGGGATTAAAATATACATACTCAACTTTTCGTAGTCTTTGTAGAATCAATATTTACCACTTCAAGTGATATATTACCACTGTGTAGGCACCATTACCCTCCCTCCTTTATGTTGCCATTGTCATATTTGTTACCTTAACATACACTGAAATCCTACTAGACAATGTTATAATTTTGGTTTTTAACCATCAAACACATTTAAAGAACTCAAGAGAAGAACCGTCTGTCATATTTACCCAGGTATGTGCCACTTCTGTTGTTCTTCCTTCATTTTTGATGTTCCAGCTTCCATCTGGTGTCATTTCTCATCCTGAAGCAATAGAGCTGGTGACAATGAAGTCTCTCTTCCGTGTCTTTCACCTAAGAATGTCTTTATTTCATCTTCATTTCTGAAGGATATTTTTACTGCATATAGAATTGTTGGTTGACAGTTCTTTTAAAATATTCTTTAAAAATGTTCCATTTCCTTCTGGAGAAATCTATGGCTATTTGAATCATGTTATTCTATAAGTGAAGTGTTGTTTTTTTCTGGTTGCTTTACATGTTGTTTTTTCTTCTTTAGTTTTTAACAGTTTGGTAATGATATATCTGGGCATGGATTTCTTTGGGTTTATCTTCTTTGGGGTTTCTTAGACTTCTTGAGTCTTTAGATTCATGCCTTTCTACAAATTTGGCAAGTAGATTTATGCCTTTCTACAAATTTGGCAAGTTTTTAGCCATTGTTTCTTCATACATTTTCTATGCACCATATCCTTTCTTCCTAGGACTCCTAGGATAAGATCGTTAGAATATTTGACACTTTCCCACCAGTTGATGATACTCTGTTCTTTTTTACTTTTAATCTTTTTTCTCTGTATTGTTCAGATTTTATAATTTCTATTGATAAACATTAAAGTTCACTGACTCTTTCTTCTGTCATCTCCATTCTGCTATTGAGCCCTATCCAGTGAGGTTTTTATATTGGTTGTAGTATTTTTCCATCCTAAAGTTTCCTTTTGGTTCTTCTTTATATGTTTTTTTTCTTTTCTAAGACGTTTAATCCCTCATTCATTTTAAGAATGTTTGTTCTTACATGTTGGAGTGTTTTTATAATAGTTGCTTTAAATTCTGTGTCATCTAAGTATTGGCTTCTGTTGACTGTCTTTTCCCATACAAATTGAGATTTTCCCAATTCTTCATATGTGCTAAGTAATTTTTAATTGTTTCCTGGACATTTGGATGATTATGTTACAAGACTCTAGATTTTATCTAGATCCTATGGAGAATGTTGATTTTTTTTTTTTCATCAGAGTCTACCAGGTTGAGTTCCAACCAGTCTTCCATGGGTTATGATTCTAATATAAGTCCTGTTTTACAAGATTTCAGATCTGAAATATTTTACAAGATTTCAGCCTGTGTACAATATTCAGTAGCCAGTCTGAAACCTAGGCAGTGGTCTATTTTGTAGTTCTGTTCTCAAAATGTATGGTGTGCTATTTGAGGTCAGGTCTATTCTTGTGCATCTCAGGGGTGAGCCCAGAAGTTCATCAACAACTTTCTGGGGTTGCTTTCCCTAGCTCTTCCTTCCCTATGGTAGTTTCCAGTTCCCAGGGGCTCAACTTTTTGGTCCCCTGGCCAAAAAGCTGGAGCTTTACTTAGCCTGCTCTTCCATGTATTTTCCACAACTGCATCTGTGTCCAGGGACAGTAGTGGTAGCAGAAAGGGGAAAAAAAGAAAAAAAGCATTGGGAGTTTGCCCTATGCTCTTGGGACCACAGCTCTTCTGATCAGAGGGATGATTATCCTCCCTCAGTTTTAGGATCCTACAAGCTCTCATGCCCCTGACACCACAGGATGGCTTGGAGTCTGGGGCACAAGAGAATGGAGAAAAGGAAAACAAAACAGGGGATTTCTCCACCACTTCTCAGTATTAGGAGACCTCCTTCCTGCTCCCTATGGAAGGACCTGAGTGGGACTCTCTCTATAGGCACCAGTGCCCATTTCTGGGTTTAGCGCTGTACTTACTTTAGGCTGGGGGGTTCTGGAGGGGAAAAAATGGTAACTCACCACAAGTTTGGGGATTCTTCAGATTCTGTCTTCTTCACCAGTTTGCAAACTACCATTTGCTTTTCAGACAGGTTGGAATGTGCTTACTCCATCTTGCCCTGAATCATCTTGCCCTCCCCAATGTGTTTTATTTCATGCACTTAAAACATAATTTTGAGGTAAGATCCATAGGCCACATCAGCTTCCAAAGTGGTGCCTGGCATAGGTAGGATTTTTAGTCAAAAGGGAGAGACAGACATGTCAGCAACGACTTTCGAATCAGCATTATATATGCTCAGGAGGAGCGGCTAGGACCTTTGGGAGCCCTTGGAGAGCACGTAGGCTAGTTTGGGATTAGGAAAGGCTGCCCAGTGAGCAGGGGAGGAAGAGTGTTCTCAGCAAATGGAAAGTCATGCTCATGAGCCAGAAAAGAACCAGAGTGTGGAAAGTGTGGATCATAGCGAGTAGTTTAGAATGGCCAGGACATGAACTCTTCTTGGCTTTTGAGACCATGGCAGAAGAAAATCACATTGCTTCATTAGACAGCACTGGTAGACTATTAAATTCAATGAAATTCTAAGCCCATTGGAAGCTGTCATCCTGATGATATCCATGGTAGAATCCAACTCCAAATCTCCATCTCAGTTCTATACATAGACTCTGCTGTGTAGGCATTTCACATTTCAATAAGGAATCCATTCATTTTGTATGCTTGGCAACAACCTCTGTTGTGGATACATATACCATTGGATGGCTATTTTAAATTGCTCTTTCAGAGATCAAAAATTCAGTAAGGAGACTGAAAGCAAAATACAAAAATTAAGAATGCAAAAGAATAAAATAGCCAAAGGAAAAAATTTAAATTCCATCTTTTCATTATTATAAACTCAAAGAACAACCACAAATAACTGACACAATCAGTATAATACATTTCTCTGTGCTTTTTGAAAAATTCAGATTTGTCAGAGCTGGGGGCAGAAAATGGAAATAAATACGATGAAACAGAGATAGTATGCCAAGAAATAAAAAAGGAACTAAATTCCCAAGGCAGGTAAATCCAGCATGCAATAACACAGATTCAAATCCCCACAGACAAACACAGGCCTGTTGTGAGAAATTCAGTGGCTTTGCCACAGAGACTATGGGCTGAATCTGACCTCAGGCATAGAGCTCATTTCATTACCATGCAACAGCAGGATATTTTGGGGAAAAGAAGAAAAAATAAAGAAAGGACTGTATATTCACACCACTATAGAGGTTTTTTTTACATAAAATATGACTGCCTACGGATAAAATAGACAATAAAGAGGTAGTTCATTTAATTTATCTTAAGAAAGCATTTGCCATTTCATGCATAACAACCTGCTTGAAAATCAAAATAGGGAAAGAGAACACACTGGGAGACTTTCATTTAAGCAATAAACAAAACTTTACTGAGCATCTACTACAGACCGAGCCTGCACTAAGGTCCAGGGGTGTGTTAAGGACTGAATTGTGTCCCCCAAACTTATATGTTGTAGCCTTAATATTTAATACCTCAGAATGGGACTGTGTTTGGGCCTTTAAAGAGGTAAATAAGGTTAAATGAGGTCATTAGGGTGGGCCCTAATCCAATCTGACTGGTTCCTTAAAAGAAGAGGAAATTTGGACACAAAAAGAGACACCAGGAACATGCACACATAGAGGAAAGACCATGTGAGGAGGAAAGACCCTGTGAGGACACAACAAGAAGATAGCCATCTGCAAGCCAAGGAGAGAGGCCCGCCAAACCCCAACCCTGCCAACACCTGACCTTGGACTTCCAGGCTCCAGAACTGTGAGATATAAATTTCTTTTGTTTAAGCCACCCAGTTTGTGGTACTGTGTCGTGGCAGCTTGAGCTGACTAATACAGGTGGGAGGTGAACAGAGGACATTGGCTCAGGAGGAAGCTGACACAGGAACAAAGGATAGCAATACTCAGAACTCAGGGTGGGGTGATAAGCAAGCTTATGGGCCCATAACAGAGCACAGAGGGAGAAATGACTTGATTCCAGGAAATAATTAAGAAGCTCTAAGGATAAACTCAACTTCAAAATTGTCAACACTGATACTTTCTCTAGAAACTGGATTCATCCTGGGTTTGGTCAGACTGAAGACGACATCTGAATCTGAAGCTGCCCCCTTGCTGATGTAGTCTTCCCATCAAGGGGTTTTGGATCCTCCTGCCTTCCAGGTATAAACCATCCCCAAGCAATTAGTATAAAAAGTGCTAACAGGGCTTCCCTGGTGGCGCAGTGGGTGAGAGTCTGCCTGCCGATGCAAGGGACACGGGTTCCTGCCCCGGTCCGGGAAGATCCCACATGCCGCAGAATGGCTGGGCCCGTGAGCCACGGCCTGCGCGTCCGGAGCCTGTGCTCCGCAGCGGGAGAGGCCACAGCGGTGAGAGGCCCGCGTACCGCAAAAAAAACAAAAAAAAAAGTGTTAACAGTTTCTATCCATCCCTCAGCCTTCCACTTTCTCATGATAGTGCCAGTAAACAACTTGATCTGAATGATCAATGATATGATTGACCCCAGAACATAGAGTACAAATTCAATAAAACGAAAATCATGAATAAAATAGGAGAGCTGGTGAGTACATCTTCAATAATATTGCAAACTGAGAGAATATTGGCTATTGAATATTGGGAGTTTCAGAAAAGGAGAGAAGAATGATATGAAGAAGCAAACTTGAAAAGTAAATAGAAGAAAACACCCCTTAACTGAATAAAGACCAATTTTTGGACCGAATGTAAATATACTCCAAGCACCAAGCAAGATAAATAAGAATAATTTGAAGAAAAAAAAAACTCACACCCGGACAAAGTCTGGTGAATTCCCAAACTCCAGCTGCTAGAGAACAAAAGCAAATATTTACATAGGGAAGGAAATTTGAATGGCACCAGATCCTCACTGGAAGTAGCTAGAGCCCCCAAGCAGTGGAGCCAGACTTACAGCTTTTGAGAGATAAGGCTCTGGTCCAAGATCCTTCTGCCTGGCTAATATCATGCACACAGGAGGCCAGGGAAAGACACTTTGGCACTTTGCAAGGACTTAAAAAATTTCTACCCATGTTCCACTTTTAAGAAAAGACTAGGAGTACATGGGATTAGGAAAAATCAAATCATAAAAGAAGATACACAGTTGAACTTCCAATTACCAATGAGCATGGTGACAAGATGGGTAGGAAGAATTAAAATCTAAAAACAAAAACCTTGACTACTCCAGGAAAAATAAGGAAAGTAAAAATAAGACACAAGAAGAAACTTTAATAAATCGTTAAAAAAAGAGGTAAGATGAAAAAATGACCAAAGATATTAGACATCTCAATAAATGTGACTAGATTAAATTCCTCCGTTGAATGAAAAATATTCTGAAATAGAGTTTTAAAGCACTATTGGTTATATGCTATTTATGAGAAAGAGCCAAACAAAATTCTAAAGAAAGCTTGAAAAGAAAGAGATAGGAAAATATACTGGGCAAGAGTAAACAAAAGAATGGAGGCAACATGAAGATCAGATAAAGTGGAATTTAAGACCAACAGCTTTAAATAGGACAAAAAGCAATATTTTATAATGATAATAGGTACAACTCCAAATAGAAAGAGTCATGAACCATTATATATTCTGTATGACATTATTTCTAAATACATAGGGCAAAACTTTTCCAAGATAAAAGAAACGGATGAATCCACAGTTCTTGTAGGGTAACAGCTCTCTTTGAAATTACCAGATCAAGTTGTCAAACAAGAAGTGAAGACGTGGAGACACTGAATACCCAATAAGCCAAATGCCATCTGCGTAGAACTTCAGACTAAATTTAGAAAACAAATTCTCTTCAAACACTCATAAATGATTTCAGGCTGCTCTAACAGAATACCACAAACTGGGCAGCTTAAACAACAAGCATTCATTTCTCACAGTCCTAGAGGCTGAAGTCCAAGATCAAGGGCCAGACAGTCAGGTTCTTGGTGAGGGCTGTCTCCTCATTGTAGGAGAGGAAGAAAGAGAGAAAGAGAGACAGAGGTCTTTTGTCTCTTCTTATAAGGGCACAAATTCCATTCAAGAAGGCTCTGTTCTTATGGTCTAATCACCTCCCAAAGGCCCCACCTCCTAATACCATCACACCGGGGATTAGGGCTTCAATATATGAACTTTGGGGGGAAACAAACATTCAGTTCATAACAATTAGGCCACAAAGGAAAAGGTAAAAATAGATATAAACATTCTGTTCAATGTGGAAGCCTGAGATGATGAGAAAGAATGTCCTGCTCCAAATGGATGGAAATATAACAGAATTTTGTTACAATGCTGAGCTCGAAACCAAACAGAGAGAGACCAGAAAAAAAGGGGGTGACATAAAGCAGTGAGCGATAGCAAAAGTATTGAAAACAGTCCAAGGCCTCCCAGAGTCAAACATAGGCCTGGACATCTGGGGTGGGATTGGGGGACCATACTGGAAGAGGAGCCCAGGCTGCCGTGTCAGGAGAGGTGGGGAGCTGAATGAGCCGCCAGCATGAAGCCAGGAGTTACCAAGAGTGACTTGTCTCCAGAAACCAAATGAGAGAACTCTCTACCCATGGATCCAGGAAGCTTGCCTCAGAGCCAGACCAAGCCAGGGATGGGAAAACAGTGACCCATGGGTAATTGGAGTGAATGAATGAATATGCTACAAAGTTTCCTCCTGTCCATGAATTCAGAACTGCTCCCACATTCATTATTGTGGTGCAGGTGCAAAATTACTTCCTGGTGCCTGAGTCTTTTACCTAATTACCAACTGGAACTGTACCCATCAGAACTACAGAAACTGCATGTGTCTGTGTCTTGCTTCTTCATCCCAAGAAATATTTGTTGGAAAACATGAAACCACACTGTAACTGGTTCTTTTCATCATTACCTCCATACTGCTCTGCCCGCCCGAGGTCAAGTGCATCCTGCAGGAGATGTCACATTTCTGAAAATGCCATCATTGGTGCCAGTTCTGTGGCAGGTGACAGACATTTCAGAAACTCTAAGAAGGGCAGGCTTTGGAGATGAAAGTGCTGGGGGCTGCAGAAAGTATTCTTGGAACCTCAGTTTCCTCGTCTGAAAATGGGAATGATAATATGTATTTTTGAAGGTTATCATGAGAATCAAATGAGATATGTAGAATAGTAAGTATAGTAAACAAATGAGTATTATTCTTATTATCATTATTATTGTTAGGTGTTTAGGTATAAATAGGTTCCTTGATCTGAAGTACAAAAAATTGCCCCAATGATTTATTTTTATTTTTGGTTTACATAGCTTGCAAACATTCTTTTTTATTGCCAAATAATATTCCATTGTATGGATATATCACATGTTATTTATTCATTCATCAGTTGAAGGACATTTGGGTTGTTTCTACTTTTCGGCTATTATGAATAATGCTGCTATAATATCTGTGTACAAGTGTTTGTGTGGATATAAGTTTTTCAGTTCTCTTGGGTAGAATCCTATGACTAGGATTGCTGAGTTATATGGTAATTGTATGTCTAACTTTTTGAGGAACTGCGACTGTTTTCCAAAGCAGCTGCACCAGTTTACATTCCCACCAGCAGTATATGAGGGTTCCAATTTCTCCATGTCAGTAGGATGCTTTTTAAAGTAACCAGAGAGCAAATGAACTACAGAAAAATGGGATATTCAGCATCCCCACCTCTTTCCTGGAGAGCATCACAAGTTGGTAAAGATCCGCTTCCTTTTTATTTGTATAAATTGAAACAGAAATAGTAAAGTTCAAAGTCTTTCTCCTAAATTGTGGGGATTCCTGGCAAGGCAAGCACCCTCCCCTGTGATTCCATTTTCTCTTCTAGAAATGAAGACAGACGCAGAAGCATCTCATGAAGGTACCTATTTAGTCCAAAATAGGTAGAAAACATGGTAGGATTGAAACCTAAGATTTAGAACATGTAACAAGGCTTCACGTGATATACAAACAGATCTTTTGCAAGCCTGCTTGAGCAATGAAGGAACCTCCTTGATTCCAAGGAGAGACGTTTTTCTTATCCTCCTTCCAGGCCTAAGAAAGCAAAGACCAGGGTGATGGAGAAGTGACCTGGAGAGCCAAGGTGGCTATAAGCAAAGGGCAGTAGCAAAATGCTTAGTTAAGTAATGTCTTCAACAGGTTTGAATAGAAAAAAGAAAAAAGGAATAGCATGCCCAGACTTCTCTGCAGAAGCCTAAACCTTCATGCTCTACAGCGCACTGCATCCTTGGAGAGCATCATCAGCCACAGAAGAGGAACTTCCCTGGTGGTCCAGTGGTTAAAAATCTGCCTTCCAATGAAGGGGATGCGGGTTCGATCCCTGGTTGGGGAGCTCAGATCCCACATGCCGCGGGCGACTAAGCCTGTGCACCATGAGTACTGAGCCCGTGCCTCTGGAGCCCAAGCGCCACAACTAGAGAGAAGCCTGTGCGCCACAACTAAGACCCAAGGCAGACAAATTAATTAATTTTTTTAAAAAATTTGTTTTTAAACCATAGAAGAAATGGACTTTGGGTGTGATGCATGGGGTTGGCCATACTTGGAATCTTATCTCCTCCCATGTTGAATCGAAAGGGTTCCTACAGAGAATTCTTTTGAGTGTAAAATGTAATTCTGCTGGTCGGGGCAAAAAACCATCATGGTACAGGATGACTAATCGGATGCTACACTTTTTTCCACTATCAACTACAGGAGGAAAACACACACACACACACACACACACACACACACAATGGAGTATTCTCTGATGCATTTCTTTCCTCATGCAATTCAAAACATAAGGTGGTAGAGTAATAAAAGTACATATGCCATAATGGAAAAAATAATCCCACTATAAATAAGCTGTGTTATTCCATCCAAGAAAGAAAACAGGGAGCTGGAGAGTGTGTGCCTCTTGCCTTTCAAACCCGAATCGTAATCAAAAGCAAACAGGTTCAAAAACAGAACAGATAAACCTGGAATTTGCAGCTGTGAAGAGAGACGCCCATGGGGTGAAACAGGCCACACACAATGAATGCGCAGAAGTGTGGTGTTTTGTTTTATTCGGGAGATGCCTATGAGGGGCTCCGATCCCTGGAGCCAGGGCCCCAGACACTCCACAGTTGAGACCTGCTGTGTGATGTGACATCTGAGCCTCAGGCAGGGACCAGATGAGCAGCCCCAGCATGGGGGGCGGGGCACAGAGTCTAGAAACTGCCAGCCCAGAGTGAAACCCAGCCCTGCAGGTCCAAAGCTTTCAGCTGCTGTGTGCTGCCTTCTAAGGCCTGAAAGCGTGGGCCAGCGCCTCCTCAGCTTTCCCCAGCCGTGGACCCTTGTGAGGCGAAGGAGGCCTTTTCTGAAAAAGGCCTAGAAGGAGATGTCAACACCGTACAAGGTGGTGTCTGAGGTTTACCTGCGTCTGTGCCTTGGGGCAGGGCCGGCAGCGACCTCACTCGGACACTCAGCCCCACTGTCACCCACACAGTTTTCACGATGCTTGGGCCGCTCATGGCGGACTTCCTCCCCTCCCGCCCTCACCCCGGGAGCTGCTGGTACGGCCCGAATTGTTATTCCTCGGGTCGCCAGTTCTCTACTGGCCCCTCGATCCCCCTACACAGCTCTGCAGTATCCCCGCCCCCATTCTGTTTAAAGGGGCCTTTCCTTGTCATCCTCGGCCCCCCTGAGTCCCTCCACCTTCTGGCCATGGCTGAGGCCTGGCCCTCCTCCAGGTACCCCACTCCCTTCCAGCATCCCAGAGTCAGTGCTCCTGTTGCCACTGCCAGGGTCTGTCACCATCAGAGAGGAGTTCAACATCCCCACACGTGGCTCCTTTGGCTCCAGGCCACCTTCCGCCTGAACTCCTTGATTCCGGTGAATTTCAGTCCCCACTTCAGCCACCTTCTCCCACACTCACATCAGGACCTTGACCTCCCCTGAATCCCTCTGCGTTTGAAATCTTAATCTCCAGTTTGACGTCTGCATCCACCAGGGTTTTCATTTCAGACCCCTAACCGTTCTACTGCGCAGAATCCCCCACACCCAATCCTGCAGACCGCATTCTCAGCTAGCTGTCAAGGCTGGAAAAAATCCAGTCACCTCTTGCTCACCAAGGGTTGTCTCATCATGGATTACACGGAACTGACGAATCCTTTTCCTTCCAAGAATGACCACAGAAACATCTATACAGATGAGAACCAGTGTCATGCTCTTAAAGCTATTCTCCTAATGTTAGCTCTCCTCCTTCCTATCCAAGTATTGATTTTCAAAAAGTTAAGCCCATGACTCCCATAAAGACATAGAATGAACACGTGTCCAAGATTTATTTAACTCGTGAAAATGAGCCAACCAGTAGGACAGGAAAGATGGTTCAAAGAGCATTTGTGGAACTTACTGACCTTTAAAAACAGAATGATGGCTGGATCATTTGTTAGATACAAAACTGGTTAATGCCCTATGTGAGAATAAAACCATAACCTTCGTGGTTATCTTTTCTAAGGGACAGAAATTGACAAGTTAACATGCAACTTTACTGTGTCTGGGCTTGTCAACTAGTAAATAGTAAAGTCAAACACAGGTACATTCTCCTCAAGAATTAAGTAATCCTTGGGTGAGCCTGTTTAACAATGCCTCTGTGTGACATGGAGAGGACATGCCCTTTTGCCTTATTTCTAGGCAAATAGTTTGGGATAATTTTTCTTAACAATCCCTAAAAGAAATTCTAAACTAGTTATCTCAAAATCTCCACATTTATTCCTTCTTGAACCTAAGAATAGAAACAAAGAAAACCCTAAGTGCATCACTCACACTCCATTGGGCTCTTGATGACAGAAGAATGATTGTCACCTGGTAGAACTTCAGACAGCATGACTCAGTGGGAGGACTGGTATTCTGGCAGCCTTCTCATCACATAGATGAGATCGCCACCAGCTCTCCCAAGACCAGTCCTAGCCAAGGACACAGACACGTCGAGTTCCAGGATAGGATGTTCAAGAATGGATTGGGTGAGCTTATACCTTCATTGAGACATCATAGGATTGGAACTTTAAGGAACCTTCTGGAAAGTCTCCCTGGATTTTCTAGGACAGATGGTGTTTCCTATATTTAGTCCTCCCAGGACTGAGAAAGCCCACGGTCAGGTCAGCCCATGCCAGGCTCTCAACAGCCTCCCTAGCAAGGATCTCTTCTTCAAGCTCTCTCTTAATCAATTTAAGGCCATTTCCTCTTCTGTCCTCTGTGAAAATGATTCATAATTGATCAGTGTCTTCATCTAAAACCTCTTTACTCACAATTTTTAAGCCCCAATTTCTTCTATGCTAAATAATCCAAACTGTTATCATCTTCTTAATTCTATTATTAGTTGTGTTTGCTGAGCCCTCTTGGGTCTCTCCTAAGACCAGGAAGAGCTTAATAAAGCCCCCAGAGACGATGACTTCACAAACCAGTTCTACTATCCTCCGTGCCACATGAGCTTTCTCTGAATCATATTTGCAGAGTAGGAAAGTTGCTGTGATGACCCTTCAGGTTGTTTCTCGTGCTGTTTTGCTTGCTCAGTATTTCTTCGTTGTTCTTGCAAATATTTCTACTGTGTTCTTCAGCACATAGCCATCGTTTTTTAAAAATTAGCAATGATAGTTAACAAAAAAAAGAAAATCAAAAACACCATCATGACACTTCTCAGAGACTACTGTTGGTAGGGTGGTACTCAGCACTTCGGTCTTTTATCCTGAGTTTTTTCTTTTTTAAGAAGAGATCAGACTGGACTGGACTGCTCTCAAGCTACTTTTTTCATCCAATAACAGACGGGGTCCCACGCTGTCCCCCTGCTCAGAGCCATCTCACTCTTTCCCGGCTGTTGGGTCACCATCACTACAACCCGCTTCAACACAAAAGCAGCTCCTAGTCTCAGAATCAGTCCTAGCAGCAGTCCAGATTGGCTTAGGAGGCAAAATGAAATGAATCTACCAACGCTGACTTATTTAACCTGAAGAGGAACCAGCCCAGTACATGGAGGGAAACACCAACAAGCACTTGAGAACACTTGGGCTGAGATATTTATTCAAACCAAAACCTCTCCTTTGTTCCATCTTCTGAGTCCACCCAGGTTTACACGAGGGACCTTCTCTGGGGCACTCTGGTCCCCACAGTGGGTTTACCGGGCTGCTCCATAAGGGCCCTCGCGTGAGCACCAGTGGATCCTTGCTGCTGAAGGGTTGGCTGTCGTCCTAGACTAGCTTGCTGAATGCCTACCCAGTCCTTCCTTGTGGGTGACCCTCAGGCTGGTTGCTTTTCTTCCAATTTGGTTGCCAACCTCATGCTGTTTCTGTGCTCAAAATTAGACCAGACACCGATTTTCTACCATATCCGTGAGCTCTCATTGATATTATATTGACCCATCTATGTATTTTTTCCTATCTTTGTCAATCTGGTTCTCTTTTTTGGGGCAAATCTGTTTTATTTTCATATTAAGCTTATGTATCTAAGATACCATTTCACTTTACTCCCATGGATATGTCATAAATATTTTCTCATGCTGTTATATGTTGATTCTTTTAATGGTGTCCCAGTAAGTCCACACACAATTTATTTCAATAGTCGCCTACTGCAGAACATTTAGGTGATTTTTCAACTTTTTGATTTTATCAAAGAACAATGTGGTGACCATGCTCATACCTTAACTCTGTGCGCCAATCATGATTCAAGGCAAATGCCCACAAGTGGAATTGCCGGGCCACAGGCCATGCATTTTTTGGTGTTTTTGTCACCTACTGCCAACTTACTCTTGGTAGTTTGAGATTTTACATCCACAGGTATTTTGCTGTACTCATCCTTATTCATCTTTATCCAGTTTTTGACCAATCCATTCTGCCCCTTGGGACACATGGAAGACAGGGCCACTGACGTTGGCTCTCTTAGGACGGGAGGTTTCAAAGTCTAACTTTAGATCTATCATGTTCTCTTAGAAAAGTCCTCTTCGTTCATCCAACAGCAATGTGCCAGGCACCACCTCAGGCACTATTCATGCATCCATGAACCAGCCAGATAAAATTCATACCCCAACAGAGCTTACATTCCACCTGGGAGGAGACAGACACTATAGATACAAGTAAATAACACACGTATCAGATGGCAAAACACGTGCAGTGGTGAAACATACAGCAGAGGAAGGAGGTGGGCTGCATTTCAAAGCAGGGTGGTCAGGAAAGGCCCCGCTGGGAAGGTGATACTTGGCCAACCCCTCAAAGAGAGGTGGTGCTGTGCCCCCCTCAGGATCATGCACTCTGATCGTTCACACAAGCTGTGTGGCCTTGAGAGAGCAGTTTAACTCCTCTGTACCTGGGTTTCCTCCACTGTAAAACGAGGGGTGTCAGCCCCCATGGCAGAGGGATGTTCAGAGAACAAGAAGAATTAACTAAGTTAATGTTCATAAAATACTTAGAACTGGGCCTGGCCTATAATAAATGTTACATGCGTGTCTGCTAAATAGGAAGATTCGAGGAAGGGCCAGGCAGGCAGAGGGCACTGCCGGAAGCCAAGGCCTGGGAGCTGGTGTAGCTAAAGCGGAGTGGGGGAGGGGAAGAGAAGGAGGTCGGGTTTTAGACCATTAGAAGGACACTGGCCTTTACTCGGGTGAAACAGGAGCCTCTGGAGGGTTTAAGCCGAGGAGCCATGTGCCCAGGCTGTGGGCTGCAAGTCAGAGCAGGAGGTGCTGAGTAGGACGAGGGCACCTGAGACGAGGTGGAGTGGATTGAACAGTGTCTCCCCAAATTCACGTCCCCCGGAACCTCAGAATGTGGCCTTATTTGGAAATCGGCTTTGCAGATGTAGTTAAGGATCTTTAGGTGTGATCACCCTAGACTAAATGGTGGGCTCTAAATCAAAATCCGGTATCCTAAGAGGAGGGGAGGGGACACAGACACACACGGGGAAGGAGGCCCCATGAAGACAGAGGCAGGGATGGGAGAGATGCAGCTACAGACAAGGGACGTCGGGAACCACTTGACGCTGGGAGCATCGAGGAAGGATCCTCCTCTAGAGCCTCTGGAGGGAGTCACATTTTAAGCAATCATATTTTCAATTTATATATTGAAACCAATATATAATTTCTTAACAATATTTCTTAATATTATTTCTTAATAACATTATGACCAAGAATTTTATTGCATTCATTTTCAGGGCAGTTTGTTGTTTAAAATAATGTAATCATCAAAATGATACATATTGCCACACGGTTGTTAATTAGGCTTCCATATATCGGTGTTTATTTCCTTGTGCTAAATGTATACTTGTCAATAAAATAGCTGCAAACCTTGATTTCATACTTCCAGCCTCCAGAATTGTGAGACTAAATTCCCATTGTTTTAAGTCACCCAGATTGTGGTACTTTGTTACAGCAGCCCCAGGAGAAGAATAAGGGAATTGCTTGCTGTGGTCTAGCGGGGAGATGATGTGGTCTGGACCCTGGAGGCGGCTGTGGAGGACATGAGAACTGGTTGGACTCCAGATACGTTTTGAAGGTGAGAAAACAGGATGGGGACTGGATAGGGGATGTGGAGGAAAGTGAGGAGTACAGGATGTTTCCAAGGTATAGAGATGAATATATATTTAAAACCAGAAGCGTGGTGACATCACCCTGGAAGTGTGGGCGTGAGAGCAGCTGGAGGAGAGGTCTGGCCTGAACCTGGAACAGCCTGACGCTGAGTCAGGGAAGTTGAGGAGGAACCAGCAAAGTGCCCTCGGAGGAGAACAGAGTCAGGAGAAGCGGAGTCTGTGATGCCTTAGAAACCAAGCGAGGAAGGCTTTTCAAGGGGGAGGGAGTGAGCAACTGTGCCAGTGCCTCTGATGGGAGAGTGAAATGGGGCTGAGAGGAGCAGTGAGTGAGGCAGGGGGCAAAAGCGAGTTCAAGGGGTTGGGGCGGGGGATGTACTTGAATACAAAAGGCTGGGCTTCTTTTTGCTCCTTTCACCATTATCTTCATTGAGACTGAGAAGAAAGGACGAACGTGGATAACTCTTTTGAGAAGTTTTTTTCAGAGAGAATCAACAGCATGTTTTTGCTGATGGGAATGACCAGAAGACCGAGAAATCTGATGATGCAGGAGGGAGGGGGGAAATTTGCTGGGTGATGCCTCGGCAGGTGCGAGAGGACAGAACTCTGGGCACAGGGAAGGCGTGAGTCCTCTGTAGCATCACGGGCCGTCCACCCAGGACAGGGGTTGGAGGATGTGGTTACAGATGCCGGGAGGACAGTAGGTGTGGTTTGAGCATTTGTGGAACTTTTCTTCTAACTGCCTGAAGTTTTTCAGTAAAATAGGGAGTGAGGTCATCAGCTGAGAGTGAAATTGGGCCAAAAGGACACTGGAAGTCTGACAAGGGAAGGAAGGAAATATCTGCCTGGGGGTGCAGAGTCAATGGACTAGGGGTGTGGCGCTGTGCCAGGTCTCTGAGACCGGTCAGCAGAGATGGGTTTTTCTCCAGCCACATTCAGCTGCACAGGTGCAGG
Source organism: Stenella coeruleoalba (assembly GCF_951394435.1). Taxonomy (NCBI): domain Eukaryota; kingdom Metazoa; phylum Chordata; class Mammalia; order Artiodactyla; family Delphinidae; genus Stenella; species Stenella coeruleoalba. The sequence goes on along the minus strand of NC_137150.1, from coordinate 133,666,178 downwards.
TACAGAATGGGTGAAGCATTTGACCGTAATCAGCAAGAGAGGATCTAGAGACTTGAGGGGTGACCACAGCGATGGAATTTAAGCTGGAGTAGGGAGGAAAGTGATGGCGTGAGGGAGACGAGACACAAAGAAAAGATGGTAGGATCGGTAGGTCCCGGAGGGGTTGACAGAATGGATTGTGGAAGCTGGGGTTCAAGAGGGAGTGACCTAGAAAGGTAAGAAAGGGAAATTGAGATGTTGGGTGATGTAGCTATTGGTAATGACAAGGTCTAAGGTATAACCAGGGAGCAGGTGACAAAGGGAAGATGGATGGTATGACCACTGGAGCAGAGGAGATGATCAGGTAATGGAGAGGCCAGCGTATCAGAGAGGATCACCTAAGTGGATACTGAAATCACCCAGAATCATAAGAAATTGGGTGGAAAGAGTAACAGTGAGCCAGGAGCTGAAGTCATCAAGGAACAAGAGGGTGTAGCCTGGGGTCCTCAGATGACAGAAGTCTAGGGAGTTTAGGACAGGACGGGCAATGGTCTGGATGGGGCAGAGAGCCAAGGAGGATGGCTGCTCTGCCTCTAGGCCAAGTGGGAAAGGGGTGATGGGAGAGAAAACAGTCACAATTGAGAGGGCTCCAGGGGAAGCAGGGGCTCAGGGGCGATCCCAGTTTCAGCTGGGGCAACAAGAAGAAAGAGATGTTTTAGAACAAGCTGAAGAGATAAGAGATCTGACTGATGACTGTGAGTCCCAGGGGCACAGAGAATAGGTTTTGAGAGTGGAGGGAGAGAGGTGAAAGACGGTACGTCCTGAGCTAAATGTGGACTGGGTTGCCGAGAGTGAGGGATGATCTGGAAATCCTAGCCTGCTCGTGGCGACTCTCATAAACCAGAATAAAGGGCATCGTAATATTAGTCCCAAATTCTCACAGCAGTAGCAGAGCCAGGCTGGGGGGAGGGGAGGAAGGGGGAAGGCAAGAATGAATGCGGGTGTTGCCAGAAGCATGTAGAATCTGGGATCTGGGACGCCCTTCTTCATTCCTGCCAGTGGTGGGGTGAAGCCAGGGTGGGGTCTTAGGCCTTCTTTTGAACTGCACTTGTATAGAAAGCATTGCCTTTGGTTTCTTAGGTTAGAAAAATGATGAAAAATCCAGGAAGGAAATTAACGAAGTATATGAAAAGGCAATTAACAAGGGAAAAAACAGAATGACCATCAGCGTGAAAATAAGCTCATGCTTATTAATAATAGGGAAAAATGTAAGTTTAAAAGAGAGACAGCTCTCGACACTTGATTGGTAAAGTTTTTTTGGTTTTTGTGGGGTTTTTTTAAATAACATGATCAATACCATGTATTGGGGGATGTTAGAAAACAGGGTCTCTTCAGGAATAAAGACACAGACCTACTAGAGAATGGACTTGAGGATATGGGGAGGGGGAAGGGTAAGCTGTGACAAAGTGAGAGAGTGGCATGGACATATATACACTACCAAACGTAAAATAGATAGCTGGTGGGAAGCAGTCGCATAGCACAGGGAGATCAGCTCGGTGCTTTGTGACCCCCTGGAGGGGTGGGGTAGGGAGGGTGGGAGGGAGGGAGATGCAAGAGGGAGGAGTTATGGAAACATATGTATATGTATAACTGATTCATTTTGTTGTAAAGCAGAAACTAACACACCATTGTAAAGCAATTATACTCCAATAAAGATGTAAAAAAATAATAATGACTAAAAAAAGAAAGAAAAACAAAGAAAGAAAACAGGGTCTCTCAAATCTGGCTGTTGGGTGTGTCAACTGGTACAATGACTTTGGAGAGAAATTTTTCAATAACTAGTAAGGATGAAAATGGAAATACCCAATGAGTCAGCAATTCAATGTCTAGTGAAACACTCACATGTATGCCCTAGGAGATATCTGCCAGCAGGTTCACTAGAGCTTTGCTTGAAACACTGTAAACTTAGACATGCCCATTAAGAGGCAAGTGGCTGGACTTCCCTGGTAGCGCAGTGGTTAAGAGTCCACCTGCCAATGCAGGGGATGCGAGTGCGATCCCTGGTCGGGGAAGATCCCACATGCCGCAGAGCAAATAAGCCCGTGCACCACAACTACTGAGCCTGCGCTTTAAAGCCCACAAGCCACAACTACTGAGTCTGCATGCCGCAACTACTGAAGCCCACAAGCCTAGAGCCCATGCTCTGCAACAAGAGAAGCCACCAGAATGAGAAGCCTGCGCACTGCAACAAAGAGAAGCCCCTGCTCGCCACAACTAGAGAAAGCCCACAAGCAGCAATGAAGACCCAAAGTAGCCAAAAAACAAACAAAAAAAAAGAGGCAAGTGACTAAAGTGTGTTGTAGTCACACATGGTACCTTATAGAACATCAGAGATCAATGAACTAGATCTACATGATAGATCTCAAGATGATAGTGTTGAATGAAAACAAGCACGTTGCTGAAGCCTCCACATCCAGTTAGTTCATTAAAAATCCAGTTACTTCATTAAAAATCCACAAAGCTGGGCTTCCCTGGTGGCACAGTGGTTGAGAGTCCGCCTGCCGATGCAGGGGACGCGGGTTCGTGCCCCAGTCCGGGAGGATCCCACATGCCGCGGGGTGGCTGGGCCCATGGGCTGTGGCTGCTGGGCCTGCATGTCTGGAGCCTGTGCTCCGCAGCAGGAGAGGCCACAACAGTGAGAGGCCCACGTACCGAAAAAAAAAAAATCCACAAAGCACTATCATGAATTATGACCAAATATGTACATAATAAAACATAAAAGATGGATATAAATGATGCACACTGACTTGAGAATGATGGCTACCTCTTGGGAAGGAAAGGAAGGAATAGATGAGAAGAGAGACAAAAAAAGGACTTCAACTATATCTAACATTTCATTTCTTTAAAATAACTAAAAGAAATACAGCAAAAATACAATATCTGTTCAATCTGAGTGATAAGGACCTCAAGTTTGTTATAGTATCTTCTGTTCTTTTAGGGATGTTTGAGTTCTTTTTAAAGTAGGATGTTTCTAGTGTATCAATCCATGTGAAGGTTTTAAGAAAGCAAGCAGAGTGTGAATAGTGCTGTAAGGTGAGGACCACAGTTGTTAGAGCAATCACGTTTCATCACAATAGAGATTTAACCGAGAACCATTTCAGGATTAGGAGGGATAAGGGAGTATTGAGCAAACAGAGATTCCTTTAACATTTTGCTTAACAACACTAAGTAACTTATTCCATATTATTATATTTAGATCTGGTAAGAGATAAATGGAAGAGGAACAAGCTTTCAAAACATTGGCCATAACTGCCTACTTCATAAAATCAGCATCTTTAATTCCTTGTGATTCTGCTTTGTGAACAACTTTTTGCTGTTGTTTTAAAGGTAATTAAAATGTATTTGATTGGGACTTCCCGGGCGGTCCAGTGGTTAAGACTCTCTGCTTCCAATGCAGGGGGCACGGGTTTGATCCCTGGTCAGGGAACAAAGATCTACATGCCGGGGACTTTCCTGGTGGTGCAGTAGTTAAGAATCTGCCTGCCAATGCAGGGGACACGGGTTTGGGACCCTGGTCCAGGAAGATCCCACATGCTGCGGAGCAACTGAGCCCATGCGCCACAACTACTGAGCCTGCACTCTAGAGATTGCGAACCACAACTACTGAGCCTGCATGCCACAACTACTGAAGCCTGCATGCCTAGAGCCCATGCCCCGCAACAAGAGAAGCCACAGCAATGAGAAGCCCGCGCACTGCAACGAAGAGTAGCCCCTGCTCGCCACAACTAGAGAAAGCCTGCATGCAGCAATGAAGACCCAATGCAGGCAAAAATAAATAAAGAAATAAATTTATAAAAACAAAAAAAGATGCCGCATAGCCAATAAGTAAATAATTTTTAAAATGCTATCTTTAAAAAAAAAGTATTTGATTTGAAGAGTGTTATGAAAACCCTTGAGATATCACAGAGTCCTGGGAAGGGGTTGCTCCACTGCTAATCTAATTGTCCCTTAACTAAACCCACTGAATCGCCTGCTTCTAAGGCTGGGAGACAAGTGGACAGTGTCCAGGCTCTTTCTGGCCACATCACCAAACCTTTCTGTCAAGGTTCTTTGTGCTCCCCTCAAAGAGAAGGCCCCTGGCTCATGCAGACATGTGGCTCTCTAGTGGATGGGAGCTGGTGGAGGAGAATGAAAGTGATGACGGTGGGGGAGGCAGGATGGTGAAAGACAAACCAGACAAGCAGAATAAGAACAGTGGTGGGAATAAAAATCTCTGTTGCAAATAAAAGTTGGAGAATTATTGGAAGATGTCAAAGAGGTGCTCAGCAGAAAAACAAAGCACAAAACCCACGTCAAATACAGTCAGTTCTCGTCATGCCTGATACTTCTGTCATATACAGTTGCTGCGAATGCTGATTTAGAGAACAATAAAACCACTGCTCCTAGAGGAAATACAGGGTTAGGCGCCTGCGAGCCTCTGGGCACAACATCTGCGTCAACCCGTCAATACATAATCTTGCTTTATCTGTGTGTTTCTTTCTAATGACCCCTTACTTAATATATATTGTTGATCCTTTAACATTGAACAAGGCCTACAGCACCATAACTTGGGCCAAAACAAAGCTAACCTAAGACATGTATTTTTTACGTAAGACACATCCCAGCCTTTTTGTGCTTAGGGACAACAGATAGCATTTCAGCATTACACAGTGGGCGGGGCACACGGGTAGGGGCATTTTAAGCAGTAAAATCACCAACAAAAAGCACGCAAATGCAAAACACACGACACTAAATTGACCGAGAAAAAGACACGTGTCTACAGTGTTAAGACTTGCTCATCCTTGGCTACGAACAGATTCACCGGAGACTCAAAATTTTGCCACTGTATCTGTGAATGACCACAAAGACACCGTATGGATTTGGGGGCTACAGATAAATTTTTGCGAGTAGGCAAATTCACAAAAACAGAATCTTTGAATAATGAGAATTGGCTGTACCAGTTAATCTCTGTCCAAAAAGCAAAATCTAATCTTCCACAAAGAGGTGCTCACATTTGGGGATCCACATGGACGAACAGTGCTACATCCAAGTCACATCATTTAGCTCAATACAAGTTTATGGAAACAACGGAGTCACCCACTTATTTGGAATGGAGAGGTCAAGAGCCCATTTTGCACAATCCTGACTTCTGGCATTATCCACTGAACAATGTATCCTTGTCTTCACTCACAGTGCAATCATCTCGGGGCAAATCTCTGGGAAATGAAGTGAAATCACATTTCCTTCCCCCAGAGGAGACACAGCTTAGCCCCAGGTGTTCTGGAGAAAAGGGTTCAGTTGCAGTACACATATAATTCTGCCCCTTTGCAGCAACCCAAAGGTCTTGAGCACTTTGGACACTCAGTCTGGCTTCAGGAGTTTGACTTTTGTTAATCTCCCTGTTGGGTTGCGGGTAGCTGGGAGTGTGCAAGGTTATCTAGGTATTGCTGCTGTTACTATAAACTTAGGGGCTGATTTTTGGGGTCATGGCGCAGCTCTCCAAAAACAAGACCTCACCACCACCCAAGAACTTCCTGGTCACCACACCGTTTTCCTCCTGTGGACTCACAGGATGCCTTGTGCCTATGTTTGGGTCTAAGTCCAGATGCCTTAAAACTCTGTTCTCAGAGCAAAAAGAATGCTGGCAATTCAAGCCCAGCAAATGACCATGCTGGCCTCTGGAGCTCCCTTTGCTGTTTTCTTGTGATCAAGTACAGCGCCTATTCTGTTTAGAATTAGAGTAAGAGCCTCACAGAACCCCCTGGCAGGCTGTGGAAACAGCTATCCTTACCAGAAGATGAAGAGTGTGCAAAGCCTCTGAGAAATTCTCTTAACCCTTCCCCATCTCCTTATCCTGCCAACCAGCAGGATGACTGAATAACCCTCCACCCAAAACCCCACCAAACTGGGGGGACAGTGGACCTGGTCCAGCACCTGATAGGCTTGGGAAGGCTCTTTGAGACCAGCTTGTGCACTGGAGGCTGAGAGAAGATAAGAAACGGTCCATGATCACGTGGTCCATTGAGGAGGTCTCTGACCCAAAGTTCTACGCTCATCCCACTACTACGCTTTTTTCAAGGTGACTGAGAATCTCACAAATTGCCCTGGAAACTCCCCACTATCAGCACCACACTGGCCTGTTTCCGGGTGCAGAAAACAGGGCAGGGGGTGGCAGGTGGCCTTCCAGGTGGATGCCAGGTGCAGTCATCTCTCACTGAGCCCTCCAGACCACAAGGAGAGGATGCTGCGTACTTTCCAAATGCTCACTCACGCCATTTCAGAGCGCCCCCAGGTCAGGTAGGGGCCACGGGGCAAGCACTACACTGTCTAGTCCACTCTGTCTACTGCTGGGGGACATCTGAAAACCTGGCCTCAGCCCTCTTTGTACTTCTCCATGATGAGTCTGTATAATCATTTCGTTCTCACGAACATGTGGGCAGCATGGGGGGTTGGTCAATTAGGAGGCACCTTTCAGAACAAGTTAATATGCATAGCACTCATTCTTGGTTCTTCAAAATGGTCCCTTCACTTCAAGAAACCCTTAGCAGCCACAAAATGTCTCTTCACCAACAGATGGTAACTTGGACCCTCCCTGAATTTCCAGGCTCTCCTGCACCCCAAGCCCTTTCCCGCCATCACACCATACCTGCCCGTTCCCAGGTGTTTCCAAAACACACCTTAGCCACCTCCCATCTCCCACCACCCATGCTCCACACTAGTTGCTCCCATGCCAGCTTAAACGCCATCTCTGCTGGAAAACTCCCCACCTCCCCCCACTCCAAGTACTAACGAATCCGGTTCTCCGTTTCCACAGCACTTGGTATGAACCTCAGTGATTGTTTTTATTATGGCCTGTCTTCAGATGGCTGAATATTTCCACCTCCCCCATCTGAGAGGCTTGGGGTCAGGGACACAGCCCATTCGTCTTTGTATCCTGCCCAGGGCAGCACCTGCCATGTGTGTGTCCTATAAACACACCCCTGGGGAAATGTGGAGAGAAAAAAGCTCTGTGGGAAATTATGGAGCAGTTTGGAAAAACATGACAAAAGGAGGCCTGATCTCCAGGGTATGCTAACTTTTCTTCCAGTGTTCTCAGGACTTCCCTTTGAAGACCTGAGATTAAAAGCACTCCCAAGGAGTCCCAGATCCACTGTCTCCCCTCCTATAGTGATGAAGCCCGGGGTCTTGGTCCAGGTGTGGGACAGGAAGGGCACAGGGTACCAGGTCAGTCAGCGTGGCCCGGGCTGCAGGGACTGGCAGGGGCCACCTCTAGAAGGGTGCAGTGTGCCCAAAGTGGACATTCAAATTCCCAATCCCAACTCCTCCCTTGGTGGCTTTGGAGGAGTCACTCATTTTCTCTTAGCACTTGGGTGCCCCATTTGTAAAACGGGTATAACACTGGCCTCAGGGAGTTGTGAGGAGGGGAAAGGTATAATGTCCATGTTGAGCTTTTGCTGAAGGTGTGTGTGGTATCCCTCAGGTGTGTCAGGGTGGATAACTACTCTTCTAGACTCAACCAGAAGCATGGACACGCAGCTCATGCTTTCAGTGCTCCTCTATCTTTTAACTGGTATTTCATCTCAATCAACACAAACCTGGTCTTTCAGCAAAAGGCTCACTTGGGCCTAGTGGTCCTTCCTTGTGGACATTCCACGGGACAGGACTTCATCGTCTCGGGTTCAGATGCTTCCGTGACCTGACAACGTCTCCAGGAAGCAGCTTCCAAGGCACCCCTGGGACTAGCTTCTTGGGTCCACAGCCTCCATCTTTCTCCACCTTCCTGAGCCCACCTTATGCAGGAAAAAAAAAAAAAAAAAAAGGATTTCTGGAAGCTCAACCCTGTTCCAAGTGGACCACAAATAGGGTAACAAATCTGAGGAAGAGGCCCCCAAAGGGAGCACTCTGGAGTTGCTGCTTCACCCCGACACCTGGCCTCTTATGCTTCTGCGTCTCCTTTCACTTCAGCAGACTCCTATCCCTTCGTGTTTACTCTCAGGAGTTTCCATCCAGTCTCCCAGATCTGGCCCCCCAATTCCTCATCCTGCCCGCTCCACCCTCTGGTCTCCAGCTCAGGACCTCGAGGCATCTGCACGTGCTGTGCCATCTGCCGACACCATCACATCATGGGACTGGCTCCGCATCCTGCGGGTCTCGGCTTCCCTGTCCCCTCCCGACCACGTCCTCTGCTCTTGCCCTTTGCAGCGCCCCCCATGTGGCAACACCCACACCGCTCTGCCTTCCCAGCTATCAGCCCCGCAGGACTGTCTTTGCCCACGCTCTACTCCCAGCACTTCACTGATAACCGTCCACTGAAGGGGCAAACCACCCAAACAGTGCCTCTGCCTGCCGCCAACCTGGGCAAGAGGACCCAGGGCAAAGAAGCAGCCCGGAGGTGACCTGCACATAGGCCCTGCTCAAACCCTGGCATCCCAACAGGCTGCAAGGGGGCAAGGGCCCCTTAGCGGCTGAAGGTCCAGCTATGAATCAGCGCCTCAGGGGGAAGGGACAGTGGCTTCATTTTGGAGCTTCCTTTTGGAGGGGAACTGGCACACAGCACAGCTGTCCTACTTAGCCAGCCTCCTTCCTAAGCCGCTCTAAACTGTGCCACAGGATTCCGAACACTCGATGACCTGGAATGCCCAACGGGGTCCGTCGATTTCCTAGGGGCTAGCAAGTGCAGGAGAAGAAAGGGTCAGCACCACACTCAGGACACGAGGACAACTGCTACTATCTGAGTGACACTAGCTCACCCCTGACACCCCGGTGCCTGGTTTAACCAGAGAGAACAATGACAACCTCAGTGCTACCGGATGGAAAAGACTCCATGGCGTCAGGGTCCCCAGCTCAAGATCCCAGCTGTCACTTGGTACTGGTGGGGTCAAGTTCAAATCTCTTGGAGTCTGTTTTCTCATCCAGAAAACAGGGGTAACACCACTCCCTCACGGAGCTGCTGAAAGGGCTAAATGAGGTGACAGATTAAGTGTGTGCAGCAGCACGCACATAATACACCGTAAGGAAAACGCAAGACGCACCCCAGATAGCACCTGAGTGACAGTACATGGAGACCCAAGCCATTTGGTGGAGGACCTTGTGATCCCTCGAGCCCTGGCTGAGAGCCTGCGCTTTCAGGAAATCCCTAATGAACAGGAAGAAGCATATTTTCCCCGATAATCTCCACTTTATCCCTTTTATTTCCAGTGTACAGTTCTTAATGACCCTCTTGACTGAACTATTGCTCTTCAAAGAGACTTTTTAATAGTTTTGCTTCTGGAGGAAGTTGAAGCTGGATGCTGCCCGGGCTCTTAAGAATAAGCAAAGGGCGGAATCTGATCGTCCAGGGCAGAGACAGGCAGCATCCTGGAGGGAGGAAGCCTTGGACTAGTTTGGAGCTGGGCTCCTCCTGGCTCTTGGGGCACCTCTCTTGCACATCTGTCTGTGCTTCAGTCTCACCATTAAAAAGAGGCAGAGGCCAGATCTCTGGGCTCCCTCCGGCTTCAATATGATCTGACTGTGTAATTAGTACAACCAGAGATTCGACTTAGTAACTGGCACCTCCCCCAACAACTTGTGTGCAGAAGCTTTGTCATTTGGGCTGCTGATGGACGCCCTATGCAGGGCCCCGCTGTGGGAAGATGGAAAGGCCGGTCAATTTCTTCCAATTCACCAGCTCTGAGGAGACTGAGGAGGAGATGCCAGTGACTGTTCCAGCAAAAAGCCTCATCCTCACCCACCACAGAAGCCAGCCCACTGCCAGGGACCCCAGGTCCTCAGCATCCCAGGCCTGGGGCAGAGACCACATATGGAACTTTTTAAAGGAGAATTCTCAGACTGTGGTGTAAATTCAGGCTCACAGAACAGATTACCTGGCACTGACCAGAAATGAAATTTCAGTTGGTTTCTAGATCAGTTTTCTGGTAGGTTGAGGGCACAAGGGTTTGGGGCACATTAAGGCACACCCACCGGGTTCTCTTCCGTAACTTGCCTCGTTGCCAGTGTGGTCAGCTGAAGCCAGGATGCTGGATGTTGACTTTATTTTCTTCTCAGCTTTGCTGTCTCTGGCTTGGTATTGATTATTCCTCTATGTGAGTTATACCAAGGTTACCACATAAAATACAGGACACCCACGTCAATCTGAACGTCAAGTAGACAATGCATCATTTTTTGCTGTAAGTGTACTCCTTGCAACATTTGGAGCATACTTATGTGGAAGCTGACTCGTTATTTATCCAAAATTCAAATTTAATTGGCCATCCTGCATTTTTATTTGCTAAATATGATAACCCTAATTAAATCAATTTTAAGCAAAGACTAGCTGCTTCTTAGTCTCAAAGTACAACAACATTTCAAACCCAACTTTTCCCCTGCTAACAAAAATCTCTCAAAGCAAAACCTGTCTTTTTATTTCCAGGACATGTTTTTAAAAATATGTCTATGAGTATCAAATAAAAACAACAACAAAAAAGATGGATCTTCTTACAAGTCCCCCTAACTTAAGAGCTCAGCATGCCACTAGCCACAGGCATGGCGCCAGCTAGCTCTCTGGGCATCCCCAACTCAACAGCAATTGGCTTATGACTCATCAGGGTAACAGGCAGAAGGGAGGAGGTGCAGAGTTCACAGGTGGCCACTTCCCCAAAGAGGTCTGCAGGCCCGAGGGACAGTGAGGAAGCAGGGCTACTGGCAGAGGAATGACAGGAAGCAGCGCCACCACCAACTGCCACAGAACACACACGCCCCTCTACCAAGAGCAGCCCCCACCACAAGGACAAGTTAACTGTGAGAGGAAAGGAAAAGTGACTGCCCAGGAGTCAAGGGACAGACACATCCCACCTGCCCTCACCGTGGCTTCTCCCAGTCTTGAACCTGCGCTGGTAACCGGGAGCCCCGCCCACACGCTGCCAGCATTCTGGGCAGACCGGAGCTGTGAGGCTTTGGATGGGGCACAGTGCTGGGGGAGGTGACGAGGCAAAAGTTCTTTAAAATCACAGACTTTCACTCTGATCAAAAGTTACTCATATAATACGATGGTCTTAAATTTTTATTTTGCATGGTGGTATACAGTCTGAATGACTAGCGTGTAATCCAAAGTGGTTTTTATAATCTTTGCTCTTCAAAGCAGTGTTAGTGCTGCTGTAGGGCAAAGTCCTCACTGACAAATTACATTCGTGAAACGCAATCGAGCAGGGAACGCTGATGCCATATATTACAATGTGGCTCTAAGGAGGCCATTCCCCGACTTTTCACAGCAAAGGGGATCAAGAACTAAAAGTACCTTAGAAAAATCAAAGGGCACTGAAAGCACCCTCTTACATAAAGATCAGGCTGGTCAGTTATTAATCCATGGTGCTCAAAAGTGAGAGAATTAAACTGAAGGCTAAAATCTGGTGAATCTTCTCACTTCCTCTTCTTGGTGGAATACAGCTTTTCTTCAAGTGGGACTGGGACGATCCCTTCACACTCTTTCACTTCCTGGGTCAGAGGGTGTTTTACAATATTTGGTCTAATCACATCAATGTCTCGAGACAAATGCTCCATTATGCCTTCAACAGTTGTTGTCGGTGCGTAAAAATCCACCAAGAAATACCTGCAATAAAATAAAAATTTGTGAATGTGCTGCATTCTGAAATACAGTAATCTCACTATTTTGGTCTATGTTTTTGTTTTACTCCTCTCCACATACAGACATCAACTACCTACAAACACACATACACATCTTTGTCAAAAGAGAAACTGCGAGCTGACCAGCTGAACCGAAGTGTAGTGCTGTGCCCGACCTCCCTTTTCCTACGGCCTTTCCCATTACACTCCACTGAATTTTTCAATCCATTAGTTGATGATTTTTGTGAAAACTCTATGAGTCTTCTAATTTTCCAAAGGATTTTACAAGTGACTTAACGCACCTAAGAGATACAGTAAGCATCAGCCATACTTCACAAACTAGAAAAAGGTTAAGAAAGGCCTGGGACTCATCTAAGACTATCCAGCACATTCAAGAACTGACAAGGAACAAAAGAAAAGTACTTGAATCTTGGGTGACAGAAAGAATTTAACATTCATCTACTCAGACCAGACTAATACAGACAGACATCTCATACAGCTCACTGGTCTTCAGTCTTAATAACTTTATCAGTAGTTGGCTGTATGCCGATGCAAAGGAATAAGTGTCTCTATTCCCTGCCCACCCCACCCATGCTCTGTTGCAAAAGTTGAAGCCTCACTTGTACTGTTTGGTTTGGACTACGGTGCTGTTAAAGGACAGTTTTCAGTGCAGTATTTCAGAATTCTACAATGTTCCAGCTGGTTCAGATGACCTTTGACACCACTTATTTGGTTCCAGCCACACTCTTCTCCCAAGCATATTCCCATCCTAGGTCTTTGCACTCTTTGTGCCTCTACCAGAAATATTCTTCACCCTAGTTCCACACAGTTCATCCCTCACTTCCATCACGTCTTGTCCAAAAGTCACCTTGTCAGACAGCCCTTCTGCCCCACCCACCCAGCCTCATCCCTCTTACCTCCCTTTCTTAATGCTTTATTTTTTTCCCCATAGCACTTTATCACCACTAACACAGTGTATATTTGTTTACAGTCTGTCTCACTCCACTGAAACATAACTGCCCTAGGAAGAAGGACTTTGTTGCTACATCCCCAGCACCTTGAGCATAGGCTAACGTACATCAGGTCCACAGTAAATATTTCACAGTGGTGTGTTGGCATGAAAGGTGGAATTCTCACAGAAAGCAGGAAAGACCAAAGTAAAAATGAACAAATTCAGCAAGGAAGAACGTTATTAGAAAAAGTATGGCATTTTGTGTAGTTCTACACAAGGAGAGGGTTCAAAACTCATATGAAAAATTCCCAACTTCCCATGTGACCATTCACAAGCCTAGTGGGAAAGTTATTCAAGTAAAAATAATTAAAAGTTAAAGCACAGAAAAATATATATCATGCAAAAACACTAACCAAAAGAGAGTTGAAGTGGCTACAGTAATATCAGACAAAGGAGACTTCTGAGCAGAAAAAAATTATCAGGGGAAAAAAGAGACAATACTTAACGATGGGTTCACCAAGAAGACGCAAAATTCCTAAATGTGCACTTAAAGATAACAGAGTTACAACATACAGAAAGTAAAAACTAACAGAACTGAAAAGAGAAAGAGACAAATCCACAATTATAGGTGGAAACTTTTAACATTCCTCTCAGTAATCAACAGACCTAGTATACAGAAAACCAGCAAGGTTAGAGAAGAAGCAAACACCACCCTCAACCAACTGGATCTGACATTTATAGACCCCTCCACCCAACAACAGCAAGATACATATTGGTTCTCAAGGGCATACAAAACATTTACCAAGGACGACCATATTCTGGCCATAAAATGAGCCCAGAATATGGGCTCATTTTCAATACATCTAAAGGGATTCGAGTCATACAGAAAAATCTTGAGAAAATCCCCAAATACTTGGAAACTAAACATACATCTAAATAACCTATGGGTCAAAGGAGAAATCAAAAGGGAAATTACAAAATACTTTGAATTCAATGAAAATGAAAACAACACATCAAATCTGGAGAATACCACTAAAGCAGTACTTCGCAGTAAACTTACAGCACTAAACATCTCTGTAAGACTAGAGGAAGGGCCTCAACTCAATGACCTCAGCTTCCACCTTAAGAAACTAGGAAAAGAAGAGCAAATTAAATGCAAAGTAAGACCAAAAAAGAAAATAATAAAAATCAGAGCACAAATCCCTGAAGCAGGAAAAACAATAGAGAACATCAGTGACACCAAATACTAGTTCCCTGAGATCAATAAAACTGATACAATTCCAATCGGATTGATCAGTAAAAAGAGAGAAGATACAAATTACCGATATTTAGGAATGAGAAAGGTGAAACGACTACAAAGTTTACAGATATTAAAAGAATGGTAAGGGAATATCATAAAAAAAACTTTTGCAATAAACTGACAACCTAAACTGACAACTGAAATTCCTTGAAAAATACAAACTATCAAAACTCACTCAAAAAGGAACAGATGACCTGAATAGCCCTATATCTATCAAAGAAATTAAATTTGTAGTTAAAAACCTTCCCCCAAGGATAACTATAGGCACAAATGGTTTCACTGGCAAACTCTACCAAATGTTTAAGAAAAAAATACCAATTCTGATACAAATTGGTCTGGAAAGTAGGACAACACTTTTGAACTTGTCCTATGAAGTCAGCATTACCCTGGTACCAAGACCACACAAAGACACTAAAAGAAAAGAAAAAAACAGACCAACATCCCTCATAAACGTAAATGAAAAGATTTTAAACAAAATTTTAGCAAATTGACTCCTAGAATATATAAAAAGGACAATATATCCTGACCAAGTAGGATTTAGTCCAAGAATGCAAGATTGGCTTAACATTTGAAAGTCAACAAAAATCACCATATTAACAAACTAAAAAAGAAAAACCATGTGATCATTCCAATAGATGCAGAAAACAGCATTTAGCAAAATCCCATATCCATTCCTGATAAAAACTCTCAGCAAGCTCGAGAAAGAAGGAATCTTTTACACCCTTATAAAAAGCATCTTTGAAAAACCTACCACTAACATCATACTAACTGGTCAAAGTCTGAATGCTTTCCCCCTAAGAGCGGGAACAAACAAGAACGTCTACTCTCATTACTTCTATCTACATTTTACTGAAGTGCCTTGCCAGTGCAATAAGGCAAGAAAAAAAAGAAGTAAAAAACATCCAGGTTGGGCTTCCCTGGTGGTGCAGTGGTTGAGAGTCCGCCTGCTGATGCAGGGGACACGGGTTTGTGCCCCGGTCTGGGAAGATCCCACATGCCACGGAGTGGCTGGGCCTGTGAGCCATGGCCGCTGAGCCTGCGCGTCCAGAGCCTGTGCTCTGCAGTGGGAGAGGCCACAACACTGAGAGGTCCATGTACCGCGAAAAACAAACAAACAAAAAACATCCAGGTTGATAAGGAAAAAGTAAAACTGTCTTTATTTGCAGATGTCACGAACGTGTATACAGAAAAATCTGAAGAAGCTTATGGAAAAGATACCAGACTGTAAGTTTAACAAGGTTGCAAGATACAAGATCAATAAACAAAAATCAACTGTATTTCTATATACTAGCAACAAATAATCAGACCTTGAAATTAAATATTTAGTGATAAATCTGACAGAAGATGTGCAAGACTTGTAAATTAAAACTATAAAACATTGCTGAAAGAAGTTAAAGAAAACATACATAAATAGAGAGGTATACCTTGTTCGTGGGTAGGAAGATTCAACTTGCTTAGTTGTCTGTTTTCCCAAACTGACATAAAGAGTCAAAAGAATCCCAGTCAGGGGCTTTCCTGGTGGCGCAGTGGTTGAGAGTCTGCCTGCCGATGCAGGGGGCGCGGGTTCGTGCCCCGGTCCGGAAGGATCCCACATGCTGCAGAGCGGCTAGGCCCGTGAGCCATGGCGGCTCAGCCTGCGCGTCTGGAGCCTGTGCTCCGCGACGGGAGAGGCCACAACAGTGAGAGGCCCGCGTACCGCAAAAAAAAAAAAAAAAAAAGAATCCCAGTCAAAATCCTAAGGCTTTTTTGTTAGAAATTGACAACTGATTCTTAAGTTCACATAGAAATTCAAAAGACTAAGAACAGCCAAAACAACTTTGATAAAGAATGAAGTTGAAGGACTAACACTGCCTGATTTCAAGACTTACTATAAAGCTATGGTAATCAAGACAGTATGGCATTTATATAAAGATAACCAAATAGATCAATAGAATAGGGAGTTCAGAAATAGATCCAAATGCACAACTGATTTGTGACAAAGGTGCAAAGGCAATTCAGTAAAGAAAGGATAGTCCTTTCAACAAAAGGTGCTGGAACAATTTGATATCCATGGGCAAAAAAATGAGCCTTTGATCCATGCTTGTACCATATACAAAAATTAACTCAAACTAGAACCCGAATCTAAACATAAAACACAAAGCTAGAAAACTAGAAGAAAACACAGGAGAAAATCCTTGTGACCTTGGGTTAAGCAAAGATTCCTTAGACATGACACCAAAAGCACAATCCATAAAAGAAAACTTTGATATTTTAGACTTCATCAAAATTAAAAACTGCTCTTTGAAAGACACTCTTAAGATAATAAGAAGACAAGCCATGCACTGGGACTTGCAAACTCATATTTGATAAAGGACTTATTTCTAGAATATTAAAAACTCTCAAAGTTTAATTAAAAAAACAATTTTTAAAAATGGACATAAAATTTGAAAAGGCATTTCACTGAAGATATACAATGGCGAAGAAGCATATGAAAAGATGCTTAATACCACTAGTCGTTAGAGAAATGCAAACTAAAACCACAAAGAGTTACCTACTAGAATGGCTAAAAAATGACCATACCAAGTGTGGTGAGCATGTAGAGGTACTGACACTCTCATACACTGCTAGTGGGAATGCAAAATGATACAACCAACTTTGGAAACCAGTGTGGCAGTCTCTTAAAAAGTTAAACATACATCTGCCATTATGATCAAGCCATTCCATTCCTAGGTTTACCCAAGAAAATTAAAGCATATGCCCACAGAACAACTTCTACATCGATGTTCATAGCAGCTTTACTTGTAACAACCCGAAACTGGAAATAACACAAATATCCATTAACATGTAAACTGATAAGCAAACTGTAGTATATCCATAAAATGGCATACTACTCAGCAATAAAAAGGGATAAACTATTAATACATACCACTGATGGATCTCATAATAATTTCACTGAGTAAAAGAAACTAGAGTAAAAAAGAGTACATACTGTCTGATTCTATCTAAATAAGATTTTAGAAAACATAAGCTAATCTATAGTGAAAGAAAGGAGATCAGATGGTGGATAAGTGGAAGCAAGGATCACAAGAGGCAGGAGGAAACTTTAGGGTGACCAATTTATCATCTTGATTGTGGTGATTTCATGGGTTGACATATATGCGCAGTTTATTATGTGTCATTTATACCTCTACAAAGCTGTTGATTTTTAAATGGTATGTAGAAGTTGAATGAGCAGGACTTGGTGAATGACTCGATATAGAGTGGTGGTGATGAGGAGTAACTACAGCTGATGAAGACGCCGAGGGTTTTTCAAGAAATGAAATAAAGGACTTCCCTGGTGGCGCAGTGGTTGGGAGTCCACCTGCCGATGCAGGGGACACGGGTTCGTGCCCCGGTCCGGGAGGATCCCACATGCCGCGGAGCGGCTAGGCCCATGAGCCATGGCCGCTGAGCCTGCGCGTCCGGAGCCTGTGCTCCGCAACGGGAGAGGCCACAACAGTGAGAGGCCCGCATACCGCAAAAAAAAACAACAATGAAGAAATGAAATAAAAATGCCAATTCCTCCACGACCTGGCAAACTTCTTGATCACTGACTTGCACGTGTGCTCACCAATGAGACCACCATTTGGGCTTACTCTGAAAATTACACACCAACTTGGCCAAATCTTCCAAGGTTTAATTCTACTTGTTTATTTCTACTCCACAAAGCAGGCACTACAGTTGCAATCACCCAACTTAAGAACTGCTCATTTGTTCAATGGTTAATTACTGATTACTTACCTTGAGTAAGGCTCTGAATTAGAGCTTAAAAAATAAGTGTATGAAGTACCTAGGGGTAAGATGGGAATAAAGACACAGACCTACTAGAGCATGGACTTGAGGATATGGGGAGGGGGAAGGGTAAGCTGTGACAAAGTGAGAGAGTGGCATGGACATATATACACTACCAAACGTAAAATAGATACCTAGTGGGAAGCAGCCGCATAGCAGCTTGGTGCTTTGTGACCACCTGGTCACAAAGCAGCTCGGTGCTTTGTGACCACCTGGAGGGGTGGGATAGGGAGGGTGGGAGGGAGGGAGACGCAAGAGGGAAGAGATATGGGAACATATGTCTATGTATAACTGATTCACTTTGTTATAAAGCAGAAAATAACACACCATTGTAAAGCAACTATACTCCAATAAAGATGTTAAAAAAAAAAGTGTAATCGACCTTAAATTACCTTCTCCTTGTCAACTCTCAGCACTTTTCCCACTCCTCCAACCCCCAATAATTATGGCCGCCTGGTGGCCAGGGCTGGGAACGCTCTCATTCAACATGGCCTCCAGCATCTCTCTTCCCTTTTTTTATCCATCTGTTCTTTCATCCAGTATACATCAAAATGTCTTGCCTAGCTACCATGGACAAGTTATGACCTCACCCTCTGTCTGTTAACATCCCACAATACTTCGTTCTATAGCGGCAGTTCTTCTTTAAACACATATACGTCCTCTCTGAGCTCCCTCCTCTTTCCTTGCTTTTCGTCTAGTTTCCCTAGAAGTATCTTCCTCTTTTGCTTTACTCCACTTAAAGCCCTGATAGCCGGAGGCAGTGCACTGTGAAATGCCATCTATTACACAGGGTAACATATGGAGGGAAATGCTTAGCGAGGGCCTGACATGCTCTGGGCACAGTTACCACTGCCAGCCCTGTAAATGCTCCACACCCCCCCACCAGAGAGTACACAGGTGTCTCTTGCTCTAGTGAGTTAAGCCTGCCCGTCTTTATGGTCAAGTATTCAAGTTACTCAGATAGCATATCTGGGGTTCAGCAAGCATTGTCTTCTTCCATTTTCCATTCTTCTACACCACAGAGGTATTTTTATGGGCTAGCCTCTGAGTCTAAACATGTTTCTAAGAGAGAGTGTGTTTACAATAGCCAACAAGCAACTCATCTGCCCACAAATCAGTTATCGTGCAGTCTTCCTGGCACTCACCAAATAATGCTAAGAAATAACCCAAAGCTTTTTGGATACCATTTTGTGATAAGGGTAAAAAGAATACCCAAGGATGGAAACTAGAGGCCAGATATTATTTCAGAAATGTAAAGGCAAGTGTCTTAGATAGAACTTTCTTTTAAACAGTTCCTGAGGGAGAGGAGGAGGAAGTGGAAGCTCCACTCCATGTGGCAACTCAGGAAGTGCAAGAGGAAGTGGTGCTGGGTGCTGGTGTGGGCCCAGCAGCCTTCTCCCCAGCAACAACTAGCACTGTTCAAAGTGGTTTCCTACACATTATCTCCTTTGAATTTTATAATGATTAAGTCGTTAGTTCAAGGTCACTCAGCTACTAAGCGGCCTCAGCCAGGATTCTAAGAGTACGTCTGTCTTTTGACTCTAGGACATAAGAAGCCACAGAGAACTTTGGGATCACTGGGTTACAGAACCCCAGTGAATGGGGAGAGGACCATGAAGACGACGCAGTCCAACCCCTTCCGCTGCTTTCAAGGGAACTGATCTGCACCAGGTCACAAAGGGAGAGGCAGGATCCAGACTCCAGACCCCTCAGCTCCCACTCTGTCAACTACATCTCTTGCTAGCCAGCAACTGGCATTCTGAAGGTTTCTCAAGGATAAAGAAAAGCACTAGAAAAAGGTCTGAGAACCCTAAGCTTGGCTTCAGGAGGCTCTGTTACTACCAAAACCCCTCCAGCCTTTACCTTCTTTTAGCTACTCTGCCTTCCCTCTATGAGTCAGGACACTCATCCAGCAACCAAACCCAAACAAAAGCACTGGCCAAGATGCAAATGGGTTAGTGCCCACAGCCACAGCTGTGACAGTCACTTCATGCTTATCACACTGTTGATCTACGCCTGGGGCGCATGTGGGCAAGACTGCTTCTACTCCCATGCTCCTTATTGCACTGTGGAAATTTCCACAAAAAGGAAACACCACCAAGACAGAGAAGGGGCTAGGAGTGGCTCAGAGATGGGCAGATCTTACTGTATTCAGAGTTGAAAGCTAACCTTACATTCACAGTTGAAAGCTAACCTCTTGGACTTCCCTGGTGGCGCAGTGGTTAAGAATCTACCCGCCAATGCAGGGGACACGGGTTTGAGCCCTGGTGCAGGAAGATCCCACATGCTGCTGAGCAACTAAGCCCACAGCTATTGAGCCTGTGTTCTAAAGCCCGTGAGCCACAACTACTGAGCCCGCGAGCCACAACTACTGAGCCCGTGTGCCACAACTACTGAGCCCGTGTGCCACAACTACTGAAGCCCACATGCCTAGAGCCTGTGCTCCACAACAAGAGAAGCCACCGCAATGAGAAGCCCGCGCACCACAACGAAGAGTAGCCCCTGCTTGCTGCAACTAGAGAAAAGCCCGGGTGCAGCAACGAAGATCCAATGCAGCCAAAAATGAAACAAATAAAATAAAATAAATTAATTTAATTTAAAAAAATAGCTAACCTCTTACCTCCACATCTCCCTCCAGGGAACCAAGCTGTCCCTCCCCACTGTGAGGGAAACAAGCAGGAGTCCAGGACAACCTCTATCTGCCTTAGCGGCCCAAGCACACAGGTCAATAGTTCTTTAAGGCTTTCCCACACAGAGATGCACTGACCAATTCTTGGTTACTGCCAGGATATATTCTTCTTCTCACTGATTTATCTTGGACAAACTTAACCATCAATGAACATCTACTATGGGCAAACCTCAGGAGACTAAAAAGATGAGGTACACATGGCCTTGACCCCCTGGAACATTGAGTCCAGCTGGGGAGAGAAGTCACAAGGGCCACAGTGTCAGCAGAAACCCAGGCTTCCAAGACCTGCACACATCTCCCAGTCCCGCAGGAGACTGTGGAAATGACGCGGCGGTCATGGACACCTCACTCCTAGCTACTGGGTTTTTCTTTTCTTTTTTGAATTTTTGAATTTCATTTTATTTATTTTTTTATACAGCAGGTTCTAATGTTAGTTACCTATTTTATACATATTAGTGGGGTTTTCTAACCACAGGTGACCTAAGGAATGACAATGAGAAGTGAAGCCCAGAAACAGCCTACTTGGAGTTGTAGGTCTGGGCAGCTTCTGATGCCTACAAGGATCCCCTTCCCATGACAACACAGGTCCATAACAGACCTGTAAAAACAGGAATTAGGTTGACAAAACAACCTCGGAACTCCCTACATCCCACTGAAATCTGCCATGGAGAAGCCATTCTGAAATACAGATGAGCTGCTGTTCAAGGAAGGGGGCCAAAAGAGGGGCTCGGTATCTCCAGAGGAATCTGCTCCACCTTTATCCCACAATGAGATAACAATATTTGCTTCTTCCCCTAACCTAGCTACGCAGAATCAAAACACAAGACCAAACGTCGTAACACGTCTAACATGTAGACTCGCATCTCCATTCTCGGGATAAGCTCCTCACTCAAGGTAGTTTACAATTATGACTATAATTACAACTGCCTAGACATGCCCAAAAGCTGACATTCCAATAAGGAAAAAAAGAAAAAAATCAAGTTCTCCAAATAGCCAGTTTTCCATTCTCCACATTTACTCTAATCGGTGATTAAATCAATATATGAACCAATCATTTTGGAAAAATCCAGTTTAGCAATCTCAAATCTAACTACAGTGTACATTCCCAGCACCTCCAACTACATGTTCAGTAGCACCAGTGAAATGGTTCTGCACACCAGGTAGCCAGGGTAGCACTGCTCTCGCCTTCAACACAAATCCCAGTGGTGTTGACATTTCAAGGTGTATTGTCCCACATGTGGTTCTCATTATAGAATCACTTCATCCGCAAGGTAGACATCAGCTTCTCTCTTTTCTATAGAAAAGCACTTGGATTTTAGGTGGCACCAACGCTGCAGAAGTAGAAGCAAGGAAATGATGGATACCGGCAAGGAGAGAAAGGACAAAAAAAGGTTTAGTACACTAGTGCCTTTCTCATCACAGTCCCATGTTCAAAAGTTGGAGGAACAGGGAACCATCTCGTAGGCAGAACTGCCCACGTGGTCTTGAAGGTAACAGTTAACCCTTTCTATACTTCTTAAGACACGCACTACAAAACTCTCCACTACATGACTGAAACCCCACAGAGATCTGAGAAGACCCAGAGAAAGGGCTTGCCCAGGACAGACTGAGCCCAGTGCCACCAAGCATACTCCATCCCCAGCTCAGCTTCTCGAGGGAGCCAGCAGCCCTCAGCGTCCTTTCTGCCCTCCTCTCTAGGCAACAAGACCAGCAAACCACTCAGTGGCCTCCTGACACAATGCTCTGCAGCCTGCCACACCTCACCCACCCGAGTGGCTTCTTGCAACGCACCTAAACACTAAAGGTTCTATTTGGTTTTTATTTCACTTCCGTCTTCACCCTACAGTTACAAGTTGTCCATAGAAAGTGCCTGCTTGAATGTGAGTTTTCTTTGTCTGTCTCTCTCAGTCACACACTCACTCACAGCCTCGCCCTCCCCCTCGCAGATGAGTGGAAATTTCCACTGAAGCGCTCAGTGGCTCCCCGTGAGTGGGGTGGGGGAGGGAGAGGAGAGGGATTTGCAGCCAGGAAGCCTCTTCAAGCCTTTTGGAACATAGGAAACAGATCCGTTTGAATGCCAGTTCCTAGACTGTATCCGTTAAACCTTGCTGGATTCAGGCTTCACTGAAGCAGTGAATTATTCTCCTTAAAAGCAAGACAGCCTCTGCATGGAAAAGCCCCATTCCTTTTTTAAAATCCGTTGGGTCTCATACATTTTAAAAACTACCAAACCTGCTGCAGAATTCTTACAAATCTTGGGACACTGCCACTAAAAAGAAACCTCCAAGGCCACAGCAGCCCTGCCCTGAAACCCCATCGTGAAGCACCTACACACAAGAATGGGGTCAGGATGCTGGCCTGGACTTAACGCTGGCAGGAAAGCACAAGAACATAGAAACGTTAGCTAACGGGAAAACTACAGAGGAGAATCAATCTCCTCTAGAGAGGGTGCCAGCACTCTTGGAGTTAGCTGCAGACACATTTGGAGAGCAAGTCAGTAAAATTCCACTGATTCACCATAGAGCCAGTTATTTTTATCATTCTGCTTACCCGTAAACAGAAGGGCGTCTTATATGTAGGCCCGCAGATCTTTGCTATAAGCACCTATTCACATTTTAAACACATGAGAACAGACAAAGGAGGGACAAAACAGGCAAGAAAAACCTCCTTCACTACTTAAGAGTTCTCATACACACACATTCTGAAGTCAGCCCAATCGCACTGCAGTGAAAGCAGAGGTGGTAAAAACAGTCAAAGCAATCTGGGGCATCCTTTTACAAACAGGCACAAGCCCATCGCTGCATTATAGACTACGGTTTCTTCTAACGTTCCCTCTCCTGCACCAGAAATCCCTCTTAGTCTCAGTCCAGCCCCATCTAGTGGAAAGAGAGCCTTAAACCAGTCTGTGCAGCCCTGGAGGAAGATGCTAAGGCAGTTCTGGCAGAGGGTGACTGATACTATGATTCAGTAAAAACCTGCCTCTTCTGAGCAAGGGTCTAAATGAGCACTTACTCCCTTCTGCCTGTGTAACACTGTCCCCTTTTAGACACCAAGGAATACAGAAAGAATTTTCCACAACAACCACCTTGCCTTTCTCAGACAGTTGATGAGGGTACGAAGGTGAGCATGTGAAAGCACAAAGGAAAGATAATCTGGGGGGGCCCCCAGGAGACCAAAGCAAATCCAGAGCTGAGAATAAATTCCAGCCCCTCTAAGACCATCCCCCCCCCCGACCCCCCACTCTACCCCCAGCTCTTAATCATGCTCCAGTGGTTTCCAGACACTGCCTCGTGAAATGGGTGGTGAGTGAGGCCAGAAGCCTCTCTCGGGAAAAACGGTCCGAAGACCCAAACTTCCCAACCATCCCAACCTGGCCCAAACAGCAAGAGGGCATCCGGTCAACTCTTCCCTGTCACTAGGGGACATAAATGACTCGTCCAATTCTATTGACCCTCAGAGATTATGCGTTTAAGTAAGTTTCTGTGGATCAGCCTGGGAACTTAACCATCAAGTTGTTCCAATGGGAAAATAGGTTCCCAGTTATAAACAATAAACTTACAGACAAATTCCTGGAATGTAACCTGTTCCCAAAGTCAGGATTGACTACATTAATATTTGGAATATAATGATTATTTTTTTTGGCATAAACTGGTAATAGGCTTGATATAATAATAAACACCAGGTACCACTTTCAAGGTACCACCTCCTCCTTTTGGAAAGCTTCCCAAATAACCCTAAAGTAGCACTATCTCTCCTACCTAAGCACTCTCTCAGTCCATTCTTCTTTCGGGCAGGCCTACTTGGCATGTGTGTAGTAGGGGTATGGATTTGGGGGAAGGAGGTGAGATGGGAGGCAATCACTCAACATGACGGAAGTAACTGCAAGAGAGACGCCTGGCTGTCAGCCTCGGTCAGAGGGACGGTTCTGTGCTGGGCCCCTGTGCTTACAGCCCCTTGATTGGTGCCTAGGTTAGCCATATGCAGTCATGTCTTTAATTCAAGTGAAAACTCCTTGAGATCAAGAACCACAACGATCCTAAGAACCACCCTGAGACCTAGGAATGCCACTAGGATATACCATTTGTTCCCACAAAATGTAAAAGCAACAAACACTTAAAACCAACAGGACCACAGTGCAATGTGGATTCATGGAGGGCATCTAGGGCTCACTCGTTAGCCAGTTAAAAAACCGGCTCTCAACATATCAACCTCAGGAGTCAAACCAGTGCCCCACCAAAATTACAGATACGTTTCACGGCCTCCAGGGCTGTTTGAAAAGAGCCAAAAACTTCTGAATGCTAATAAATGCATAACACACAAGTCCACCCTGTTTCTTCTCAACCACTTCATAAAAGTGAACCTTCCCAGCACCTAACACACCCCGGCACATAGTCTCCTTCGTACATGCTTGTAATGCCTTCTGTGGCTATGTCAGTGCACAAAAAGAACTTGACAAGTGAACAAAATGCCTACTACAAACGTCACTGGGGTTAGTGACTATGGGAGGACTGGCTGCAGCTAAGGGAATATCAGACTAAACTTAAGCTCCGCAATGCAGCCATCTGACACGCCACTCAATTTTAAATCTCCAAACCAGGGAACTCCCAACTACACTAGCCCCTCGACTCATTTACCAAAAGCCACTGTGAAGAACATTAGTGAGTGTTACAAAAACAAAGTAACATGGTCAGGTAAAATTGACAAACTAGGGCATCTTATGGAAGGGCTTCTCACCATTTATACGCTAAGGTGTGTTGTGAATTTCCAGGATTAGATCATGCAAGGCTTCCCACATCTTTTTTTTTTTTTTGGCCGCGCTGCGCGGTATGCGCAGCATGTGGGATCTTAGTTCCCCGACCAGGGATCAAACCCGCGCCCCCTGCAGCGGAAGTTCAGAGTCTTAACGGTGGACTGCCAGGGAAGTCACTTTTTTTTTTTTTTTAAGGCTTCCCACATCTGACTGATCACACACACCCTCCATTTTTGGTGGAGCATATCTGTATCACTAGCATTTCAGAGACCACACTTTGGAAAATACTACCTCAAGAAAATAAATACCAGATACTGATTTATCCTCAGAAAAGCAAACTTAAAACATGAACCTCCCCCACTGGGGCTAGGCACCACCTTTTTATGTTGATGTATAATAGACACAGTATGGTATATTTTAAGGATGCTGCTGCTTCTTCTCTGAGGAGTCTGAAAGTAAAAAAACAAACCAACAGAAAAACCACCCAGAAGTAAAATCCTTAACTATAAATGAACTAAGTGACGGCAACACAGCCCTTGGTGGGGCACCGGCACCTTGTCAGGAATCTGGAATGTAGGTCTGGGGTTGTCAGCAGCTCTGGCTTGATTCCAGGTGAGCTCTTCCCAGATCTGAGTTTATTCTATCCATAAAGGAGAAAGAGTACCACCCTACCCCAGCACCGCACACAGAGGCCTGAAAACTAGATGAATTAATGCGGCAGTTCTCAAAGCGTGGTCCTCACAGTAGCAGCAGCAGCGCTACCCACGCACTGTGAGAAATGCAAATTCCAGGATGCTGGTCACACTAGCCCTCAACAAGGTCAAATCCTCTACTTGGAAAGGGAGCAGAAGAGAGCATTCCTACTGTACATCCCTGAAAGCACATAATGAGGAAACTGACTTCTCTCCCTGTTCAGTGCCTTCCATACATAACAGAACCTGACTAATAACTCTTGGCCAAATTTTATATGCTTCTCTTAAAAAAAAAAAAAAAAGGCAAAAGGATTCATAGCCTTGCTATTAAAACCAAACCCCTTTGTTTGGTTTAAGTTTAAAAAAAATGTTATACACACAGTCTCAATTGCTTACTGTTGTTATGATTGTGGAGAGGAATAAGCCACCCAGCATTTCAGGTTGCCTAGCAACGCCTCAGGCACACTCTTCAGAGGTGCTCTCAAGAAGCTGAACGCTAGCACAAAACAAGGTGAAGCAATCAAAAGAAACGTGCAGTCTGTGCCACATCTCGGCAGAAGGTTTACAAGCAGTAAGAAAGCCCGGCGTCAGGTGTGACTTTACTCGGGCCCATCACGTGTAGCAAACCTGCACAAGGCTGCTCGCCCCACATGACTAAAAGCAGCATCATACAACACCCAGTACTGTCCACAGAGCACATCTTCAGAGGTTATTTCATTTGACCACTGTGACAAAGTGGATGGGAGAACGACCACCTGAGTTCAGTATCCAAGGAAGCCAAGTGACTTGGTCTAGGCCACACAGCTGGGAGCCCCAGAAGGAGAATCAAGTCTTCTAGTCCTGGACTTTCCCTGCTCCGCTAAAAACTGATTCCCGTTTCTCTATCACCTACTTCTAGGAAACCCAACAAAATAAGATTCTTCCTCCAAACCAGAAACCTTGGGCATGAGTTTAGAGAAGCGGCAAACCAACCCAACAAACTGACCTTGAAGAATTTCTACAAGGATAGGTATCACTATAAAATCAAATCCTTGACATGTTTGAGGAACTCGCTATATACTATGTGAGAAAAAGGTCCCATTACAGAAAATTGTGATTAAAATTGGCTGGAATAGGTAAAACCATGTTCCTATTGGGGATTTTAGGCTCTGGTTATACACATTAGTAATAAGTACATTTTGCTTGTTATCTGCAACCTTCATATTTACAAAGGATGCACTGAGTAGGTGGACAACACATTGCTCAATGAGGTGTTTTAAAGGCCAAAGGTAAAGAAATGCCAGGGGAAAACAGTGCTTAAGTTGACGAGAAAAGTTTCCCACAATCAAAAGCTTATAAATGTATTACTGCTGGCATGACCTCTTTGGGAGCTCTGATTAGCTTACTGTGGGTCAGCATAAATGCATCCCATCTGCAACACAACATTGCTGGGGCACGTAACTGCACACCACCTGGCGCAGTGGGGATCTGACTATGAGCGTCTAATAACTCCTGAGATGAATTACACAGCGCACCTTACGGAGCCCACCAAAGGCACGTGTCCAGTGACTCACGAAGGACTTACCCTCCCCTGGTGTGCTGCTGACTGTGGGCGGAGATCCTATAAGGAAGCGCACGCTCGCCCAGGTTCTCCAAGTTCCTCACCACAGCCCCTCTGTCCATCAGGGTTTCAAGTGTACGCTTCAAAGCAGCAGCGGTCTCTGGCTGGTTTTTGTTTTTAAAAAGAAGAAAAAAACACATCAGAATCAATGTAAGAACTAGAATGATCAAGTGTGGTCAGTTCCAATCATAACAGCTCTATTGGTAGGGATCTTTGGGTAAAAGCAACAGAAACTACTTTTGGCTAACAAAGTTTAAAAAAAAAAAGAGAGAGAAAGACACATTTATCATAAGGATATGAGATAGCTCACAGATACGAAGGAAAATCTGAAGCAGCAGGCCTTGGAGAGTTCAGGGACCAGAGCAGCTCCAGGGATCTGGGAGGCAGGAACTAATGAGTGTTGTCTTCAGAGCACCTTGGCCAGGATGAATCAGCGCCAATCACTGTCAGTCCTTGTAGCCCATGATTCAAAATTCAAATTCCAGGGAAAGAGCATCCTCTTGGCAGGACACTTTGACCATCTCACCAAAACCATAGACAGCCAGTGGGAAAAGGGGTTGTCTCCCAAAGAAAAACTGAGAGATTGTAACCAAAAGGGAGAAAGGATGAGTAAGACCCAATCTCTGCCCGCATGGAGCTTACAATCTAAGAAAGACATGAACTCAAAAACCCATGTAAGAAGGCCAGAAGGCAGAACACCGGAAGTGACATAGGGACCAGAGAGCTCATGAAAAGAGAAAGCACATTCAGTTGGAAGAAGGGTTCCATTAAAGAAAGCGGTCTGGAGGGGAGCCCTGGAAAATGACAACAGGAGATGCAAAGAACAAACAAACCAGGCATTGAGTAAAAGAGCAGACACAAGAAAGTATTGAGGAAACAGCTAAGAGTCCCATCTGATGAAGTACAGGACAAGGAGGACTGAGAAGTTAAGATCGTAGGTTGGGTCCAAGTATATAAACAATCAATACCTGTTACTAAAAACCAAAATTGAAACAATATAAAATCCCATCATCCAGAGATAAAGGACTTCAAATATTTTGGTGAATTTCCTTCCAGATAGCCCTCTATGCACATGTATACACCAAAAACTTTTGGAAGAACAGACAATTTATAGGGGTAAACTTGAGAAGACACAACTAACGGAATGTGGAAAATGAGGGAGAGGCGTGGCAAAAGAGGGGCACCAAACATGGTGGCTGGGAGAATGGGGTTATTATTAACAGCTAAAGGGAAATCTGGACAAGCTGGCTGGGGACACAAAAGATGACTCTGGTTTAGGACATGCTGAGTCTGAGATGCCCACAGTTCCTCCAGGCTGACCTCTCAAGATGTAAACCTTAAGCTCAAAACAACAGGGCAGGCTAGAATTACACATTTAACAGTCATCTGCAGAGAAAGGCTATCTGAAACCCTGGGAGGAGTGAGGGCACTGAGGGAGGGGGTGGGGAGAGAAGAAAAGAGACCAACAACAGAACAGGGTGCGGGGGGAGTGCAAACATTTGGGGGCTGACAAGAGGACTCAAAGCCAGAGAAGCAAACAGCAAAAGGAAAACCAGACCTCCCTTGTCACAGAAACTAAGGGAAGAGGCAGCCTCCAGAATGACAGGATGGAGATGAAGAAAAAAACCACAGCACAGTGACTGCACTTAGCAAGATGGGGCTAAAAGCTAGATTGCAAAGGTAGAGGTGACAGAAAGAGAAAGCTCTAGAGCCTGAGGGGCAAACAAATTTGAGTCAACTTTGAGGAAAGAGAAAACACAAGGAAGTTAGCAGTTAAAGGGGAATGAACCAGTCGAAGGATAAAATGTCGGATGTTTTAAACATCATCATCGATGGCCAATATGATTTGCTGCGTAACTGCTACGTGATCAACACAGATCTAGTGTTTTATTGGTACATATTTAATCTTCACCACACACAAAAAAAGGAGCCAAGAAGGTTGATAGATTTGGAAACTGGGCCTCTGAGAGATGTCATGACTTTGAGATTACATGGCAGTTAACAAGTGAAAGAGCCTGATGCAAAGAAAAGGAACACTGACAAAAGTCAAATCGGGGGAGGAGGCCAGAGGACACCCTGGCAAGGAAAAGAGTACTTCTCCTCAGACATAAGTGAAGAAATGCAAGCAGAGAAATCTTCAAGGCAGGAGTGAACTTAAGAAAAGGCTACCTTCCAGTGGCTCATTTTGGATCAAATGAAAAGAAAACTGCAGAACAATTTTAAGTGTACACTCTAGTAACTGAAGAAAATCCCCTACATACCTGTATATTTTCTTTCTGACAAATACTGCTAAAATGCTGTGAATGCACTAAGTATTAGTTTAAGGTGTAGAAATAAAATTTCTACTTTTATTTCATATTGTAGTCTACTAGGGATTTTTTAAATTCCTACTGAAAATTATGTGTATTTATATATTTAAGCAGCCTTATGATAAACAGAAACTTCCTGAAAACAAAAATAAGGGCCAAAATCTCTTTGCATTAACGCGAACTAGGTAAAAAGTCTATGGCAATTTCTCCTTACGATTGTAAACAAATATTTTTATATAGTTCTAAATCAAACAGAGCCTAAATTCTTCTCACATTTCATTAGTTCACAGACGTTTCAGTATTTTGCAGAAACCTCATTACTAACAGCAGGGTAATATTTCATTTCATTAAAAATGCTATTTCTTGACTCGATATTGCATCAATTAAATTATGATAAGTAGATGAACAGTCTATCCAAATAAAGAATGGGTAAGGGAGAACACAAACAAACAAACACACACACACACACACACACACACACACACACACACACCCCACACTTTGATTACAGTCTTCTGATTAGCTACCCAAATCATAAATTTTAATTCAGTGTTGCCTGATTAAAAAGGAATATATCTCAATGCCTCTTGTTTAAATTCCAACTGAAGAGTTTACAGTATGAAACATGGAGCATCCTCTTCTGAAGTAAGAGCTTGTATAATAAGATTTGCTTCTGTCCAAAAAAGGGGAAAGGCCACCTAACAAGAATGTAACTTGGGAAAATATCAAAACACATTTTAACTTCGGCATGTCAAGGTCAAATTGCAGACTGTTTGAATGGCCACATTCATTTCACTGTAATTCAAATTACCCAAAAGTTAAAAAGATGAAGGAGGGGTTAAAAGACTTCCTGTTTATTAAGGGAGCTGCTCAACTAGTCCCATATACCTACCTTGTCACTCTTAAGTCAAGGGTCAGCAATCCAGGGCCTGTGGGCCAAATCTAGCTCACTACCTCCTTTCGCAAATAAAGTTCTACTGGAACACAGCCAGCTCATGCATTTACATAGTGTCCATGGCTGCTTTCATGCTAAAAGCAGACTTGAAATTACAGCAGAGACTATATGACCCTCAAAGTCTAAACTAGTTACTATCTGGCCAACCTCTGCTCTACAGTGTAATGGACTGAGGGAAGCTGGCAAGGCCTCAATCCACTCACCCTAAAATGTACCACAGATAATACCATGAGCCTGGGCCACTGAGCTACAGACAGTGAGTTCCCCATGGGATGGGTCCGCAGGCAGAAACACAGGGCGCCAACCTAATAAGGAACATCAGCCTGACTGTTCAAATCACCACAGGATTCAGAAGGGATTCTACAAAATCACCATTCCACCCACCAAGCTCCTAATCTAATCAATCCAGGCTTTCAACT
This sequence comes from Stenella coeruleoalba, assembly GCF_951394435.1. Taxonomy (NCBI): domain Eukaryota; kingdom Metazoa; phylum Chordata; class Mammalia; order Artiodactyla; family Delphinidae; genus Stenella; species Stenella coeruleoalba. The sequence goes on along the minus strand of NC_137150.1, from coordinate 133,635,086 downwards.
TCCCTTATTGGTGAAACTTCTAAGTCTATTAAAATAAAAATTTTAGGCTTCCAAAAGAAAAAAAAAAAGCTCTGCTCAACACAGCACAATGTTCAATTTGTAAAAACATATGGTCTACAGGAAGCACACGATCTTGCTGGCGTAATTCTCATTTACAAGGTCTCTGAACCCTTTAATTCCAACTATTCTAAGAGAGGTTGTGCGCATGTGCTCCTTACGGGCTTCTCTCACCCCATCTGAAAGCAGCTCCTTAAGAATTTCCTCCAACCCACCATATGTCAATGAAACACAATTCTGTTACAGCACAGATTGGAGAGCCAAAAACGTTCACTTGGACAAAAAAAGTATGGAAAAGAAACAGTGAATGAAATGTGAACGGGAACTAGGAAACCTGGACTCTAGTCGCAGCTCCTTCACTAATGCTATGCCACTCTTTAAATTATTAAATTTAATAATAAATTATTAAAATGTATCCATTTTAAAGTTGTGCCTCAGTTTCCTCATGTGCTAAATTAGTGGTTCTCAACAAATTTTCTGTCTCTATAAGCCTCTCACAAACAACATTTATGTCACAATTCTCAAAATATCCTGGGGGCACAAAGTTTTTAAAAAGTCTCTCTTTTCTTCTGATATCCTCATCACCCCAGAGTGCCCCACCCACCTCAGGGACTCTTTATGTCATTCTCATTTACTTCTACACAGCAACTTATGAATATCCTTTCATCACGGGAATGTAAGCTTCAGGAGAGCAAGCACTTTTGTCTATCTTGTACACAACTGTACTCCCCAAATCTACAAGAGTCTGGAGCGGGCGCTAGAAATGGTGGTTGAATAAATTAGTGTTATCAAATGTACCTCCCCAACAGGGTCTCTTGCTTACTTACTCTCATTTTCCCCCCTGAGGGACTGGAAGTTTCCTCGTTTCTCTAATACAATTTGAAGCCACTTTTCATATACAACATACCTCACTATCAGGGTAGTGACCATAATACTGAAGCAACATTACAGTACTAGCGTTTTTCTGTTTATTTCATGTAGTGCCAAAACGCTGTTAATACCAATACTACGGTTTAAAAGAATCCAGAATTCATCTAATAGAAGTGAAACTAAATATTTCATGTATTTCAGAAATATAAAGTACTAACATACATAAACATAAATGTTAAACCTGGATTGCTCTAATTATCTGTGATAAGATATAATACTATCCAAAGAATTTACACTAAACAATACTTAAAGAAAGTTCATCCTAGACAAAATTAAAACCAAATTTTGATATTATTATTATTAATTACTGGACCTACTGGTGTTCAGGCTACAAAAGAAGGCTTTGGGAAAACCCAACAGCTAACTTCAAATATTTTCAGGGCTACTATGTAAAAGATAGGTATGTTTTATTTGGATTGGACACTGAGAAACTGGAATCAAAAGGTAAAAATTACAGAGAAACAGAGCACTGATGTATAAACAAGAACACATTTCTGAAAATTACAGCTATATGAGAGTGAAATAGGCTGCCTTGTGAAGAACTGACCTTCCCATCACTCGAAATGCAAAGATATGGGATGACCGTCATTTCAATCTTTGCACCAGGTGGGAAGTTAGACTTTTCGACTTCTAAAGGCCCTGCTGAGATTAAATTCCAATACTATTCTGACACCACTCATCATTCTGAAGGACATTCTGAAGTGCAGCCGCCTTTTTACAAACACTACAATTGCATGGTGGTGAGGAACACACTACTAGTAAAGTTTGGTGGTGGTGCCTAGATTTATGTGAAGGCACCAGCTGTTTTACCCACTATTGCTTTTGCAGTGACCCCCTGAAAAGGTCTCTGGGAAGTCCAAGGCTCCTCAGATCACATTTTGCAAACTGCAGTTCTAGGGATTCTAATGGGCAAAGTTTCTATAAAAAAGAATAAAGAGCAAGGAGATGAGGAAAATAAAAGGAAGGACATCTCTACTTGCCCCTCAAATAAAACCCCCATTCAGTAAGGTTATTTATAAGCTAAGAATTCATGGGACTATCATAAACACCATCGGTCAACGACCAGTGTTTAATCTAATTAAACTTATTTTCATCCCAGAAGAGAAGCTTTTCAACAAAATTATCTTGCAAATTAGACTCTCTGGCAAAGACAGTTTTGAACCAGTGGCCCTCGGGTGCACCCAGCTATCACTACAACACCCTCACGGCCCACCAGGAAATGAAAACCACATAGAATCCACAACATTTAATGGCGTGAAGCATCTACCTACACCTCACCCTTCTCACTCTACAAAGAGTAGTGCAACTCCCAGGAGCAAGGAGGATTTAGGGAAGGTAGAGCCAGGTCAGAAAACTGTCAAAACCTGTGAAAATGTAAATGTAAAAGCCTTTCCCAACCAACGCTGCATCTTAATTCCAAGGTTAATCTCCTTAAGAAAATTTCCTTGAAATTTGCATTTCCAAATAGAGAGAATGTACCTGGAAATTCTGCACTGAGAGTCTCACAGCGATTTGAAAAAGAACATCTGTGAGCACAGCTTTCAACAGAAGAACCAGCTTCCAGGGAAAGCTCTGCCACTAGCAGACCTCAGTTGGAAGCAGAGAATGGACACCACCTACCTCAAAATGTGTGAGGTGCCAGCCCTGCCTAACATCTACAGAGCCCAACTTTGGGAATGATTCCATGGGAACTGTTTTATCAAATATTTTTATGACTCAGTAGAACCTCTTTGCCCCACAATTTATTGAATCAAGAGCTGCAGTCCTCCCAGTAATTAAGGATAAAAATTACTAAGCACAGAAGCTATTTTAAAAATTAGAATAAAATTCAGTAAGGGCAAGTCTAGAACACTAAAAAAAGTAAAGATACATAAATACATGCTGGAACATGATTATACTTACCTATAATGAACTATTATTATACACTATTATAACCTGTAGGTAAGTGACTAGAAAAGTAACTCTTAAAGATTTTTTAAAGGTCAACGATAGAAAACACTTGAGATCTTTTAACTGCTCTACTACTTTGCCCATGAATCATTAAACCATTTATTTAAAAAAATATAAAATAACTACGAAAAAAGACTTAACAGACTTTAAAAAGCGGGGGAGAGGACAGGAGAAGAGACGGGAACCAATACACATCAAGTGTACTGGGAAAGTAACAAATACTCTAATGAAGTGAAAACCTGTTTCTTTTTATAAGCCACTGTTGTGTACTCTGCAAACCGAAAATATCTCAAAATTTTAAAATAATGTTAAATACTGCAAATTCACAGTTCAGACATATCAAGTGGTCATTTAACCGTTAAAGCAATAGAGCCCTAGGAGTTGCTGAAGCATGTACTAAGTGAAAAGCACTCATGAATATGATATTCAATATACACACTCATATTCATGAGAAACAAGTATGCGGGGGCATCTAGAACTCTCCATTGCAGAACAATTTTAAAATAATCTTAATGGCATAAATCAGCTGTAAAAGAGAAGGTGTATACATCCACATCTGGAAATGGAGTGAGTACAAACTGGATGACTTCTTATAAATATATCAAACTCTGTGGGTATCAGAACTATAGGTTGAACCTTACGAAACTGCCATTTGGGAGGATCAAGAACAGTCCAAATACTGACCATTTCTTAAGGCTCAACCTAATAGCTATCCACAAACAGTCCTCTCAAAGTGCCTCCCTCAAGACAGGTATTTCCAAGTTGCTCACTGTGAAATCCACCTCCAAAAGGATAGCCACGGGGATATGAAATACAAAGTCCCTGCCCTTTAGAAGTCTGTGATGTAGATATGCAGACACACATAAGTAACTAATAAAGGGAGAGTGAAACACTTCTGACTGGTGGTTTGGAGATGGCAGACCTCAGCCAGACTCTAAAGGCTGAAGAACACCTCTTCAAGAGGTAGAAGGAGCGTTAGTTAGGGTCCTCTCAGAGCAGGTCTGGATTAAGAAGGTTCTGATGGAATTTATATTTGGGGTAGAATCAATGTGGACACTGTACTCGGTACAGGTAGAAGCCATTGCTTTTTTCCACTCGCGGCAATATTTTTTTTGCCCAGAACGTTAAGATTTAGTTTCTTCAAACACACTTTTGGTAAAAACGTAAACTTTCTGGAGGACAATTTGGCAATATATATTAGTTTAAAATATGTATGCCTTCAATGCTACAGCCACTTCTAGGAAATTGCTCTATGAAAACTGTCATACCCAGGCACAAGGATTTAGCTATGAAAATACCACAAAATTATTAGGATAGTGAATAAATGGAAATGTAGTTCTTCATTAATAGGAGTCTGGTTCAATAAATTATTTTTACTGATTGAACAAGTACTATGCAGCCATTAAAACAAAAGGAATGCTGATCCTTACATACTGACATGAAAATATTATAATAATAAAGAAAAAAACCCAGCATGTACGGTCAGTCCAGTTTTTTCCAAAAGAAAAAAAGTACTAAGATACATATATTTTAAAAGTCTGGATGAATATACAGCTAAATGATACCAGTTTTCCTTAGGTAGTAAGATGAGAGGAGTATTCTATTCTCTTCCTTCTGCACTTTATTACCTGATTTCTCTCACAATGAGCAATGAAAAGGTGATTTAAAAACTTTTGGGGTGGGGGTGGGAGCGAATTCAGTTTTGTTCTGTTTTAAGAAGAATTTCTTCCCCTGAGTCTATGCCAATTGCTATCTTACTAGATGCCACAGTTTGTGAATTCTGTGTCAAAGCCCTGAAACTATGCCTCAACATTTAGAACTCACGCCATATCCATACTGATTCCATACCCATATACGTTTTAAAAAATTAATAATCAGGGAGGTATAGATGGGCAGCTTTTCAGCGGTTACTGAAAGCGCCTTGTAAGCTATACTTCCAGCATCATGAGCTCTTACAACTGGCTGCTCTGTCTCTTGGGAATCAGAGGAAAAACTGGAATCTCGAAGTCAGGAGCCCAGAGATCTCTGATCTCTGATTCTAGAATCAGAGCAGACCAAAGAGATGTGATGGGAAAAGGCCAACTGTGGCCTTGAAAACACAACAGCCAATGAAAGCAAGATGATGTGAAAAATAAGAGGAGCCTGCCCATTCTATTGCCATGCAGCCAAGACTCAGATTCTTGAGATCTGGGAAATCTGACACAAAAATGTATTCTTTGGATGATATGATGAAAATAAAAAGAACCCAGGGAAGAATGGAAGAAAAAAATCAGAGGAATAAGGGTCCAACAACTGCCAGATTCAGCATAGATTAATGCCGTGCCAACAGCAAAGTGCAAATGAAGTAGAGTCACAGTTCGTAGCATGGCTGAATTTGCAAATATAAAAATGATAGGATGGGGCTTTCCTGGTGGCGCAGTGGTTGAGAGTCCGCCTGCCGATGCAGGGGACACGGGTTCATGCCCCGGTCCAGGAAGATCCCACATGCCATGCCGCGGAACGGCTAGGCCCGTGAGCCACGGCCGCTGAGCCTGTGCGTCCGGAGCCTGTGCTCCGCAACGGGAGAGGCCACAGCAGTGAGAGGCCCGCGTACCGCAAAAAATAAATAAATAAAAAAAATAATAATAGGATGATCGGTAAAGTAACTTCAGCTGCAAGGTAGGCAGAATGTCTTTAAATCATAAACTGGACTTACCTTAAATGCAATGGGCATCCAAGGGACCCCTGCAGCTAGTCCACATAGAGACATAAATACCGGCATTGGTATCAAAAGGCTATAATGAATAAAGTTAAAGAACTAACACAGAGAGAAAGAAGGAAGTCATGATTACATGAGATCCAACTTCACATGAATTTACTAGTTGTCAATTACTTATGTGCCTAGGTTATCAGTAAACATGAGTAGTTCAACCATAATGCAGTTTTGTTCCTTAATAAACCCACTTCTTTCCAAGGTCTCAACTCAAAGCATGCCATTCAGAGGCCATTTAAGGCCAAAAGTGGGGGCTCATTTGCATATAACCAACCATTCCCTTTGTGATTCGGGTAAGTCAAAGGAAAAGGGCAAAATTACCAAGGCATTCCTCTAGAGCACATTAGAATCATCTGGGGCGCTTTTAAAATGAGATGCCTATGTCTCATCCTCAGATATTTTGATTCTATTGGTCTATTGGGGATTCAAAAATCTTGGGCACTAGGATTTTTCAAAGCTCCCCAGGTGTGGACAAAGGTGAAAACCACATTCTAGTAGGAAGCTGGCTAGCCTCTCACCACTCCAAAGATGAATGATTCTGGCTGAACTGTAGTTTATAAAGGATTTTCAGCAATGATCTCCTTCAACTCTAATTTAAGGAACATAAATGCTCCACTTTTCTCACAGTAATAATGGAGCCCTCCCTGAATGTGAAATGACAATCACAACAGGTGACTACTTGTGGTTAATACTGCCTGAACAGCTGGGAAAATGCCAAAATTAAGGTACCCATGTTTGCTACTCTGAGAACATTCCAAAATCCACAATCCTTTTACTGAGAGATTTCCATTTCTTTCCTCCTCATTCCCCTCCAGATGCACTTACAGATGAATAAAAGATGGGAAACAAGAAGATTGGCAGGAGTCCTGGTTACTATGGCAGCAAGTAAATGAAATGCCACAGCTCATGAAACTGATAGTGAGAGCAGGCATCAGGTAGACATCATGGAGCTGTACCTGTCTTGTTGATTGCTCTCCTTCATGCACAATTCAGTTCACTGCCTCCGCCTTATATTTCATCCTGTTCAGAGAGTAGAAGGGGGACAGCACTGGAATGACAGGGAGACCAAGGAGGTAAGAATCAGCAAAGGATATTGACAGTAGAGACAAAAGGGTTATGAGAAAAGCCAATTTAGATTCTGTGAATCTTCTAAGCATCAGCGTATGGGTTTAGCAAAAATATCAGTCTGACTGGGTTAGGAGAAATTTTTTTAAAATATGCCTCGAAATAATCAGAACCTTGGGCTTTGGCAAGACAGTCAGATTTGCATACCTTGCTGAACAACACACCAAAAGTGTCATCACCAACTAAGCCACTGCAGTGGTGTGTATTAACTCAAGTGGTGGGAGGAAGGTACTTACGGGACTACACTGCTCCAAAGAGCAGGGAGGAGAAAGGGCATAAAAGCACAGAGGAACTGAAGGGATCAAAACACCCTTCGAGATTCAGCTACTTCCTAGGAAAAGTGTGCCTTTCCTCCCCTAATCCTATCTTGCAAGTGTAATTATTTAGAAGTACATGTCCTTCCCTAACAAAGCCTCTTCAAGGTTGCTTCCTCTTCATCTTTACTAGATGCTGGAGATGCAAAGAACCTGGCACACAGGATGCATTCGATAAATGTTTGATGAATACGTACATCAAAGAATAAATGGAAAGACAGATGAGAGATGGAAGTTACTAACTGTACTTAATTCAACTAGAAAGGAAGAAAGGATTAAACCAAAAAATGAAATAAAATTCAAGGAGAAATAAGATCTTCATTGCAAAAACAAAAACAGCATATATATATATATAAAATGCATATATATAATGTGTGTATATATATATATATATATATATATAAAGGCAAAGATACATAATAAAGTTAAGCATATCCTGTTAGTCAAAAACAGAGATGTATATGGTCAAGGAACTAGGAACAAACAGGTGGAAGGTGGAAATAAAGACATAGTGGGCAGGAATTCCCTGGTGGCACAGTGGTTAAGAATCCACCTGCCAATGCAGAGGACCCGGGTCCGAACCCTGGTCCGGGAAGATCCCACGTGCCGCGGAACAACTAAGCCCGTGCGTCACAACTACTGAGCCTGCGCTCTAGAGCCCATGAGCCACAGCTGCTGAAGCCCACGCACCCAGAGCCCGTGCTCTTTAACAAGAGAAGCCATCGCAATGAGAAGCCCACGCACCGCAACGAAGAGTAGCCCCCGCTAGAAGCAACTACAGAAAAGCCCGTGCGCAGCAACGAAGATCCAATACAGCCAAAAATAAATTAATTTTAAAAAAGGGGCTTCCCTGGTGGCGCAGTGGTTGAGAGTCCGCCTGCCGATGCAGGGGACGCGGGTTCGTGCCACGGTCCGGGAAGATCCCACATGCCGCGGAGCGGCTAGGCCCATGAGCCATGGCCGCTGAGCCTGCGCGTCCGGAGCCTGTGCTCCGCAACGAGAGAGGCCACAACAGTGAGAGGCCCGCGTACCGCAAAAAAAAACAAACAAAAACAAAAAGAAAAACCATAGTGAGAGACACGTAAAGGTGCCTCCAAACTTCTGAAGATTCTTGGGACTACTAATAAAACCAATGGACATTCGACTCCTAGAGTGTACCAGAGAATATTACAACAAAACTCAGCCTCCAAAAACCTATGAAATCTGGTAACTTAGTCAGCAAGCCTTATGTAGAGACAATAATATTTTACAGAGAATCTGCCATAGGGCATGACAATAAAATTTCAAATTAGAATTGGAAGGAGAGTAAAACCCAAAGTAACGATAGCCCCCATTTTGTTGTGTTTATTTCTCCCTCCAGTCTAAAATCAGCAGCATCTACCCTGGAGTACTGCATTCAAACTTGGAGGTCACATATAACTCCTAAGATAAGCAGAATTTTTAAACTCCCACTGTGCTTCTGGTTGACAACATGTTCTTTTAGGATAAGGCAGAAACTGGCAACAGGCTCTGAAATTTTAAGCTTCAAATGCTAAGTGAAGAGTGGATACCAGGATTTCCCAGTAAGTTGGAGTATTCAACATAAGCATGTTATGCTCCCTCCTGAAAACCTACTAGAACTACTGTAAAGGAGTGGTTTTTTTGTTTGTTTTTTTAACGTACAACTTTGCAAGAATGAGGGAGAAAGGAGGGGAAAACAGCAATTCAATTTTAGAAAAAAAGCAGATGGAGAAAAGCAGCAATGGGGAAAACCAAGAGTCAACCATATTTACACTGTAGAATTCCCCAAAAGATCTGGGAACTGGCAACACTGAGTACACCTCGGAAAATAGGGGTGAGTGGGGGACTAAAATAAAGTTGGTTGAAAGTTTATGAAAGTTGGTTGGACCTCTAGATGCATGTTTGGAGGTTGATTCTCTGGAGTCGGTAAAACAGAGAAGTACATGGACTGCAGGACACAGGCACAGCTGTAAGAGGAGATATTATACCAAAAAGGAATTAAGAAAAAAAGGCACACTGCATGCTGAAGACCCCTGTGCTCTTCCTCCCGACTGGCTTCCAGAATGATGGCCCAAGGCCTTTTATCATTCAAAGAACTTTCTGTGGGGAATCTGACCTGTTCTAAAGAGACTGCAGTAGTCATTCAACCAACAGCCAGGCCCTGAAGGCCCAACAATGAGGCCGACAAACTCCACCCACACACTCAGAGCATTTTTTAGTCCACCCCGTTAAACACAAGCAAACCACCAAAGATCAGAACACATTTGTGAAAAGCCTTTAACATGTGAGACCAACACAAACAAAATAAAAACTGGAGGAAACAATGCAGAAGGAGAAAACTTAAGCATCTTCAAAGATGAGAAAATACAGCATACATGAAAAAAGAACAAGGCTATAAAAAAGAAAGATTTGGGGAACAAAGGATCTCTTAAAAATTAAAAACCTGACAGAAATTTAAAAGAAATTCTTTTTTAACATAAGGGTTGGAAGATAAAGTTTAGATACACCTCTAGAAAGACCAAAAAGACAAAGGTGAAAATTAAAAGACTGTATGAAACCAAGTGGACCAGTCCAGAAGATCCAAGACAAGAACAAAAGTTCCAAAAGAGGAGAAAAATTACCCCCAAACTGAAGGACACGGGGTTGACAAATTGAAAGAGGCCACTGAGGGCCAGTACAAGTGAAAGAAAAGCTTTCTTCAAGGCACATGATCATGAAATTTTAAAACACAGGGATTAGAAGCTAGAAAAGAATGGCCTTATGTTTACACATTTCTGAAGGAAACTACTTCCCAATCCAGAATTCTATATTCAGCCAAACTTTCAGACAAATGAGTAGAATAAAAACACTTTTAGACATGCAAAAACTTTAATTCTAAGGCACTGTAAAATTGAAAAAAAATAAGTAAATGTGTCAGTATTATCAGATTTCTTGCTGTTGGAGAAGGGAGATACAAACATAGAAAGGGGAGGCTAAAAAGAAACCTCTGGTGCTGGTTTACAACTGGAGGCATCAGGAGATGTGTACGCGAACTTCCTAGTTCTGTACACTGACCATGTTTACCTCTGTAAGAATGAGCACACCCAGACCTTAGTTTCTAAATACCATACCCTACTAAATGCCTGATCCTGAATGGGTCAGGGAAAGTACAAGATGAGCCTGTAACACTTTGTTGTGCTGGAAAATAAGGAAGTACTCAAAAAACGATGGAACGTGCCACAGGACACAAACTAGCCTGAAGGGAGACCTGCTAGCTAAATCTGGAAACATCTGAGCAAAATAATGATAGTAATGAATTATAACCCACTAAATAATACATGAGTTCAAACTGATAAATAAATGGGGAAAAGGGGAAACTCTTGATTTCAGTATAGTAAAAAAAAAAAAGTTAGAAAAATCACTGTTTCACACCACCACAGTAATAACTTACTCAGGCAAGAATTATCAATGGGGCTTCCCTGGTGGCACAGTGGTTAAGAATCCTCCTGCCAATGCAGGGGACACAGGTTCGAGCCCTGGTCTGGGAAGATCCCACATGCCACAGAGCAACTAAGCCCATGTGCCACAACTACTGAGCCTGTGCTCTAGAGCCCACAAGCCACAACTACTGAAGCCCATGCGCCTAGAGCCCGTGCTCCACAACGAGAAGCCACCGCAATGAGAAGCCTGAGCACCTCAACGAAGAGTAGCCCCTGCTCACCACAACTAGAGAAAGCCCGCGCACAGCAACGAAGACCCAACACAGCCAAAAATAAATAAATTTATTTAAAAAAAAAAGAATTATCAATGGATGCTAAAACTAGGGATTCAAGTTTGATGAGGAATAAGTTATTTACATAAACTCTAATTATCTCCCCACAATTTACTTACTACCAAAGGGGAAAACATTAACTAGACAGTGGAGAGACCTGGTAGGTACCACCCCAATCAAGTATCAAAAGTTAATGTCAATAATAATGAGACAACACAACACATGCCTCTCAGTGTGAGGCTTTGAGGACATATTATTGCTTACGTTGTAGTCCTGCCAAAAATGCATAGTGTGAATCAAATCACGAGGAAACAACCCTAAATAGGGGTGGCATTCACGAAATGACTGGCCTCTACACTTCAAAAATATCAATACCACAAAAGACAAAAAGAACAGCTGAGGAACTATTTCAGACTAAAGGAGATAGACATAAGAGCTAACTGCAATGAACTGGTTTCCAAACTTAAAAAAAAAAGTTGCTATAAAAGAACATTATTGAAACAGCAACATTTGAATAAAGACTTTAGATTAAAATATCGTACCAGTTACTTTCCAGATTTTGATTATATTGTGATTATCCTTGTCTTAAGAAATATATCCCTAAGTACTTAGAAGGTAAAGGGGAATGATGTCTGTGACTTGTTTTCAAACCGTTCAGGAAAGTGTCTGATGAGAGAATGACAAAGCAACTGTGGCAAAATGTTAACCTCTGTGAATCTGGATGAAAATGATTCCTGGGTTCTTCAACCTATTCTTGCAACTTTCCTATAATTTGGAATTATCTCAAAATTAGAAATGAAAAAACCAAGAATATTTTTATTTATTCAATGTTTTATATACAACTCAATTCTCAGTCAGTATTTGCAAGTCCATGTTTTCCAAGGTAAAGAATGGCAATAATTGGTGGGGGAAACCCACCGGAACTCTTCATGAGCCAAGAGAAAAGGAACTGAGATACAACCTTTTGAGGGTAGACATGTGTTCGTATTGAAAATACTTAGTCACAGAAGTGTAAATTTTTCATTTTATTCAAAGTTGGTACAGAAGTGCTAACATTTCCATAAAATAATTACTATACTTCAGTTACAGGACAAAATACCACAGAAAGGAATATACTTTGCAAGAAATGTAGTTCATCTTAAGTTTCCAAATACTTTTAAAGGCTAATGCAGCAGCTGGCAAAATAACACATAGTACACAAAGAACAGTGTATTTTACAGAGTCAGTAATGAAAACTGACAGCTCTTTAGCAGATTTGCTTCATTTTTTTCATTTTTAAACAGTTAACACTTTTAAAAACACATTAAACCAAGATCATACATGTCTACAATTTAAAAAATAAGATTGTATACAATAGGTTAGAATAAGTCAAAGTTAGAATTGTCATGTATGGTTAACAATCCTAAATCTACAATTTTAATTGTATTCCTTTCAATATGGAAGTAACCTGGTTTATATCAAATTCTACTTTCTGCTTGCAACTAAAACATTGTACAGTGAGATGGACCTGATCAGTCAAGCCTTAAAAAAAAAAAAAAATGCTGTGGACAATGAAGGTACCCTGGAAATCAGTTTACAATTCAAAAAACTCACCAATAACCCAACAACTTCACTTAAAATCACATTTGGTCTACAATGCATAACTGACAAAACAATCCATGTATACAATACACAACCCCAGTGCACAGACTGGTCTCTCACAGAACATTTGAACAAAGCTTAAGAGGCAGGACACTGGGAAAAACATTTTTCAATGTAGACATCTTTTAAAAATGCATTAATACTTACATATCAAAATTACTAGATAAAAGCAGCAGTACTCTGCTGACATTTGGCTTAAAAATAAAGGAATGAATGAAGCAATTTCACAGGATATTAGAAAAGGAATTGGTTTTCTTCTTGAAGAAGACTACTAACTTTTGCACAGCAACTATTTTTGATATCCACCTTATCAAAAAAAAAAAGGAGAAGAAGAAGCACTGAGAAGCATAACATAGTTCATATGTGATTGCCAACATAGGTCCAGGCAACAGAAAATGGGATGTCCAAGCAAAGAATGGGTAAATCCTCGCTTTATTTTGGAACTCTGTTGGCAATCTATAAACTGAAGCATTATTGGTGGGGGAAAGCAGGGCAACAGATTCCATACCATCATCTGACACTAATGTAATATGTCATTATTTAAAAAATAAAGCTTTTGCATTTTAACAACCCCACAGAAAAGTCCATGAGCAAAAGACCTGTTGATCTGTTTGCCACTCAAAAGTTAGAGATCTCACAGTGAAATTAGAAAATTCTATTTATACATATTTACACCGCTAGGACTACTTTCACCTAGACTAATTAAAGCAATTTTCCATGGAATTACAGATGAAAGATATTCTGCCAAAGGAATCTTCAAAAGCATCCTTTAAGTTCTTAAAAACTATTTTAAATTTAAAAACAAAATTTAAAGGTACAGAACACATTCTACACAGGACTAACAGGTTATTACTGCTTTGCCTTATCACATATTGCTAAGCCAAAGATGTTCCTCAAACCTCTCCTTTCTCCTGCATTTCTGGTACTCCTCTCCAGTAACCCCACCGAAGCCTGAGGTTTTACATTCTTAAAAAATGCTGCAGGTCCATAACCTGGCGACTTTTGGCTAGAGGGCGTAAGTCTCTCCCTCAAAGTGCTCAGGTTAATTCTTCTAAAACATGTTCCATTAGTCTATACCAGCTTTAATCTTCATTCCATATATTATTAAAGATGATTATCCCTAAGAAGATAAACATACAAAATAGAGGAGAGTGGGAACAAAGCTAGTCACTTCTCTCCATCCTGAGAGTCCTTCCATCTTTTGACATACAGGCAAAATCCAAGACACAAATGTATTTATTCATTGTTTACAAACAGGGACTATTCAGGTGTAGAAAGTGAGGAGTAAAATAAGGATAATGTCGATTTCAAGAAAACACATTATTTTCTTCTTTTGCATGCATATTCACAGATTTCATCTAATCTAGTCTTGAAGCGGGTAATGAGACAGGCAAAAGAATCCTTTAGACTCTTACAACCATTGTGAAAAGCAAAGCACTTCATTTGGCAGATCTGTCTGTTAGTTTGATGCTCGTAACACTTGGATCAAATTCTCCTCTATTAAAATGAAGTGCAGTGAAGCATATGAAAAAATAACTTCATTAAGTTCAGATTAAATTTACGCAAAGATTAAAGATTAGTATTTGCCCTATTAAAATGTGAGATTTCTCCATGTTTTCAAGGTACTATTGACGGGAGGTAAAATTTCCTAAAGATGTATGATTAAAAAAAAAAAAAAATCCAATGGCTCTACAGCTTAAAGCAGAAGTTTGTCAAAATGTTCCACCCACCAAAAACCTAGAAGTCTGTCCCTGTTTCTCAAGTTCCAGATTGTAGGAAAGAGCCCACAGACCCCATTTTAGCTAGTAACCCCCCAATACAATTGCAGCATTCTTGACACTGGTATTCTCTCCTCCACCAAAGCAGTACAAACGTACTCAGATTAGAACACTGAATCCCTTATGATTTAGGACCCCTATCTTAGGTACCTCACTGTCTAGGGCTTTCAGTACTGCGGTCCTCATCCTGACAACTCGAGACAAACCCATGGTGGGCTTTTTATGCCTGGCACTTGTGGGACAATGAGAATACTGTTAGTCTTGTGCTTTCTACATGTGGAGTTACAAATATGAGGGAACATGGTTTTGTGCTTTCTATGGACACTTACTTTCAGCTTTTTCCTTATCATGGAATGTGAAACGGTTGTCACATATATGTTCTCAGATATGCCTATCCAACCTACACTGGAAAATGATAAAGTTAAAATATACTCACAGAATAAGTAACCTTAAATTTTTAATTAAGGATATAAAAGAAACAAATTCAGATGAATAAATAACATTTAAGCTGCAACACAAACCAGACTTACCTGGTTCCTTGAACTTAAACAGAGGCTGCATATAAAGTATGTAAATATAAATGTATTTTCTTCACTAGATATAACGATATTTAAAAAGAGGAACTGTAACAAATAAGAGTTATCTATCAAGAAAGGGAAAGGTGTGAACTAGCAGATTCAGTATTGGCAGCCAGAAGGCACTAATCAAAACATAAATTTCAGAAGATGATTATATTATGGAATATACCCTACAGAATGGCCTTTGCCAGTTGGGGGTTTCAATAATATAGATAGCAATGAGCTTAATTTCAGTTTCCAACTAGTGTAACAAAGAAGTGAGTTATTAAGGAACATTCCACTTATAGAGGTATAGGCTACACTGATATATTGGAAAATTATCCAGAGTAGTTTGTCCAGAGGCAATAAAAAAAGTAAACACTCCTTTATCCAGCAGCACTAGGGTACAAGGTGAATTTCCAATATAAGTCTCCAACAAAGGTGTGGTTACCTACTGTCAACTTGTGCTGTTGCCGAAATCACTGGAAAATGTATTTCCCTCAATGACAGAGTTCACTTACTGTAAACTGTCTTGAACTGGGGTGGGGGGCTCCATTATCCTAGGCAACAATTATAATACAGTGCTTCTCTGAGGAGAGCAAAGCACTGCTCCTACACTAACAAGAATCTGAGACCACTGTGCTTTGTCTTGACTTATTTATTCTAGCATCCCTCTCTGCAAACACACTATGTATCCAGGTAACCAAACCAAACTTTTAAAAGTCATTACATAAATTAAGGTTATTGGTTTAAGTCAAGTCTCAGATTATGGTTCTCCCCGAAAAAGTAAAGTGCACGAGATGAGTAATGATACAGATACATCAAACCTTTTCTGTTTACTTCTGAGTAAATACTATATGCCAATGGTTAAGCCTGTTGGTTATCAGATAAATGGGGTGCTTAACCCAAAACAATAAGCTAAATCCTATCTTTTATAAAGGATTTGAGATGGAAACAAACATAAATTATATCAATTCTCTTAACATTCCTTTAAAGGTGAATCAGTAGTTTAAAGCCTTATTCCCAGCACTGGAGAGAAGTTTAAATAAAAACATTTATATGACAACATGAATAATGGTGTGGGACTCAGTGCTGGCAAAGCCCATCAATTATTTTGAACCTTAGCTAAATTCTGTTCTGGAGTCAAAGTAGTTGAGTATCTATCTACTCTTCCAACAGAGGTGAGAGTTTGACAAAAAGCATACCAAATTAAGAGAAGTTAGCTTAATGGAGGAAAAGGGATTTGCAGCCCTGAGTTAAGTCAACCAAGAAAACCAAATGTAGTGATCAAAAGATTACTTCTTTTGTAATCCAGCTTCATACCTAACTAGTACAAAAGGGTTTCTCTATATGCCAACTGACTAGTTCCAACTTTTTACCTTTAATTACTGCAAGAACAAGGCTTTTCGGCATCAAAACAAACTCCATTCCTCTCTACATTGTGACACCATCATTTCAAAGGGACTGGTGTGAATTTAACTATTCTTGCCTCCTAATTTTTGAAAACTGAGTTTCGAGAATAAAATACTGATGAATTATTAAGGGCTTTTATTATTAGTGAACACAAAGTCTAAGAAAACAATTCTTGAGAACAGTTTAAGCTAATAGAAATTTAGTATATTTAAACACAACTATATTTAGTGAATCACTATTTGGATCCAGACCTTCAAATATGGGGCAAAGCAGCACTTCTGCACACCATGACAATAAGCCTGAAACAAAGTGAATTAAGCTGACAAAAGATCAAAATAGGAATCTGTTAAGTGTTGAAAGAATAGGTGAATAATTAAAGCAATGTGAGGGAAGACAAAGGGGGAAACCAGTCTCTCTGAATGGTAGGTAGGCATACACACAAATAGGAATATATCCCATTTGTAAAGTCTGCTCGGGCTAATGTCAACATTAAAATGACTTAAACAATTTAACACCTGGCTAATGATAAATCTTATGAATACTGAAACCTAAAAGTATTTTTTCTACTAAAGTATCATTATGAAATATCAGTCATTTTAACCTCAAATATGTTAATAAACTCATACTTTACGATATTTAACATCAAACCAGGGTTTAACAAGCTTGATCTTATTCACTGTACCCTAATCTATATGCGGAGGGGTTTAAACTAGCTGATAGCAAAGGTACCTCAAGTTCTAGAGTTCCATGAATATGATTCTACATCTAACACATTTTAAGCTAATTTTGTCTTCTGTTAAGTCTGCATCACCCAGGTACTTCTCAGCATCTCACTTAATAGTGTTTCTGACTTCTTAAGAAAATTTTGTCCTGGCAAGTCTCCGTACTCATGGAATTTAACAACAATGGTCTTTATACATCTCTCAACCCAAACTCAGGAAATGCTGAGGTGTCACTACTAGATACCCATGTGGTCATTTTCAACCATCATACCTCAGATGAAAATGACGTATGGGAGTAAAGTATAAGAAAAGCAAGTAAGCTGAATACTGCCAAGTGGGAACATTGATGGGTCTAACCTTTTAATAGCTAATAATATAGCAGCTCTATAGGGTGGTAAAGAATGAGAATAACCCATAAGCTACATTAAATGATATCTAAAGAGAGGGGAAGATCCACACACCGAATATAGGGAAGACAGCAATGGACTGAGAAATGTAGAGACTTAAAGGTTCTAATCACCCTGGACAAGACTTTCAAGCCCCCACTTAGCCTCAGGTTAGAGACCTGAGTAACAACCTTCCCACTCAATTCTTAAAATGTGAAGTTTCATGAAGTGATGGGCCCCCACTAATTACTTGACTTGGCCATCCCCAAGAGCTAGGGCTTTGTGACCCAGGCCAGCCTCTTTGCGCAAACAGACAATGGATCCTTTGAGCCAAGTGAAAAAGAAGCCTTGGGAGATCAGATCTGCTGGATTTAGGCCAAAGGACACAGCACCATTGCTACTGCTTGATGCTTCTCTAACCAAAAGATAAGAGTGATAACCTCACCAGGAAAGAAAGGCTGGGGGAAAAGACTGGCTCAGCTGTTTCAAAAGCCGCTTACTGTCTTGGGTGGGAGGACAAAATATTCTGAGATGAACAGGGAAATTAGAGGTACCACAAAGGAACCAATAATCATTCTGCATGTCAGGGTAATAAGCTCTTCTCATCAGATCTGGAGACTAAGATTGCCTGAGAGGACAAAAATCTAAGAACTGGAGATACCATTAACAGCAGATAAGACAATATTTTTCTCCACCTTTGAAGACCAGTGTCCTCGCTTCATTCTGACTCGTAGCTAACTACTGTAATCAATCACTCTTAGCCAATTCTGAACCTCAGCTTGAGCCAATATGAAAACATATACATGTTAATGTCTAGGTATCAATGTCATCATTTAGGACCCATTTAGTTTGTGTAAAGTATGACTATTTTGCTAGCTTTAAGACAGACCATGTATCATTCCATGAACAATCATTCTAATGAAATACAGACTGAAGAACGGTCCCCTGAAATGAAGTTGCAATCAGAAATTCACATACTTATTCAAGCACATTATCTATTACTGGGAAGCAATAAGAAGGGCAAGCTTCAGGGACTTCAGTCTAAATAAAATGTTTATACTGGCAAGAATAAACAATCCTAATGGATATGCTAATAATCATTCCTTATTTACAAACATTAGTACTCTAAACTTGACCTACTGCTATATACACATGAATAGACACAAGATGATGTATTTTATGTATCATACTAAGACAACAGCAGAGAGAAGGTAGGGGGATGCTAATATCCCAAACTATTAGGAGTCAACATTAAATAAAGGGGGGAAAAATCCACTTAAATACCACCTATTCATTTATGCTTTTAATAGAAGGGGTAAGAAGGCTGCTCAGCCAATATGTCAGTCCTCACTGCTGAGTTACACAGCAAGGTGTTCAGAGTCAGAGAAAAATTTTAATTCCTACAACTTAATGTCAATTTGAAAAATCTAAGATCCTGTTATTTCCCCAAATATCAAAAGGCTGTCTCAAAGGAAGAACAGTTCCTTTGAAAAAAGAAGAGGACAAACCATGAATCCAGATTTGGACACCTGGTTTTCTGTTCTTCCCAACAGACTTTGTAACCTTGGACATGTCACAGCCTCAGCCTCCACACAAGAAAAGGATGGTCCTTATTTTTATTTGGCCCCCAGCTTATAAACCTTAAGAATGAAATTGAGAACAAAATTCCACAAGGCACTCTAATAAGCTCTCAGAAATCATACTATTCGTACATGAATTATTTTTTTCATCTACAGACTCAGTCCTTCAGAAAGCCCCCTGGAGATGGGAAGACATTATGCTACCTGACAATTTCTAAAATCAACTTTGAACTAATCAAATCCATCATAAGGAAACTAGTTTATAAATACAAAAAAATTTAAAGTCATTAGGACTGAGTTTTGATTCAAAATCTACAAAAATATCTAAAAAAGTAATAATTTTCCCCTGAAGAATAAAGGTTAATAAAATCATGCAATTTAAAAAATATCAGAGATTACAGAAAAGTCAAAGTAGATACACAATTAGTTTCCTTCATCTGTCATGGAGGAAAAAGGACAGGACACACAAAGAACTACCTAATCTGTAGAGCTCTTCTCAGACGTCTTTTGTACCCTGTCCTCATGAAGGGAATCACTCTGTGAAAAATGGATTCTCTTCCAGGAAGGCTGTAACTGGGTATGAAGCCATGTCAAGATAGAGGGTCCTACAATTAACGCAAGTCCTGTAATCTCCTCTACAAGACACACTACGAAACCCGTAGAAGTTCTTGTTCATGGCACCTCTTGAACATGCTATCCATTCTACAGAAAAACTATACTGACAATCCACCAATGGCAAAGCATGCACTCTTGAGTTTTCTGTTACTGATGGTCAGTTTGCATCAAAATATCATCACACTCTAAGTCACTGTTAACTTTTTAAACAAAAATGTAGAGGCTGTGTACACATGGCAAGTCTTTTGAAAAAAAAGTAAATCAGGGAAAAAAGACTTATCAAGGATACAATATGATCTGAGAATTAAATTTTCACTCTAAAAACTCAACTGCAATATCTCACGATCTAATCAAGTAGGGCAACCCAGCACAAAGGCAGAGTTAATTCTTCTTCAAATTTCCGGACATATCTTCCAAATGGATCCACTTGGGAAGGTACCTGGCTAATAAAGAATATTACCAAATGACAAGAACAAAGCTAGAGAATTAATGAAGTATGAAAACATGAAAATTCCAAGTGATCACACGGCAAAAAGTCCAATATTTAGTATTAGACTATCACCTGTTCAGCTTAGTCGATCAAATGCTGCTTAGGGGATGCTAATTTCCAAACTATATAAATGATCTTAATTTGGTCAGTAAATCTGGGGATCATCAGCAATGTTTACTTCATTTTCTCCCCCATAATCATGTACAATACAATCATGACATACAACTTTATAAAGACAGACTTGGTGGTCGTTTGAGTATGGTTCACTTAAACTTCAAAGGAGGAAAAAAAGAAAAAAGCAACTGGAACAAACTTTTTCCCAACATTCCATATACTGGTGGTACAAGAATAGCTACAGGAAAACATTCTTCTTCCTTTCTTTCAGCATTCAGAATCCATAGGCTCATGCTAACAAAACGAACCTGGCAAACGAACTTGCCCTGAAACAAGCACATGTTAGCGATTTTCAGTACATAATTGATTATACAATGTCTACAAATTCAGTTTTTTAAAATGGAAGTAGGGATTACAGAGAGAGAAAAAACTTTAAAATGAGCAAGTCTTCTACTTCAGGGTAAGAAGGCCTACCAAGATTTGGCAGTGCAGACAGTATATCTTATTCGTGATATCTTAGCATATATTCTGCTCTAAGTGCTCTATGAGAATAATTGGTCTCTCCTTACTTTGGTATGGAAAATTTTAAACCACATTTGCACAATTCAGTCTGTTAAACAAGTTTTACTTCATTTAGATTGAAATTTTACTTTCATCCATCTCTGGGAAAATAAAGTCTTGCAAATAGATGATTTTTCTGCTAAGTAAAATTTGGCTAAAACCTACAGCGTAAACAATGCCTGAGAGATGCAACAGTTACATAAGTGTTTTGTTTTTTTGTTTTTTTCAAAGACCAGTATTTTCTTAAGTTAGTGTCTCATCATATCCTTAAAAGTTCATAAGGAGAAATAAACAAACATGAAAATTCCAAGTGAACACACAGCAAAAAGTCCAATATTTAGTATTAGTTTTACTTGTGGAGTTTCTTCCAACATTTGTAAACAAACAGCCTCCTCCTCCATCAGGTCTCTGAGACTCCTCTTGCTGAGGCTCTTACTTTTAAAGCCACAGAACCAATCTATGAACTTCCAGTACCGGCCTCCATCCTCTGTTTCCTTCTTTCTCTCCTTCTCACCCATGAGAGCTGCTTGCCCATTGGAATAAGCATCTACAGGTGTTTCTGCCTCTGAATGACCTAAAGAAGCCACTGGGTTGCCCTCCTCTCTGCAGGTCACCAACAGATTAACATCTTCAGGCTGCAGGCCCTTAATGCTATCTTCAGATTTCCCATTGGGAATGACGTGGTTGATGGCCTCACTATTCTCACTGCATCTCAGGATGCTCTTCTCTTGCATTTTGTACGGTTCTTCTTTTGGGGAGCAGCTCTCCTTTACCACCAGGCTCTTCTTAGACCAAAAGGTGGTGGTACGAATCTGTTCCTTCGTAGGAGGTGGCGTGAGAAGGCTAACAATTACAGTAATGAGTCCTGTGACCCAAAACAACGCTGTGGCCACGTACATGTAATGGATGTCTTTGATGAAGCCTGGCCTGTTATCAGGTTGGTCACATTCTGGGGCACGGTAGGCAAAGGCCAGTGTCAAACGGACTGCTCCAAGAACAAAGCCAGCCATTCCACCATAGAAAGCCCCTTGTTCATTGCAGCGCTTCCAGAAAATTGCCAGAAGGAATAGGGCTGCAACTGGGGGCGTCAGGTAATCTGCTACCTCCTGAATGTAAAGGTACATCTGGCCTCCTTGCATCTCCACGATGATGGGCACCCACGCAATGCTGATCACTACCATAAAAGCCACAAATATCCTCCCCACAATCATTAGCTCCCGGGAGCTTGCACTCTTGCGGATGAGTTTGTACACATCGAGGGTGAATATGGTACTGGCACTGTTAAAGATAGAGTCCAAGTCACTCATCAGAGCTGCAATCATCACTGCCATCATTAAGCCCCGGAGGCCCACAGGAACCAGCTTCATCACCAGGCGTGGGTACGCAATATTAGAGCACCCAGCTCTGCTTCCACACACTTGCATGCAGTGCTCTGGGTTGATGCAAGCTATATCATCAGCAAACAGTATCCTGGAAATCATTCCTGGGACAACTATGATAAACATTGGCAGAAGCTTCAAGAAGCCAGCCATGAGAGTAGAGCCTTTGGCATGAGCAATGTTTTTAGCCGCTAGGACCCTCTGCACGATGACTTGGTCAGCACACCAGTACCACACCGAAGCTGGGGTCTGCCCAAGAATGAATCCAGGCCAAGGAACATCTTCATCTGTTGGATTCCGCAACATTTTCAGTGCATCTTTCTTAGGGTGGACATTACAAGAATTTGTGTTGGAAAGGTTGTATGTCAACAAGATGGAAGTGACATTGGGTGAGGCCAACATGTACCTTCTCTTAACTTCCTCAAACCCGCCAATCTCCATCATGCTAATAATCATAAGTGTGAGTGCCCCAACGATCATGAGCAGAGCCTGTAGAGTGTCTGTGTAGATCACTGCAACAAGGCCTCCGGTGACAGTCAGCAAAGCAGTCATGCCAATGAGGAGGATGACAGACACATAAAGGTTCCAACCCAAAGACTCCTGGATAAAGAGGGCACCCGAATACAGATCCACTGAGAGCTTGGTGAAGATATAGAGAATCAGAGACAACGCTGCAAAATAGACCTGAATCCTATGGCCACCAAATCGCTTGGACAAGTATTCAGGCATGGTGTATACCCCTGACCGGATGTAAATCGGGATGAAAACCCATCCCAGAAGTTGCAAAAGCAGTAAGGCATTGAATTCCCATGCGCCCACTGCAAATCCACTTGCAGCTCCAGATCCTGCCAGCCCAATGAAGTGCTCACTCCCAATATTGCTCACAAACAGAGAGGCACCAATTGCTACCCAGGTCATAGAGCGCCCCGCCAGGAAGTATCCACTTACAGTGCTTCTATTAGATTTCCACATGGCAAAAAAACCAATGCCCATGACCAGGATAAAATACAGGGCCACTATGGCAATGTCTGCTGTCTCCAGCACAGCCCTCATTTTGGTAACTTTGTGAATAAAAGTGTCCAATGACAGAAGTGTCCAACTTTTTATTTACTCATTAGTAACCCCAGCCAAGTCTGTAAACCGTACGTGAACTGGACTACACAGAGCAACACAGCAGGTCAAAGTCTTTGTCCTTTGGTTTGCTGTCTTGATGGTGGCGGTTGTGATAAACTTTGAAGGAGACAGTTTAAATTTTCCTCCGCTTCTTAATTGGGATTGAGAACTTAGCTCGTACTCTTAATCCACTCTCCACAAGACCATCAGCATTTACTCAGGTGCTGGAGGAGAAATTCTGAGTTGCAGCTAAGTCTAGTGAAGCCTACTGTACCAACCCTGCAAGGCAGCAAAGACAAAAGACAAAGATTGAATTAGAGGAGGGGCTCACCAAGCGATGAGGAAACTTTCAGTCTAGCAAAACGGCGCAACAAGACATTATAAAAAGAAAAAAAAAACTTTTAAAATATATGTACTTTAGTTCCACAGGAAAGAGCGATCCATACTATCACATCTGATACTTAAAGTCAGGGAGAATATTTATCATTTTGAAGTAAGAACAAAAATTAATTGACCTCCTAACTAAGTGGCTTAACTTCTCTGGCAACTAAGAAATGCCCACCATGACACTGCCCTTTCTTGTCTTAGTGTGGTAGTCTCATATTGGAAAGGCACCAAGGTCTTAAAGCACTTTGGGGGCGGGGGGATGACACTAATTATTCATAATAAATAAGGACACCAAAATGAATCTTCAAATACTGTGAATCCTGAGAGTAATGTATTTTATAGCCAGTTAGGGTCCTGGACAGAACAGGTATTTACTAAATATTATCATCTACCCCCAAACACAATACCAAGTACTGCTTAGTCTGTGCAGACTACTGTTACAAAATTTTCCTAAATTCCTACTACAAATGTACATCTGTGCTACTCATCATACATTAACCTAGAAATTGTGACATGACTCCTGCCCTAAGGGGAGACAAGATGTTCCACACAGAAAAACTAGGAACATACCTAAACAACCCTAAAATTTTACTCTGCTAGCTAGAAGGAAGACATTGAAAAAAAGATTTTTTTAATGTTACAGAAAGTCATTTCCTTCCCTTCCATTTCATCAGGCATTATTTCCAAGAGAACCTCTGAGATGATAAAGGCACTGACTCAAGGTTTGATTTTGCTGAATAATTTTTCCTTTCTTGTTGAAGGGTATACAGAGCAAGGAGAGGAGGAAGAAATAGAAAATTTTTCTGGAAGACTGAAAAATAACGTCATTATTATTATTATTATATCTTCCAAACCTAAACAAAACAGACATCTATAAACCATTAGATAATAAATTGTCTTCAATAAGTCAATCAGATCTTTTCAGTCCTGGATTAAGAAAATCATTGAAAAACAGACATTTAAATTTACCTAAAATTGAGTTTATGAATATGACGGGTTTTCTCCTGGAAAAAGAGACAAATTCTGAATCTTCAAAGTTATTATAATTGGAGCTGAAAGACCAATATGAAAAACATTTTGTTATTCAACCTAATGCCTTCCACATGTTAACTCCTAAAGTGATTTCTCCTTTTGAGATAAGGCAACCTCAGAGTGTAATTTTTTTTATGCTTGACAAAGCAGATGCTTTTTGATGAATCTAGATACTTTCCTTTAAAAATCATTAAGTCCTATAAATGATACTAAAAGCCACCTCTTTTCCAAATAGACCACAGTACTAAACACTTAACAACAAACCTTACTGGTAAGGAAAAGAGCTGGAAATAATGCTTAAAGATAAACATGCTACCGAATTAGGTTATTAGGTCTAATTAATAATGCTGCCACGTAGAAATGTCTTAAACCCATCTTTATGCCTTTTTAAGCATAAAGCACTACAACAATTACACCAAAAAAAAACTGACTAAAATCTTTCCTCCTAAAAGCCAGTGTCAATAATGACTGGCATGAGTAAAACTGCCACACACAAAAACATAAAATACACTAAAAGTTGGTATTTGTATCACTTCATACTTGCCAAAACCTGAAGCTGCTTGTATTTCTATGACTACTTTCTCTGACCCCCAAATGTTCAAGTTATTAAAAAAAATACTTGGACATTATTTAGGAAGAATTACCTAAATTTTTAATAAAATCTAATCAGGTGACTAATAAATATTAATTATTTAAAAGGGTACCTGTAACATTTCAGTATAAGGGTTAGGTCCTCAATTACAAAGAAAACTGTAGTTGGCAATTAGGAGATCCCTGCCTCCAACAGAGCTCCCACTGCCATCCAACATCCAAGCCATACCCTTGCCATTTTGTTCCAACTTACACACAGATAAGCCTAGCTTACTGGTCAGAACGGCCATTTAAAGTGTCTCTCTTCTCAACAGCAATACTTGACTATCTGTCTCCTCAAGAAGGGACAAACACCCAGAGTGTTTTTATTTTTGTTTGGAGGGAAGGTGGAAGCGGGTATGTGTTGTAGTGGCTGCTGCAGCAGCCTATTTGTTCAAAGAACAGAGTGCTCAGAAACAAAACAAGCCCTTCCTTCTCCGATCACCAGGAAGCACTGCTAAAATAAACAACACTGTTTCCCATTGTCAAATATGATGCAAGTAAGATATCCAAGCCATATTCTGCTCCCTGATGAATGCTTACACTGGTCTAACCCCTAACTTCCCTAGAACAGCTGGCAGGTAAGCTAGAGAGAAAAAACGTTGGGCCCACAGGAGAGGCAGCAGGACGACGCCAAACACTAGCTCAAGGCCGAGTTCTCAACTCTTTCTGCCCCCTCAGATCCTTCAAAAGCCACTGCCAACAGTCCCCATCTCACTGGATACCATATCAGTCTGGACAGATTTAAGATTTTTCCAACTTAAACAAAAAACATCCAGAGACCAGCACCTAGTAAAGACTGGAAAAGGAAACAAAAACAAAAACAGATCAAATTAGTTTACAGAAAGATATAAAATACTATAATACAATGCAGCCAAATTTCACATTCTAGTCATTAAGAGAGACTGTCACAGGCTTTCAGGAGATAAACTGTGCAATTCTTAAAAAATGGTTCCAAATAAAATATACAAGTTTTGCATATTTTTTCTCACTCTTTTAAAGAAGTAAACATTTCTACAACAAAAATATAACGAACACTATCCAGAGTTCCTTTATTGTTAGAAAGAATATACATGGAAAAATTTTTTCTCCAGCTAAAATGAAATTTTTTAATTTATGTTTTTATATTTCTAGGACTAAGCTGGTTTACGGTTCAGATAAATCCCGTAAGTGAGAAAGGTGGGACAAGTAATAAAAGTAGGTATAGTAATGATAAGTATGTGGGTTGGCTCCTTGGTAGTGCATTTTTAAGAAAATGATTATTTCTATAATGAGAGTAATAGACGTAGAATGTATAAAGAAACGGTCCCCTAGTTATGATGGCCAGTGTAAGAAATTTAGCTGATTTCAATCAAACACAAGGGTGTTGTGAAACTGAGAGACTCTCCCCAACAGGAGAGGGCTTCTGTCTCAGAAAGCAGTGTTTTGTTGATAGTTCCGCACAAAATTAAAATACAATCTTGGTACATGAAAGTACTATTTCATTTACTTGGATGAATAAAATTACAGTTAAAGAATTAATCCAAATAAAGAAGTGTACACAAATATTTGCTGTGTTTGAACTAGAAAGAGTAAAATAGGTTAAGACCAAATTTAAATCAGCTATTAAACCCCTTCAGGTAATATAATCAAAACATAATTAGTTATGACCAAATCTAACATCTCTCTTCTATTATCTAGGAAAAACATATAGTTTATCTTCCAAACTAGGAAACTATTCTGGGACATTCTGTAAAATCCAGGATGTATGGTCACTCTTAAAAGAAAGTCATCTGCCATAAAAACCAAACAAAGAACAAGAAAAACAAACCTTAAAGCCATCAGGGCTGCAAGTCATAATAAACTCAATGAGGCTAGTGAACTACCAAAGAGTAGAACAAAGTGACCCTCAAAGTGACCAAACCACAACCTTTTTATCTTTGGGGTCGATTTAAAAACCAAACATTCAAAAGGACAATCTGAATAGGCAGAGCCCACTACTGTCAACAGCAGGCTTGCCAAGTCTTGCTCATTTTGATCCAATGGAAAATATTCCCTTTACTAACTAGTAATTTAAGGGGTACAGAATACACCAACACATCTGAAAACTTACATGTGTAGGTGGCATGGTCAAGCAAGCAGGCAAGCTTTGAAGGGCTGGGGGTCCAAGCTCTGTCACTTCCTAACTGCAGGATCTTAGGCAAGTAACAATCTCTATGAGCCTCAACTGTCTCATCTGTAAAATGAAAGCACCATGCAGCTCCTAATGGTTTAATAAGGAATAAGTAACACCTAGAAAGTGTGCTGCCCAGTGACACAGGCAGGTGCTCAGTAAACGTCACTTCACTGTCTACAACTTGCATAGACTGGAAGTGGTGATATCGGTGCCTTTCAAATTAAACTGTCAACGATACCCCAGGTGTTTTAAAAGCCTCATAAAAGTTTATAGATAAAAAGAACTAAATAAAATAATGTATTAAATATGCAGTTCTCTCACAAATATTTTAAACAGGCTCCCAACCACCTCAACTATTAGCTCCTATCTACATCACTTCATTCAAGTTAAATACAAAAAAACTCACTAAATTTATATAAAATTCTACTTATGGACTTTTCAGACACATTTTCACTTCTGTTATCTTGATTCAAAGTCCAGCAAAGCAAACTCCTCTAGTGGAATAGGTTACTGGCGCTTGGTATATACATACTCATAACAGGGCCTTCCTCAACCCTTGCTTAACTTTAAAATTGTAGAGCTTGGCTATGATAGCAGTTTATCAGTGACACCAAAAGGAAAATGAGTGTTTCTAATACAACAGATATGAATTCCAGCCAATTTTAAATTACAAGTGGAGCTGAAGACATGTAATCATATAATAGTCCCTAAAACATTTAAGGAGCTTGCCCTTAAATTTCTTTGGCAAAACATTTCTACTATACCTACAATCTTGCTATTCAAGTTTTTGGAAGTATGTAAGAAATGTATGAAACCGTGATTGAACTCAAATGGCATTCAAACTATATTGAGGGTTCCTAGATGGGACATGGGGGTGTCCCATCACAGGGGTGGGAGGTGAGGCAGAGTGAACAGGGATTTAAGCCCCCCTCCAGCAACCCTCTACCAACCAGAACAGCTCTACTTTTAGCAAATTATTGGGGGTGGGGGGTTAGGAGGGATGGTTTCCCATGTAAGTAAGCCATTTCTTCAAATAAAATCTTATTCACCTAGAAATGTTCATAAATCACTAGATTTATCATTTCATCCATATACACACATCCCCCAAGATACAGTCATTTTAATTTGCTTCTAAGAATGTAGAAGTGTGGCTCACCAGGGGTCTTTTTGGTTTTGTTTATTTTTGGAAAGAAGTCTCAGCAATGAAGACCTTTTGGGTATGGGGGTAAATTTGAAACTACCACTGGTTTCAATATTTATGTGGATGATACCAGAACATGTGTATGGAGCAAACTCCAATAACCTATATTTTTTGAGAGAAATGAAAATGTAAAGTAAGGGAGTAGAAGAGCCTATGATACCATATCATGTAATCCCAATGACTAAGCATTTTGTGTTAACTTTTTATGGGAAGAATTCAAGAGGCTCAGCACTATTTGCTTGCAAACGACTAGTTATCATAAATGAGTTATAAATAATGGAGATAAAAAATAACTACCTGGCACTAAGTCCTAACACCTTGTAGGTACTGTGCCTAGAGTGCTGTATGCATTACTTTAATCCTCACAACAATTATGGGATAAGTACAATTATTATGATCATTTTACACACAAAACTGAAACCAATGAAGTAGTATAACACCCCAGGATACAGTTATTTGTGTTTACATCTGGATTTGCACTCCCATCTAGGTTTAAATTGCTTCTTCCCTTAATCACTATGCAATACTATCTTTCATGAAAAGGACATTTATTAATAGAAACAAACAATATTAATAAAAGATCATTCAATATCACCCATGTTTAAAAATTTTGAGTTTGCAGAGAAAACAACGGAGATGTATATATAACAAATGTTAACGAAAGTGACTGCAAAGAGTGTACAGGATAAAATCCAACTGAAGTATTTATGTATGATCATTTGTGATGAATATATGTATGAAGAAAACGAAGAGATTCAAAACAAAAAGTAGTCCCAGGCACAGGCTTCTCATATAAGTAAAAACACACAGAGCAGGAAATTCGGCTAGAAGATCAAGGCTCAACCAGCTTCTCACTCTCCAAGTCCAAGGCTTTTGCCTCCATTCTCTTTTTCAGTGTTAGAATTAAAAAATTAAGTCTCAAAGTCTATTCTACATCTGACCTTGTTACCACAGGCTATATGAATCTCAGCCTTCCTTCATCTGCTAACTCTTACATCCTTAAGACATTAGGTTAAAAGAACTGGCTATATGATCTATAGATATGAGTTCTCATAGCAAAATCTATGGACCACTGTCCTTACTGAATGAAGAGTTTGTAACCACCTACCCTTTTCCTTGGGAGTGTGAATAATTTGGCTCACCCCCTTAAGCTGTTCCATTCTCAATCTTCCTCACCTCAGAAAATGGCGACTCCATCCTTACTATTGCTCAAGCCAAAAATTATCAGTCATCCCTGAAGGTTTGCTCACTTTCTCTCTCAACCCACTCATAATCAATCCATTAGCAAAATCTGTTAGCTTTCTCTCAAAAACTATATCCAGAATCAGACCACTCAGAATCTCAACCACTAGCACCCTGCCCCAAATCACCATTCCATCTCATCCAGTTAACTGCCCTAGCCTCTTAACCTGTCTCCAAGCTCTGGCCCTTGGCCCACTACAGGGCATTAACACAGCAAGCAGTCACCTCTTCACTCAGAATGCACAATGTACCAAACATGCCTCGGGACCTTGACACTAGCTGTTCCCTATGCAGGACACACTCTGCACCCCCAGATTTTCACAAGACTTGCTCTCCTCTCATTGTCTTTGCTTAAAAGTAACTTCCTAACCATCTCAATCTCTCCTTATCCTGCTTTATTTTTTTTCCACAGGACTCAACACCTTCTAACATACTATACAACTTCCTCATATTTACTGTCACCTCATTACCAAAATGTAAATTCCATGAGGGTAGAGACCCTAGTCTCTGATGCTCACTGATGTGGGTCTGTGTCTAGAACACTATCTTGCACACTGCAGGTGCTCAAATGTTTAAATAAATGAATCAAATATTAATGACTAAACACCTGATCAAGAGTGTTAAACTGGGCTTCCCTGGTGGCACAGTGGTTGAGAGTCCACCTGCTGATGCAGGGGACATGGGTTCGTGCCCCGGTCCGGGAGGATCCCACGTGCCGTGGAGAGGCTAGGCCCGTGAGCCACGGCCGCTGAGCCTGCGCGTCCGGAGCCTGTGCTCCGCAACGGGAGACGCCACAACAGTGAGAGGCCCGCGTACCGCAAAAAAAAAAAAGAGTGTTAAACTTCCAACACTCTATATAATTATCAACAGTGGGATTTTTTTAAAGCAGAAAGAGAAGGCAGATTAAAAGGCGAAGAAAAAGTAAAGCATTTCCTCCCCTACCAAAGTGATTTGCAATCTGAAACAGCTCTAGTTGAGTGTAGAATGATAACAAGACAAATCAGACTAGGCAAGCATGCTGCCCTTTGTTCAGATAAAAATCTCAAAGGGCCGTGACATAGTAAAAACCTGTACCTGGAGCCACCATCTCATCCTCCCTACCTACCTACTTCCCTTCATTGTACTAACTCCATTTCAGAATGTGTTCCAGATTTTACCTCTTCAATTGTCAATATCCATTTCACAGTGTGCAGTGATATATGCTTCGTGTATTATGGTTGTTTCCATGCAGTCAAAAAGGACAGCCTGGTGTGGGCAAGCAGCACTTCGCTCAGCTCACTCTATACAAATTCAAGCATCCTGCTGATGTCAACGCATGAAGAACCTCTCCCATCTCTGCCTCTCCATTACACTTGAAGAATTAAATGAAAAAGTTACTTTAATAACTAGCGCTTACCCCAACATGAGTGCCAGGCACCATTTTTAAGCTACATGTACCGGACCATTTAATCCTCACAAAATCCCCAAGAGGTAGGCATAATTACCCCCAAATTTACATATGAGAAAATTGAGGACATATTACAGAATTACTAAGGAAGTCCAGAACCATCCTCTGTAAAGATGAAGAATGTATCCTTTTACAACTCTCCCCAGGAAGGTATACATAAAAAAGTGGAAATAAACACAGGTCAGAAAAAAATCTGCTCATCGATACAGAAGGAATGATGCAATCTGAGAATCACCTTTCGTAATCCCTAATGAAGTAATGTCCCTAGGCAATGATTACAATGCATGCTAGAACGCTTAGGTGAAAGAAAGTTTGATGGGAACTTCAGAATGGATGCATGAAGCTGTCAACACCTACACCCATCAAGAATTAATCTTATCTCTAAAGGCAGACATGAATGCTATACCCAGGAACACTTGCAAAAACATCAAGTAAATACAACCTGTGGATGCTTGGATTCAGATTCAAGCAAATCAACTGTAGAGAAGCAACTGAGACAATTCAGGGCATCTGAATATGGATATTACATGTTAAGGAATTGTAGTGAGGTAGCATAAAGGCACTGTGGTTTTTTGTTTTTGTTTTTTAAGCCCTTACCTTTTAGATACATGATAAATATTTATAGGAGAAATTTTATATCTGCATTTGCATTTGCTGCAGTACTCCAGCAATAACTGATTCTGAATCATCAATAAATGCTAAATCCAGTGGAAGACTGCTGGAGAAAAGAATATGAGTCTCAATCAAGTTTGTCACTCCATAAATCACTTAATAATTACTAAAGGAAAAAAGGTACATTTATAATGGAGCAATCTGGTGGATATCACCTAAACCAAATAATTGTTTGACATCCCCAACAGTGGGACAAACTGACATCCCTATGTAACATTCCTGCCAACAATGTTTAACCTAATCTCTAATCATGAGAAAGCAGCTAGACAAATTCAAATTGAGGGATTCTCCCGACCAAAGGGCCTGGACTCTTCAAAGTGACACTGTCCTTAATGACAAAGGCTTGAGAACTGCTCTAGATCAAAAAGACTAAACAACAACCAAATACATGAGCCTTGACTGAATAACGGACTGAAGAACTAAAGGATAACACTGGAATAACAAGGTAAATTAGAACACAAATTGAACATTCTATAACTGTATTGTACTGATGTCAAATCTGAGTGTAATGGTCATGCTATGGTTAGGAAGAAAGTCCTTATTCCTAAGAAAGGCATGTCAACAATGCCTGCAACTCTCAAATGATAAAAAAAGAGCCAATATGGCAAATTAGTGATCTACGTGAAAAGCATACAGGTGTTAACTGAATGGTTCTTATACTGGTAACTCTTCTAAAGGTTTAAAATTTTAAGATAAATATAAAATACTCCAGCAAAAAAAATAAATAAATAAAGGGAAGGGGTGGTGGAGATAAAGCAAGAGTGGTAAATGGTGATAACTGCTGAAACTGGGTGATGGGTACAATATGGAGATTCGTTAAACGAGTCACCTTTACGTATGCTCGAGTCCACATCTTAATTCTCACTTCCATAAAATGAGAAAAACATGTACCTCAAGCCAAATTCATCAAGATAGATTACTAGATAAAAGTCCTGTGGAAAAAAAGTAAGCATTAAACTGTCATATGCTGTCAATTCTTTCAGGAAAGCTTGAAGACGACCTATAAAATAAAAGCCTGCTGAATTGAATGCCATGTTAATATAACCACTCCAAGACCTCTGCACTCATCCCTGCTCTTCTGCCCCCAGTTAATGGCCATGGCTCGCTCCCTCACTTTAGTCTCAGCCTTGCCTGAGCACTATAACGAAAATATAAGGCCACATTTGTCCCCTCATCCTGCTGTTTCTCTTCACAGCATTTGCTAGTTTGTCTCCCTCATTAGAATGTAAGCCCTATGAAAGCTGGAACTTTGTCCTACAGTTTAAACCTCAGTTCCCCAAACACATGGTAGTGCTGGCACCTACTAGGCACTCAAAACAGGTATCCTTCAGTCTAAAGGGACTTTATAGCTCTAATAACAGTACAGTGTACACAGTTTTCTACAGATGCAGTGATCAAAAGTATAGCTTCTAGTTTGAGACTGCCTTTAGGATCCTGACTTGGCCCCTTACTGAGCTGTGTGGTCCCGGGTACCTTTCTGCTTCAGTTTTTTCACGTGTAAAATGGAGATCACACTATCTAACCCTTAAGATGGCTGAATATTCAAGGGGTGGAGGGAATACACACACACACATATATGTAACACACACACACACACACCCTGCTTAAACCAGCCACTAAGAATTAGGTATTACAAACCATAAGATTTACAGGTCTCGGACATCCAACCAGGTCAACTTGGTGGTTTACCGTCATGTTTTCTGTTCTCATCCTACTTGGCTCCACTTTTATGTTCCTAGAAGAACAGAGGCCAAGAAGTTTCTCATTTTTCCATGAGACTGAGGCCAGAAAATGTAAACACAAGAGTCTTCCTGGTAGACCAGATTCTAATTCTCCCAGGAGGCCAAGTCATAAAATAGAAGATCCTGAAATTGGGATGTTTCCTCAGGCAGATACTTTTGGTTAGAAAATTTTAAAACCTTCTCATCTTCTCCAAGGTTTAGGGAATACAGGATTTTCAAGTAGTAAACAATAGGACCACGAACAGGATAACTTTAACAGAATTTGGAAGGACTGGAAGAAATTATGCCCTGAACTGAACCTAAGAAGTGAACATAAAACTGAGGCATGGTTTTGTAGATTACAAACGCAGCTGGATTTTTCTCTTACATTTCAAAGACAGAACTAGTAGACTGGTATAAAAATCCAGAAAAGTAAGATCAGAAGTGCTTTCCTTGGATGTCAGAAGGTAGGAGATGTTGAAATTATAAGTAGCTTCCAATTATTTCATCCTAATCAGATAAAATATTTAATAAAGGAAATGGTATTAGAAGGAATTTCTTTTCTTCACTTTAATCTCCTTAAACTGAATTTGCATAAAATCCTGGCCCTCAGTCTATACATAAGAATGGCATTCCTGAGACCAATCATGCTACTAGAGTCTGGTGGACTAAAGATCATCCCTGATGGAAACTCAGTGTCTAAGGTTTTCAAGGTAGTATACTTCACAAAACTGCTTTCTCATGTAACTGCCAACAAAACAGAAGGCAAGCAGTATATCAGCACAAAAGAATGACAATCAAAACAACCTACTACTGGGTCATATATTTACTTAATAATGGTTGAAGCAATTTTTTTAAAAGGACACTTAAGTACACCTTCCCTGCAACATACGCCTGGCAAAGACCTTACCGCAAAATTTCGCTTTTTATTCAGCAGCAGAAACTCACCTTGAATCCGAATCAAAACCAGTACTGAACAATGTCTTATATTCATAATTTGCACACAGGACACCTAAGCAACTGAAAACAGGACAGGTATCTGGGACTTTGGTCCTCCATCCTTCTAATAC
Organism: Stenella coeruleoalba; assembly: GCF_951394435.1. Taxonomy (NCBI): domain Eukaryota; kingdom Metazoa; phylum Chordata; class Mammalia; order Artiodactyla; family Delphinidae; genus Stenella; species Stenella coeruleoalba. The sequence goes on along the minus strand of NC_137150.1, from coordinate 133,600,301 downwards.
AAGCAAAGACTACACATGGGTCCCCACACGAGGACCTTCCCAGCACCTGAAATCCAAGCTCAGCTATGACCTGACCACCACACAGTCAATGTGTTCTCATACTGAAGTATATCCACAGCAATCTGGCTGTTATAGCTGCACTTGGGTTTCTACACCTGACAAAATTAAAGCATTATAATAGGCAAGGTAGGTGTCAAGGAGACACTGAAGTCTAAACAAAGACAAAACCAGGAATTTTTTTTTTTTTTTTTGGCCACGCCACATGGCTTGTGGGATCTTACTTAGTTCCCCGACCAGGGATCGAACCCTCGCCCTCAGCAGTGAAAGCACGGAGTCCTAACCACTGGACTGCCAGGGAATTCAGAACCAGGAATTCTTGATGCTAGGACAGAAGCAGGGAAATGCCACTTTATGAGCACTGGGAGCTCCAGGTCGAGGTTTTAAGTCCCTACTTTCACTTGCAATTCCATTTTTAAGCTCTCATCCACATCAACCTCTACTGAAATGTTCCCAAAGTGGGTAAGGATTCCCTTAACTAGGGCACTGTAATCATAATAAAAATGATGGGGGAGAGGGATGGGAACAAATCAACTATATCCTGGACTTGAAAGGTAGGGAAGAACAAACTGGACCTGAGTTTATTTGCACTTTTGCTGTTATGTATCTGGAGTGAGAGTGGGGAAGTAATAAAGACAAAAAGGGCAAGTCAGTCAAGGTAATAACTTGGCTTCCATTCCATGGAAACATGAAGCCTGACCAAAAATTATAATATTGTATCATCCTCTTGTTCTATCCTCTGACTAGAAGAGCACCTAATTTTTTTCATAGTAATACTATATTCCAAGGATCATGTGTCATATAAACTAATGTGAATTTCACAGATATACCCTGAGCAAAAAAATGTCATTTTCTAGATAAATCAGTCTTTTCCAGGAAGCAGTATTTCAAACCTGTAAGGCTTTAGTACAGTGGGTGTAAACCATGCTTAAAATAAGCAATCACCCAGACATCTAAAGAAAAAGTGGACTATGAATACCAATTTCTGACAGTTCATACTAAGTCAGCGCCTCAGTCTTTGTACAGCTCTCTGAAGTCTGTACGTACACTTAGCCTAAATGGGCATACATAATCCACGAGTCCAGAACTAGAAACTGATACTACTTTTAAGCATGAACATGTCTGCCATTTACTAATTATAAGTCCTACTGTAAATCAATGACCAATTAACTAGATGGTTTCTGTCAATGTGCGAGCAGCAATTTTTGTAACCTAAATGCTAAAAGAGTTCTAAAGGCAATTAAGGATGTCTTTAAAGAACATCTCAAGCCCATCATCTAAATCAGAAATTACAAGGTGGCAGCCATACCTGACCAACAGATACATTTCCTTAGGTCCATGGTGCTTAAATATTTTTAGTTGCGACATCTTAAAAATCAGACTTCCTGTAAAATCTGGATTTCTGGCTAATAGGATAGAAAAGGACAAGCTGGCAAAACCTGGCCCACACTCCCCATGGCAATAATAGACTGTAGTGGTAAGCACCAGCACCACAAGTATGTGTGCACCCACACACACGTACAGACACACACACACACACACACACCCCTACCTTCCCCCCACCCCTAGCAGCTCTACCATTTTACCACAGGCCCACCTAACTCCTTTCAGTCTTGAATTACAACACTCCAAACTATGACAAAATAAGGCTGATTCATACTTACCCAGTTTTTAAAACACCGTAGTCAAAAGAATTCAACATATAACCTTTCCATTTCTTAGGCAACTTTGTTAAACAGCTTTCATTAACTCATGAATATATTTACACTTCACATTGCCATCTCCAAACACAATGAAAATGATTTCAAAGTTAGCAGCATTACTATTCGATCTTCTTGGTCACATTCTTGTTTCTTCATCCACTATTATACGCTCACACACACATATTTCTCAACCCTGCTTCATACAGCACCCAATACCCTACATCACCCAATATTTCATTATGCAGCTTCAGAGTAAAATAATCAGGTAGAAAAAAAGTCACAAATTAAGTCTGAAACAAAGTTGGACTTAAAAAACTGACAGTTAAGTACACATCAATACAATATGTGCATTCTCTTGCAAATGGTCTTATTTTTGACTTGGATCACAGGTACCCCTGGCTTACAAGACAATTATTTAAAAATCAATCAAGCGTGTTAATGAATGTTAACATGTTAATGTTAATGAAACATATACATTCCAGCAACATATGCTATGTTTAAAAAATAATACTGTTGTATTTTAATTCCTTTGTAAGAAAAAAATCTGTACCAATAGGAGTGGAAAAAAATCTCTCAAAATCAACAATTAAAAGGAAAGATGTAGTTTTATAATACATAGCTCCATCAAAAATGAAAAGTAAAATACTAACTGAAGATATCACGTAGCAGCAGAAATCAATTAGGCTATGATCTATCTGCTCCATGTATTGATTTTACTGAAAAAGGGTCATCCCTAAAGATTTAGCAATTGGCAATTAGCAATCAAACATTTACTGAAGATTAAAATACTAAGTTTTCCATCCACCTGCCTCAAATCACCTGGACACTTAGCCTATCTAAAGTAATTCTTTTCTTTAGATTGTTCCCTGTTCTTCACTTTTCCCAACCTTCTCACTTAAAAAACACATTAAACCTAAGTACTAGTTATACAAGGTCAGATGAGAGAGATGAACACAAAGCCCACTTGCAAACAGTTTAGTTGTTGATGAGGAACCCCACTGCACTCAGACTGGGAAAGGCCAGTAGCTACTGAATAAACGCTGCACATCTGTCTGACAGAGAGGCCGTTCCAAGCAGTGGAGTTCATTCATGGGCTCCCTCACACACACATTCTACGTTTCACGGATGCAGAAGCTAGACCTTGCTTAATTAGCATGCAAGCTATTATGCAGTATGGCTCATGTTCACTAATACAAAAATTTCTGAGCAAGTACTATATTCCAGCTTTGATTCAGTCTTGGATTCTGGTAGCTTACACATAACAAAATTTATCTTTTGGAGTCTCTTCATTAAGAAAGTGGGAATAATGGAAAACTACACAATAAAGTTTGATAACTTGCCTGAGATCACAAAGCTACTTTAATGACATACTGAACACCTACTACCTCTAAGGTCGTGTTACCATTTTATCTTCAAAGACGCTCCAACTGAGGGATCACTCCCGTCTTACAGACAGAAATGAGGATCCAAGAGGGTTAAGACTCCTAGTGTAGGTGCCAGGAACCAAAACCAGGTTCATTGTTTCTAAAGCTCTTTCTGCTGTCCCAGTGTCAGTTCTTTGTTTATTCCAACATAACACAACCAGGATCTTCATTTCGGATCTTAATTTCTTCCATTCATTTAGAAAACAAAAATCGGAGCACTTATTGAAGCAAAAGCCTTTGTATCCAAAACAATCATATACAAAAGTAGTAAGTAAAAAAGGAATTAAGGCTAAAATAGGAAATCAAAAAATCATACATACATAACATTTTATCTACATTTAACACATAAACGTATTTGCCAATCTTAATATGGGGTCAAGCACTTGGAGAATGGGATTGATGATGTGGAGCTCCTTGCTGACCGAAGTTTCTGCTGCTTGATCTAAACTGTACCTATAAATGCATCATCTACAATCTCCATTCCAGTTTCATTAAAGTGGAAAGCTTTAAGAAATCTTGTAAAGCAGTCTACATACAGAATCATCCTGGATTATTGTTATTCTTCCTCCAAAACTTTGGTATTACAGCCATATCTAATTCTACAGCCGTTATTTTAATGACTCACCTTTATCAAGTTTTTCCAAAGAATCCAACTTGGTTTTCAGGAAAAAAAAAAAGTTTGCATTCATTTCATCAGTTTACATATTTAAATTATTATAAAAGCAAGATTACCTGCCATGAAAGAGTCTTGGAAACCAACACAACTTCGGATAAGCATACAACTCTCTCAGTGCAAAGTGTACTGACTTGAAAGCAACTTACTAGCACAAGAGGTCAGCATGCTATCTCACATTCAAGAACTGTTTTAGACAGATAGAAGAGGATTCCCCATAAGGCAGCTAAGTGAACATCAACCTTGTGTGCAAAGCAGAGCAGAGGACAGAAATGAAACAGACCTGACCCTCAAGAACATGTAACCTACCAAAGGAGATATGAAACATTCACCAATTAACTGTAATACTAAGTAGAAAGTGGTCCATGTGATAAGACACAGAAACACACCATGCAAGTCCAAAGGAAATATTATACTCATAACAGTGCAGGTCCTCAATATTTGTTTCATGTACCACATGAGTTAAAATGAACTTGAAGCATGTTTTCATGGAGATGATGGGGTAATACAGGAGGGCATTCCAAGAAAAGCAGTGTGACACAGGCACCGAAGGAAATAAAAGGGAATGGTATTTATAGAGATCTACAGCAATTCTCTTTACTTAGTACTATACGAAATGGAGAATGAAAGAAATTGAGAGATGAGGTTTAAAAAAAAAAGACTGGAGTCATATCACAGGTGGCCTTGGATGCCAGACTTCATTAGGAATATCTTTGAAAAAGAGCACATTTCTGAATGTGCTGTAATTTGGCAATGGTGTTGACACAATCAACTGATATGGGACGGTAATGATGTAATCAAAAAGGCATCATTATACAATGCTTTGTGACAATGATTTGTGTTATTTCCTTAAAAATGCATCCCAATTTAATTCTTTCAAAGTATCTCAAGAACTTATATTCTTGCACTCCAAAAAGCATATTTACAGGCATTGATTATCCTCCCCCCAGCAATATGTTAGAGAGACCACCTAAGAAACTGCAAGAATCCAAGCAAGAAACATAAGTAGTTCAGCTAGGGCAGAGAAGAGACTATATGGGATTGAGACTGAAGGAACAAAGAGTTGGATTGGTTCAGCCACATGTGATAGAAAACAGAAGCTACAAACAGAAATAAGTTAGACAAGTTTTGGGGTAGGCAACTCATTAAGTTTGAACCACATTGAGTTTGCAGACCCAAGGGAACATCCAGGAGGCTATAACCAGCACAGAAGAGTACAAAATGCCAGAGTTCTTGACTTGTTACCAAAAAAAAGGCAAACCATATGAAGGTCAAACCACATGGAAGGCAAAGGTACAGTATATAAAGAGGAGGGAAAGGAAGGAATCAAAGCAGAAATCTCAGAAAACAGCACTGTAAGAAGCTAAGAGAAATGGTGAACCTAGGAAATCATGTGTCTGTAAATAAGGGATCAGCAATTTTTTTGTAAAGGACCAGATAATAAATATAAACAAATGAATAGGGTTATGTTCCAAAACACCTGCATTTATGGACTCTGATATTTGAACTTCATATAACTTTCATAAAATACTCTTAATTTTTTCCCAACTATTTAAAAATGTAAAATCCTTTCTTAAGCTCACAGACCATACAAATGCAGGTGACAGGTTGGATTTGGCCTGTGAACCATATAGTTTGCCAACTCCTGCTCTAAGTACAACAAGGATAACAGGACTGGATTAACTGTCTTTTTCCGAACTTCTGAGGGTAGTTTTTCCTTTAGATAAATTGAGAACTTACCAAACATTCATTAAATTTGAATGATTTCTTTAAATCTGACTAATTCCTTAAATTTGATTCCCCTAAGAGATTAACTACATGTGTTGGTAACATTCCTTGTTGGTTTAGAACTGCCTTCCACTAAAAAGACGTATTCCTCATCTTGAACAGACAAATTCTACCTGAACTACAAATACAGTGAAGGTACTAGATGAAAAACATTACTTCAGAATTTCCTCAATGCTTTCACACTCAGTTTTCTTTAAAGTGATTTTATAATCTAAAGGTGAGAAGATTCAACAGCAGTCTGCATCTGAAACATGTAGATTCTAAAAAGCAACAAACAGCTGTACTGAATGTGTGAGTCACGAATAACCAAAGAATTTAGTGCAGAATGTCAAACTTCTGACAAGCAGTCTTCATACATACAAACCATGTCTGGTGAGAAAGGATTCCTTACCCCCAAGCCACTCCTTGTACCTTAGCTGTAAGCTCAGGGGCAGGAACAGGACTCCTTCTTCAATCACTTGCTGCGGCAATAAGCTGTAACCCAAGAAAACTTTAGTACCAAGTGAAAGTACAACATTGCCCACAAGGCTCAAGTCTTTCGTTACTGGATAACTATTTTAAGTTGCCTGATTTCAAGTAGACAAAACACAAAGGGTGATTATTAAAGATACAAGCTAAGCTGTTAAGGGAGGGCTCACAGAAGGAAAAAGAGACTAACTTAGCCATCTGACAACTAGAACAAATATGTTTCCATTTGAACTTCTGTCTGCCACCAACTGACAACAAAAGTATCACTAGCTCCTAGTTATCAAATGTTGCCAAGCAAGTCAAGCTACAATGACATACTGGTTGGCCAGTTCCATACTTGAGTTCATTATTAGACCCTATGCCTACAAAAAGTATCTAAAATGCAAACATTTTGTAGCAATTACTTTCACAAGATCCTAAACTTGGGACACAACTCTAGAGCACACAACTTTTGCCAGGTTTTCTAACCCAAAAGGCTTGACTGAAGAGAAATAGAAGAGACTCTTCACTGCATTATCAGAAAACCTACTGCTTTGCACAGTTTTAGGAATATCACTACACTCCTATTTCTAAACTTATAAAACCCAAGTCATAAATTAAACTCAGTACATCGTAGAACTCTTTACTTACAAAGAACTAATTCAATGTTATCGTAAAATTTAAAATATAATCTGATTTTCAATGAAATTAAAAATGAAGGATATTAAACATAAAATAACTTGTGAAATCTCTTTTAATGAAAAAGAATTTGATTTCCAAAGTAGCTATCTACTTTTATTCTTATTTGAAAAATTATGCCAGAGGATATATAAATGCTATTTTATTGTACATACCTATATTCACTTAGAATTAAACTAATTATTATTTAAACCATTAACCTTTAATTCTTCATGTAAAAATTCCTAAGTAGAAATGAGAAGACTTCAGGAAAAAATATTTTCCCAGGGCTTTCACAACTCTAAATATGCCAATTGTGATCATCCTCTGGGCAAACGTGCTAAGACATGATAAAGTGTTCCTAAACTAAGTAACCAAAATATATAAATGTCCTGCATAGATCTTTTTTAACCTCAAAATTCCTCTTCCTGAGCCTATCCCAAACGTAAAAATTTTCTACGAAGTTCACACAGCTTTTCAACACAGTGTGTGGCTTTAAAATTCAAAAATTGTCCTTTCAATCTATCTTTTACCTAGCTGAAATGAAATACCAATGTGTTAAATCAAATTTCAAAGTGAAATCAAAGGACAAGCCATTTCTCAAACTCTCAGGGGACCTCAGAACTCAGTGTCATATCTCACCTACCAAATGCATGACCCCTCCTCCTCTATCTACCTAAACATTCCCACTGCAAGAGGTCAGGGTAGAGGTGGAGAGAAAACTCACCATCTCACAGGCAATTCGTTACTTTTTCAGTTGTTAGAAAAGATTTTCCATATGCTGAATTGAGACTGCCTGGAACCCTGCAGCTTGTGATCTTTCTTCTACAGCTATGTCCTTCCATACTACAGCCTTGAAAACCGTGTTTGCCAGAAAGGAATAAAACTCTTACGATGCTGACCGATGACAAGACTTTTCAATACCTTTTTATTCTGGAGACACGTCTACCTAACAATCTACAACTGGTCTAAGCAACCACCTTTTCAAATGGCTTTAGTCATCACCTTTAAAAGTCTGGTTTCACAACATCCATTACTCTACTGCATCAACTTTCAGAATTAACCACATTTATCTACTTTTCACGCTAAATTAAAAACAGGGGGAATACAGAAAGACAACTTTACATACACACGTTTTAATAAAATTCAAGCTAAATGGTACCTGCAAATAAATTTCTTCTTGGGAGGGCTGGTATCTACATTCGTTAGTACACAAACTTGAAAGCGCAACACAAGCAGCGATTCATTATAATGGACTTCCAATTGCAAACTGAGAAAAAGATAGAACTGAAACTTCTAAGTGACTAACACACAATTGTATGTAGTTCAATAAAGATTCATTCTATATACTACACCCTGAAATCTTCCAATGGGGACTCCCACTGAGAGTCTGTGCTACAGTGCAGTGGGTCTTTAACACAAGAAATGCTGTGAGAGCCTCAACACAGTACCTGCATCTAAAATTTTAAATCTCTTCTATGCTCAGTTTTCACCATAAAGAGAGGAGGAATGCTCTTCAGGCCTACAGAGTACCACAAAAAAGAAACAGGAAAACCTCTCTGGGAATCCAAGAAAAGACTGCAACTTCCACATCTTTTACAAGAGTTGTCTAACATTAGAATATTTCCTCAATTCCAAGATACATAAATGATCTGAGGAAGGTGGGAAAGGAAAATAAGTCATCAAGGGGTACACTAAGAGGTATACATTTCAGAATCTAAAAATATAAAAGATATGCGTCTTAAAGTTGAGGAGTTACATAGAATAGGCTACCTGCAAGCGGACCTGCAAACCACTGCATATTAGAAGGAAGGCTTCCCCAAAGCCTGTCAGAGATATACAAGCTCATGGTGGCATTTTTCATTCATTTCCCCCAAAGTATGGATCTTATTTTAGGATCCAATTTCCCCAAATGGAAAGCAAGCAAAACTGTTCAAAACCAGTAAGTCTTTGTGTTTGTTACCCATTGACAACCTACTCAAAAACAGGTTTTATGAACAATACAAAAAGAGAAATTTTTTGTTGTTTAATCTTACTTTATTTAGGTCAAGGATCTCTTCAACACAACTTCATCATTGTTACAATGTCCTTATCTGTAGCCATGGAGGCCTCCGCCTCCAGGGAGGAGTTCACCTTGATTATTTGCAAAGGGCCCCTGCCCAACCTCACCAGGATTTCAAGGAAGGTTAATTGAATTATTATTTTAAATACACTGTACTATGTGGCTTATCTGAACTGGAGTAAAAAATGTATGATCCACACCAGAGACTGTGAATCCTGGTTGTTACAGGATACAAAAAAAAAAAAGGAACACAGAGGAAATACATTTAACTAACATACTTGAAGCTCTGTTGACAAATGTACAGTACTTGGCAGCTACGCTAAAGACAAAGAAGAGTTCTGAATTTTCATTCCAAAGGTTTATGGAATGAACAAATACTATGTCTATACGTTGACTCAAATACATTGACTGTTTAATGATACTTGTTTTCTCCCTAAAACAAGGTGAAACAAAAGAAATTTCAGTATCTCCATTTCCCAGGTTCTGATAGCTCCTAAAACGCATAACTTAAAGGGAGGACTTAAACTGCCACAAAATTTTAAATGTTTCCTTTTTAATACTGTGCTTTTCTTTTCTTCATTGTTCCCATTCTCTTTAAGCAGTGTATTTCAGTATAGAGAGAAGAGGGCCAAGAAAGGGGCAATACTCAGGAGGCTAAACAATGCAATCTTACCCTCCCCCAAATTCAGGGAGAACAAGCTTGGGGACACAATGGCATGCCTGACCAGACTCTCCAGACCTGATCGAGAGACACTGGTGTCTTTTCCACTTTACAGTGTGCAAAGAACGGAACGATTTTCTAATGCTCTGTGATTGGCAGCGTTTCAACAGCGCTTGGACCAAGACCCCAGGCTTAACTTCCTAACAGCTCCTTTTCAAAACTGACCCAAAACATGGAATGTGCCCAAGCCTCTGGCGCTGTAGGAAGCTATCTTCCCAAAGTTCGAACATCGAATTATTATCATTTTTATTATTATACCTGGAAGGGAAGGGGGGGAGTAAAAAAAGCACACACCACACTCTACGTTACCGAATTCACGGAAGAATGGGGATTTCGGCGACGGCTTGAGGAGTACCTGACCCAGAACAGAGAACGAAGAGCTGCCTCCGGGCCGCGGGTCCCTGTCCTCGGCCACAGCGTTACCTGGAGTGAACGGACTGCAGGATCGCTTAACATCCCTCCAAACCTGAAATCCTCTACCTCAAGAGCAATCAAAAGCAGAGGGAGCCAAATTTCTTCCGGAAGGCGCAAAAAAGGCCACAACTTGGATGAATGAAACTGGGCTAAGGGCACCCGGAGCAGGGCTGTCGCTGAAGTCAGAAAACGAGAAGTCAAAGATTTTTTTTTTGACGTGAGAGCCGGTTCTACGCGACCGTGGTCCAGACAATCGCACAAACACGCTTTGGAGAAGGTTTTATTGAGCGCGGACAGTTCCGGGGCGGCCGGCGGAGGCGAGGCGGAGGCGGGTGGGCGGCGGAGCTGGGCCGGAGCGGGCGGCAGCGGCGGGGCCGGCGACGAGGCAGCTTCGCGACGGCGGGCGCGGGACCCGGGCCGGGGTCGGGCGCTGGCGCTTGTCCTCCCGCGGACCTTCCACTGGACTCCCGCGGGCCGCCCCGCCCCCCGTCCCCCGCCCGCCCGCCAGCCAGACCGCCCGGCGGCCGCGTGCGAGGCACACCCTCCCGCGGCCGCGCGCACGCGGCCTCGCCGGGCCGGCCGGCCCCACGCGCCCCCTCAGCGCGGACGCCCGCCGCCCGCAGCCCGCGGCCCCGGCCCCCTCCGGCCGCGCGCGGAGGGCGGGGAGGGCGGGGGGCGGCGGCCTAGCGGCTGCGAGGGCGCCCGCGCGGGAAGGCGGGTTCTGAGGGGAAGGTCACTTACCCGCTGCATGGCTTTCAGGATCAAAGCCAGCTCGTAGCGGGGCATGCCCGAACACGCAGCTCTCGGCTCCGAACCGAGCCGGCTCCCGGGACGCAGGAGGGCGGGGACCGCACGGACCGGACAGGATGCTGGGCCGGAAAGCTCCCAGGCGGCGAAAGCACACTCCGGCCGAGCGAGCCCGGGCTTTAAGGCTCTGGCAGCTGCGCAGACGGGGCGCCACGCCCCCTCAGCGAGCCACGCCCCCGTAGGCCAAGCCACGCCCCCTCTGTAAGGCGGCTGCGCCGCCCCCCTCCACAGCCGCGCTCCCCGCCGCCCGCGGTCCCCGCCGGACCCCCACCCTGGCCCCGCAGGTGCTGCGCGGGGGGAGGCACCGCGGGTTCGGCCGGGAACCTCCAGCGCCAGCCGCACGCCCCCTCCAACCCTGCCGCCGCCGCTGCCGCCGCGCTTGCTACGTACAGTTCTCGAACCAGCTGGAACTTTCCATGCCTTCCGTCTCATCCTGGGCGGCGGGCGAGCCTGCGCCCCCGTGTGCGCGTGCGCTGCGGTGCGGTCTGGCCCGTGCGCGCGCCCCTAACCCGCGACTTATCGGCGTGAGGGGCCTCCTCCGTGGCTGCGCTGCTCCGTGCGGGATCTCGGCCGGACCAGGGGCTCTCTCCGCCCCCGGCCGCGCACCTGGGTTCCGGAACGTTCCCGCTTCTGTCTGCGTCCCCCACCCGCACTCCGCGGGGGATACAGGGGCTGGGGGGCCGGCTACCCCTCGCGCCCTTGCCCACAGCTCTCCGTTCCAGTGCGGCTGCTGGCGCGGCTTCCCGGGGCCCCTTCTGCGGCGAAGTGGGCGCCAGGCGCAGGCAGTGGGCCGCCGGGTTCGGATCGTGCCCGTCCCTCGCCGGCTGCCTGACCTTGGGCAGGCTCCTACAAAAAGGGGATGCGAAGGGCACCTACTTCCCAGGGCTATGATGCCTCTGAGTGAGTTGATGCTCTTAAACCGCTGAGAACGATGCCTGCACAGACCGGCATTTGTTATTCTATGAGCACGGCCTGACCCACGTGCTGTTGCTAAGGATAGGCTAAGACTTTGGCGCAAATGTTTACTGGGCGTTCATTTAGAGAACCAGCTGAATGCTTGGAAAGCCACTTAGTAACTGTCCAGGATCGTGCGTGCCCTGGAAGGAGTGGAGCCTCATCCTGTGTACCCCTTACCCCCTCAAGCACGAACGCAGAGGTCACCTCCCTCCAGCCGTTGGCAGTACTCTCCCTGACAGGAGTTGTACTAAATGCATTTGTCTCCAGCTGCACTCTTTAGAGTCGGAGTCCCCTGCAACTGTAGCCTCTGCCCATGCTTGCCCCATTAAAATGGTCCGTAGGCGAAATGTTTGTCAACTTTTAAGTGCTTTAATAATAGGTAAAACTTACTGAGCACTAACAATGGATCAGGCACCACGCTACGATTTTTACATTGCAATGAGGCAAGAACTATTCTTAACCCCACTTTAGGGATTTAGAAATACAGACACGCAAAGGTTATGATAGTAACAGAGACAAAGTTTGCATCCAGACTATGGAGACTGAGCTCATACTCTTATTCAGTAGACGTGCTCTGTGTGAACCAAGAACGAGTCCCTTTGTCACCTTATCCAGACACCTTTCTATTTCTCATCCCCAACCTCCCATCCATCACCAGAGATGAGGATGGTTTGAACACAAATTCTTCTGTGATACCTGGATTTTAACATTTTCCTTTCGTGGACTACACCACACATATTCTTCCAAAGAGAAACCATAGAAGTATTAATACAAATTACCTGGTTAGTGTAATTTCGCCTTTGGATATAAAGAGTAGAATATTGTAAATAAATAAAATAAGGAAGTAAGGAATCTTCTGGACCTTCAGAAGTGAGTTACAGGTTTCCCAGGATGGTCCCTACTTCAACTGTCCCTCCTGTTATCAATCATATGTCCCCGTTTGAATGAGAACATGTGGACCCCAAAGGAATATGCTGAGCCAAAGACCAGGGCAATACCAAGAGCTGACTTCAGCTTTTAGCATTCCACCTAGGAAGCGCCACAGTTTCCCCCAGTGCCCAGGGGTGAGTGAGAATGTGGCTGCTGCTTCTCCTCCTCCCTCTAACCTGAGAAGTAGCATAAGGAAATTAGCCTGATTGCCTAATGCTTCAACACAGTCAGCACCCCCAACTCTCCCAAGCTGGTGGCTGCCTGAGGGCTCATTCCATTTCTTCTGAAAAGGAGAAAATGGAACATTGTACTCCTTTGATTATTTGAAATGCTGATTAAAACAGGCCTTCTGCAGCGAAACTTGTAAATAAGGAAGTATCCCATGTTCAGTAGCTGTTTACTGTTCCATCTTTTGTTGTTGTTAATGAACTTTACACCCCTTCAATTTTTTTTTTTTTTAAGCACAGCTGCAGAATGCTGGCGGGATCATTTTAAAATAATAATAAAATCATAGAGAATGCTGCTGCGAATTTAGTGTCTTCCTACTGTAACTATAAATGTAAATTCACCAAAAAAGATTTTTGTGCAATGTATAGTCATCATTTAGAATTATAAAATATTTCTTCAGTATCCATGTATAAATTTTAAGATTGCTCTGATGCTTAAGAATAAGCTTAACCAAAAAGGTGAAATGTCTGTATACTGAAAACTACAAAACACTGATGAAACAAATTAAAGCAGACACAAATAAATGGAAAGATATCCATGTTCATGGGTTGGAAGAATTAATATTGTTAAAATGCCAATAGTTCCCAAAGCAATCTACAGATTCAGTGCAATCCCTGTCAAAATCTCAATGACAATTTTTAGAGAACTTCTTTAAAAGAATCCTAAAATTCATGTGGAATTTCAAAAAAAACGCTGAATAGCCAAAGCAATTTTGAGCAAGAAGAACAAAGCTGGAGGCATTATAATTCCTGATTTCAAACTGTATTACAAAGTTATAGTACTCAAAATGGTACTAGCATAAAAACAGACATACAGACCAATGGAACAGAATAGAGAGCACAGAAATAAACCCACACATATGAGATCAATGGATGATTTTCAACAAGGGTCTAAAAATACACAATGGGAAAAGGATAGTCTCTTAACATATAGTGCCAGAAAAACAGGATATTCACTTGCAAAAGAATAAAATTGGACTTGTCTTACACCACACACACACACACACACACACACAAATCAACTCAAAATAGGTTAAAGATGTATATATAAGACTTGAAACCATAAAACTCCTAGAAGAAAACATAGGGAAGAAGCTCCTTGACATTGGCCTTGGTAATAATTTCTTGGATATGACACCAAGAGCAAAGATAGACAAATGGGATTGCATTAAACTAAAAAGCCTCTGCACAGCAAAGGAAATAATCAACAAAATGAAAAAGAAACCTACAGAATGGGAGCAAATATTTGCAAACTATATATCTAATAAGGTGTTAATATCCAAATATATAAGAAACTCATACTATTCACAGCACTAAATAAATAAATAATAACCTGATTTTAAAATGGGCAAAGGAACTTAACAGACATTTCTCAGCAGAAGGCATGCAAATGACCAACAAGTACATGAAGAGGAGCTTGACATCACTAATCACCTAGGAAATGCAAATCAAAGCCGCATTGAGATATCACCTCACACCCGTTAGAATAACTATTACCGAAAAGTCAAGAGACAACAGGTATCGCGAGGGTGTGGAGAAAAGGGAAACCTGTACACTATTGGTGAGAATGTAAATTGGTGCAGCCACTATAGAAAACGGTATGGAGGCTCCTCAAGAGATTAAAAATAAAACTCCCATATGATCCAGCAATCCTTCTTCTGAGTATATATCTAAAGGAATGAAATCAAGATGTTAATGAGATATCTGCACTCCCATGTTCATTGTAGCATTATTCATAACAGCCAAGACAGGAAAGCAGTCTAAATGTCCATGAGTGGATAAAGAAGATGTGGTAAATGGGACATTATTCAGCCTTTAAAAAGAAGGAAATTTTGCCATTTGTGACAACATGGGTGAACCTGGAGGACGTTATGAAAGTGAAATAATCCAGACACAGAAAGACAAGTACTATATGATACCACTCATATGAGGCATCTAAAAATAGTTCAACGCATAGAAGCAGAGAGTAGAATGGTGATTGGGAGGACCTGGGAGAAGCAGGGGAAAGAGGAGGTATTAGTTAGTCAAAGAACACAGTTTCAGTTCTACAAGAAAAAAAAAATTACTCTGTAATTTAGAGTCTCCTAAAGATTTGATATGGTATACATTTAAGATTTGATTAGCCAGAAATTATAATACATTTTCAAGTAAGTTTTTATGAGAGGGAATAGAAAAGAAAAAATAAGAAGTCAAAATCTGATCCTATTTCAAAAAAGTAACCTCAGCTTATGCCCTACATAAGTTTAATCACGTTTACCCTTTTATTTTATATTACAGTATAATGAGGCTTGACCTTGAGTCACACTAGATCATTAATTCTCAAAGATATCTCAAAGAGTCCTGTATCTCTAAATACAACCCTCAGAAAGTGAAGAAATGTGAATGTTTTCAATCAACGGAGAAAATAATCCCACGGTGGAATCAAGTCATATTTAAGGCTGTCAATCATCACTCTCATCAGCCTATCATCTTCTTGCTGATGAAAGGGAGCCACCATTTCTGGCAAATGTGAGCTCCCCATCCTGTATCTCACTTCACTAAGACCTGAGATTTTTCCATCGCTAATTGCTCCCAGAACATGGACCTGTAAAATCCTGTTTCTCTGCCTGGCTGCTCAGTACGTACCTTTGTTCCTCATCCGATGGCCCACACCCAAGTGACAACATTTCACGCTTATTTTGTTTTTAAATGATTTACCAGTATACCGGTGGTAATTCCTAAACCCCCTACCCACAGCCTTGCCCACCCTTTTAGATCCTTTCAGCCTTGTTGATTTGCCTGTGATTCTTTCTGTCTTCTCAGCAAGCCTCTAAGAAATATCTAGGCTAATCTTTACCTCTCTCACCCCGTCAGCTTGCGTGCTATTGGTTGTGTGCCTTGCAGAATGAAATCCTGTGTGCTACATATGTTGTTAGGTCAGGCATTTGGGGAGTTCCCTAAACATCTTCCTCTCTTTTAATTCCCCAATTTCCAAGTTTTGTTTGTTTGTTTTTTTTGCGGTATGCGGGCCTGTCCCGTTGCGGAGTACAGGCTCTGGACGCGCAGGCTCAGCGGCCATGGCTCACGGGCCCAGCCGCTCCGCGGCATGTGGGATCTTCCCGGACCAGGGCACGAACCCGTATGCCCTGCATCAGCAGGCGGACTCTCAACCACTGCGCCACCAGGGAAGCCCCCAAGTTATTTTTTTAATCTTGAAAAAATAAGGGTTTTTGGGGGGGGTGGGGGGGTGCAGCTCAAATTTGGGCTCCACTTATAAGAAAAAAAAGAAGATAAAGCAAAGTTTGCCTAAAATGGAATGTTCTCTTACTTGCACCCTTGCCTACCCTCGCCTGCAAATAAATTATGGGATGTTTGTGGGAGATATTCTCCTTACCACAATATCTTATTTTTTAGGAAAGAAATGCTTAATGTATTTTTTAACTTTATGACTTTAAAAAGACAAAATACTTCCTGCATCTCCACTTATTGAAGCAGTTAGTTTTTCTTCTAACATTATTGTGAAGTATCCCCAACTGCCTATTGCAGGCCCAGAATTGTTCTTTTTTTTTTTTAACATCTTTATTGGAGTATAATTGCTTTACTTTCTGCTTTATAACAAAGTGAATCAGCTATACATATACGTATATCCCCATATCTCCTCCCTCTTGCATCTCCCTCCCACCCTCCATATCCCACCCTTTAGGTGGTCACAAACTACTGAGCAGATCTCCCTGTGCTATGCAGATGCTTCCCACTAGCTATCTATTTTACATTTCGTAGTATATATAAGTCCATGCCCTCTCTCACATCGTCCCAGCTTACCCTTTACCCTCCCTGTATCCTCAAGTCCATCCTCTACATCTGTGTCTTTATTCCTGTCCTGCCCATAGGTTCTTCAGAACCACTTTTTTTCTTTTTTTTTTTTTAGATTCCATATACATGTGTTAGCATACGGTATTTGTTTTTCTCTTTCTGACTTACTTCACTCTGTATGACACACTCTAGATCCATCCACCTCACTACAAATAACTCAATTTCGTTTCTTTTTATGGCTGAGTAATACTCCATTGTATAAATGTGCCACATCTTCTTTATCCATTCATCTGTCGATGGACACTTAGGTTGCTTCCATGTCCTGGCTATTGTAAATAGAGTTGCAGTGAACACTGTGGTACATAATTCTTTTTGAATTATGGTTTTCTCAGGGTATATGCCCAGTAGTGGGATTGCTGGGTCATATGGTAGCTCTATTTTTAGTTTTTTAAGGCACATCCATACTGTTCTCCATAGTGGCTGTATCAATTTACATTCCCACCAACAGTGTAAGAGAGTTCCCTTTTCTCCACACCCTCTCCAGCATTTATTGTTTGTAGAGTTTTTGATGATGGCCATTCTGACCAGTGTGAGGTAATACCTCATTGTAGTTTTGATTTGCTTTTCTCTAATGATTAGTAATGTTGAGCATTCTTTCATGTGTTTGTTGGCAATCTGTATGTCTTCTTTGGAGAAACGTCTATTTAGGTTTTCTGCCCATTTTTGGACTGGGTTTTTTGCCTGTTGGATATTGAGCTGCATGAGCTGCTTGTATATTTTGGAGATTAATCCTTTGCCAGTTGCTTCGTTTGCAAATATTTTCTCCCATTCTGAGGGTTGTCTTTTCATCTTGTTTAAGTTGTCCTTTGCTGTGCAAAAGCTTTTAAGTTTCATTAGGTCCCTTTTGTTTATTTTTGTTATTATTTCCATTTCTCTAGGAGGTAGGTCCAAAAGGATCTTTCTGTGATTTATGTCATAGAGTGTTCTGCCTATGTTTTCCTCTAAGAGTTTTATAGTGTCTGGCTTTATATTTAGGTCTTTAAAACATTTTGAGGGCTTCCCTGGTGGCGCAGTGGTTGAGAGTCCGCCTGCCGATGCAGGGGACACGAGTTCGTGCCCCAGTCTGGGAGGATCCCACGTGCTGCAGAGTGGCTGGGCCCGTGAGCCATGGCCGCTGAGCCTGTGCGTCCGGAGCCTGTGGTCAGCAGCAGGAGAGGCCACAGCAGTGAGGGGCCCGCATACCGCAAAAACAAAAACAGAAACAAACAAAAAAAACATTTTGAGTTTATTTTTCTGTATGGTGTTAGGGAGTGTTCTAATTTCATTCCTTTACATGTAGCTGTCCAGTTTTCCCAGCACCACTTATTGAAGAGGCTGGCTTTTCTCCATTGTATATTCTTGCTTCCTTTATCAAAAATAAGGTGACCATATGTGTGTGGGTTTATCTCTGAACTTTAAATCCTGTTCCATTGATCTATATTTCTGTTTTTGTGCCAGTACCATACTGTCTTGATTACTGTAGCTTTGGAGTATAGTCTGAAGTCCAGAAGCTTGATTCCTCCAGCTCCATTTTTCTTTCTCAAGATTGCTTTAGCTATTCGGGTCTTTTGTGTTTCCATACAAATTGTAAAAGTCTTTGTTCTAGTTCTGTGAAAAATGCCATTGATAGTTTGACAGGGATTGCATTGAATCTGTAGATTGTTTTGGGTAATATAGTCATTTTCACAATGTTGATTCTTCTAATCCAAGAACACGGTATATCTCTCCATCCGTTTGTATCATCTTTCATTTCTTTCATCAGTGTCTTATAGTTTTCTGCATACAGGTCTTTTGTCTCCTTAGGTAGGTTTATTCCTAGGTATTTTATTCTTTTTGGAGCAATGGTAAATGGGAGTGTTTCCGTAATTTCTCTTTCAGATTTTTCATCATTAGTGTATAGAAATGCAAGAGATTTCTGTGCATTAATTGTGTGTCCTGCTACTTTACCAAATTCATTGATTAGCTCTAATAGTCTTCTGGTAGCATTTTTAGGATACGCTATGTATAGTATCATATCATCTGCAAACAGTGACAGCTTTACTTCTTCTTTTCCAATTTGTATTCCTTTTATTTCTTTTTTGTCTCTGATTGCTGTGGCTAAAACTTCCAAAACTATGTTGAATAATAGTGGTGAGCATGGACAACCTTGTCTTGTTCCTGATCTTAGAGGAAATGGTTTCAGTTCTTCACCATTGAGAACGTTGTTGGCTGTGGTTTTGTCATATATGGCCTTTATTATGTTGAGATAAGTTCCCTCTATGCCTACTTTCTGGAGGGTTTTTATCATAAATCGGTGTTGAATTTTGTCAAAAGCTTTTTTTGCTTCTATTGAGATGATCATATGGTTTTTCTCCTTCAATTTGTTAATATGGTTTACCACATTGATTGATTTACGTATATTGAAGAATCCTTGCCTTCCTGGGATAAACCTCACTTGATCATGGTGTATGATCCTTTTAATGTGCTGTTGGATTCTGTTTGCTAGTGTTTTGTTGAGGATTTTTACAGCTATGTTCATCAGTGATATTGGCCTGTAGTTTTCTTTCTGTGTGACATCTTTGTCTGGTTTTGGTATCAGGGTGATGGTGGCTTCATAGAATGAGTTGGGGAGTGCTTCTCCCTCTGATATATTTTGGAAGGGTTTAAGAAGGAAAGGTGTTAGCTCTTCTCTAAATGTTTGACAGAATTCACCTGTGAATCCATCTGGTCCTGGGCTTTTGTTTGTTGGAAAGTTTTTAATCACAGTCTCAATTTCAATGCTGGTGATTGCTCTGTTCATATTTTCTATTTCTTCCTGATTCAGTCTTGGAAGGTTGTGCTTTTCTAAGAATTTGTCCATTTCTTCCAGGTTGTCCATTTATTGGCATGTAGTTGCTTGTAGTAATCTCTCATGATCTTTTGTATTTCTGCAGTGTCAGTTGTTACTTCTCCTTTTTCATTTCTAATTCTATTGATTTGAGTCTTCTCCCTTTTTTTCTTCATGAGTCTGGCTAATGGTTTATCAATTTTGTTTATTTTCTCAAACAACCAGCTTTTAGTTTTATTGATCTTTGCTATTGTTTCCTTCATTTCTTTTTCATTTATGTTTGATCTGATCTTCATGATTTCTTTCCTTCTGTTAACTTTGGGATATTTTTGTCCTACTTTCTCTAATTGCTTTAGGTGTAAGGTTAGGTTGTTTATTTGAGACGTTTCTTATTTCTTGAGGTAGGATTGTATTGCTATAAACTTCCCTCTTAGAATTGCTTTTGCTGCATCCCATAGGTTTTGGGTCGTCATGTTTACATTGTCATTTGTTTCTAGGAATTTTTAAATTTCCTCTTTGATTTCTTCAGTGATCTCTTTGTTATTTAGTAGTGTATTGTTTAGCCTCCATGTGCTTGTATTTTTTACAGATTTTTTTCCTGTAATTGATATCTAGCCTCATAGCGTTGTGGTCAGAAAAGATACTTGATATGATTTCAATTTTCTTAAATTTACCAAGGCTTGATTTGTGACCCAAGATATGATCTATCCTGGAGAATGTTCCATGAGCACTTGAGAAGAAAGTGTATTTTGTTGTTTTTGGATGGAATGTCCTGTAAATATCAATTAAGTCCATCTGGTTTAATGTATCATTTAAAGCTTGTGTTTC
This sequence comes from Stenella coeruleoalba, assembly GCF_951394435.1. Lineage (NCBI taxonomy): Eukaryota > Metazoa > Chordata > Mammalia > Artiodactyla > Delphinidae > Stenella > Stenella coeruleoalba. Next base: position 133,579,948 of record NC_137150.1, on the reverse strand, counting down.
CTTATTTATTTTCATTTTGGATGATCTGTCCATTGGTGAAAGTGGGGTGTTATATTTCCCTACTATGATTCGTTACTGTTGATTTCCTCTTTTATGACTGTTAGCATTTGCCTTATGTATTGAGGTGCTCCTCTTTTGGGTGCATAAATATTTACAATTGTTATATCTTCTTCTTGGATTGATCCCTTGATCATTATGTAGTGTCCTTCTTTGTCTCTTGTGATAGTCTTTATTTTGAAGTCTGTTATGTCTGATATGAGAGTTGCTATTCCAGCTTTCTTTTGATTTTCATTTGCATGGAATATCGTTTTCCATCCCTTCACTTTCAGTCTGTATGTGTCCCTAGGCCTGAAGTTGGTCTCTTGTAGACAGCATATACATGGGTCTTGTTTTTGTATCCATTCAGCCAGTCTATGTCTTTTGGTTGGAGCATTTAATCCATTTATATTTAAGGTAATTATCAATATGTATGTTCCTACTACCATTTTCTTAGTTGTTTTGGGTTTGTTATTGTAGGTCTTTTCCTTCTCTTGTGTTTCCTGCCTAGAGAAGTTCCTTTAGTATTTGTAGTAAAGCTGGTTTGGTGGTGCTGAATTCTCTTAGCTTTTGCTTGTCTGTAAAGGTTTTAATTTCTCCGTCAAATCTGAATGAGATCCTTGCTGTGTAGAGTAATCTTGCTTATAGGTTTTTCCCTTTCATCACTTTAAATATGTCCTGCCACTCTCTTCTGGCTTTCAGAGTTTCTGCTGAAAGATCAGCTGTTAACCTTATGGGGATACCCTTGTATATTATTTGTTGCTTTTCCATTGCTGCTTTTAATATTTCTCTTTTACTTAATTTTTGATAGTGTGATTAATATGTGTCTTGGAGTATTTCTCCTTGGATTTATCCTGTAAGGACTCACTGTGCTTCCTCGACTTGATCGACTATTTCCTTTCCCATATTTGGGAAGTTTTCAACTATAATCTCTTCAAATATTTTCTCAGTCCCTTCCTTTTTCTCTTCTTCTTTTGGGACCCCTATAATTCGAATATTGGTGTGTTTAATGTTGTCCCAGAGGTCTCTGAGACTGTCCTCAATTCTTTACATTCTTTTGTCTTTTTTCTGCTCTGCAGTAGTTATTTCCACTATTTTATCTTCCTGGTCACTTATCCGTTCTTCTGCCTGTTATTCTGCTATTGATTCCTTCTAGAGAATTTTTAATTTCATTTATTATGTTGTTCATCATTGTTTGCTGGTCTTTAGTTCTTCTAGGTCCTTGTTAAACATTTCTTGTATTTTCTCCATTCTATTTCCAAGATTTTGGATCATCTTTGCTATCATTATTCTGAATTCTCTTTCAGGTAGACTGCCTATTTCCTCTTCATTTGTTAGGTCTGGTGGGTTTTTACCTTGCCCCTTCATCTGCTGTGTGTTTCTCTGTCTTCTCATTTTGCTTAACTTACTGTGTTTGTGGTCTCCTTTTCACAGGCTGAAGGTTTGTAGTTCCTGTTGTTTTTGGTGTCTGTCCCCAGTGGCTAAGGTTGGTTCAGTGGGTTGTGTAGGTTTCCTGGTGGAGGGGACTGGTGCCTGTGTTCTGGTGGATGAGGCTGGATCTTGTCTTTCTGGTGGGCAGGACCACGTCCAGTGTTGTGTTTTGGGGTGTCTGTGACCTTATTATGATTTTAGGCAGCCTCTCTGCTAATGGGTGGGGTTGTGTTCCTGTCTTGCTAGTTGTTTGGCATAGGGCGTCTAGCACTGTAGCTTGCTGGTCGCTGAGTGGATCTGGATCTTAGCGTTGAGATGGAGATCTCTGGCAGAGCTTTTGCCGTTTGATATTACGTGGAGCTGGGAGGTCTCTGGTTGATGTCCTGAACTCGGCTCTCCCACCTCAGAGGCACAGGCCTGACACCCGGCCGAGCACCAAGACCCTGTCAGCCACACGGCTCAGAAGAAAAGGGAGAAAAAAAGAAAGAATGAAAGAAGAGAGCAACCAAACCAAAAAAACCAATCCACAAATGATAACAAGCGCTAAAACCTATATGGAAAAAAAGAAAACCGACAGACAGAACTCTAGGACAAATGGTAAAAGCAAAGCTGTACAGACAAAATCACACAACGAAGCATACACATACACACTCACAAAAAGAGTAAAAGGAAGAAAAAATATATATTGTTGCTCCCAAAGTCCACCTCAATTTGGGATGATTCGCTGTCTATTCAGGTATTACACAGATGTAGGTACATCAAGTTGATCGTGGAGCTTTAATCCGCTGCCCCTGAGGCTGCTGGGAGAGATTTCCCCTTCTCTTCTTTGTTCTCACAGCTCCCAGGGGCTCAGCTTTGGATTTGGCCCCGCCTCTGCGTGTAGGTCGCCAGAGGGCGTCTGTTCTTTGCTCAGACAGGACGGGGTTAAAGGACCCGCTGAGTCGGGAGCTCTGGCTCACTCAGGGCGGGGGGGAGGGAGGGGCACGGTGTGCGGGGCGAGTCTGCGGCGGCAGAGGCCGGTGTGACGTTGCACCAGCCTGAGGTGTGCTGTGCATTGTGCCGGGGAAGTTGTCCCTGGATCCCGGGACTCTGGCGGTGGCGGGCTGCACAGGCTCCCGGGAGGAGAGGTGTGGAGAGTGACCTATGCTCCCACACAGGCTTATTGGTGGCGGCAGCAGCAGCCTTAGCGTCTCATGCCCGTCTCTGGGGTCCGCGCTGTTAGCCGCGGCTCGCGCCCGTCTCTGGAGCTCCTTTAAGCGGCGCTCTGAATCCCCTCTCCTCGCGCACCAGGAAACAAAGAGGGAAGAAAAAGCCTCTTGCCTCTTCGGCAGGTCCAGACTTTTCCTGGACTCCCTCCCGGCTAGCCGTGGCGCACTAACCCCCTGCAGGCTGTGTCCACGCCGCCAACCCCAGTCCTCTCCCTGCGCTCAGACCGAAGCCCGAGCCTCAGCTCCCAGCCCCGCCCGCCCTGGCGGGTGAGCAGACAAGCCTCTCGGGCTGGTGAGTGCCAGTCGGCACCGATCCTCTTTGCGGGAATATCTCCGCTTTGCCCTCTCCACCCCTGTGGCTGCGCTCTCCTCCGCGGCTCCGAAGCTTCCCCCCTCTGCCACCCCCAGTCTCCGCCCGCGAAGGGGCTTCCTAGTGTGTGGAAACCTTTCCTCCTTCACGGCTCCCTCCCACTGGTGCAGGTCCTGTCCCTATTCTTTTGTCTCTTGTTTTTTCTTTTTTCTTTTGCCCTACTCAGGTACAAAAGAAAGACGGTTATCTTTTGGAATGATCAGTTATTTACAAATCCTCTTGCTTTTCTTCTTTTCTCCTCTGCACCAAAATGTTCAGCATCTTAATGAGATGGCCTTTGGGACCCAGAATGACACTTTTACCTCAATTAATAATATGACCGATGGACACTGGGGAGTTTCTTGCCTTTTGGGAGGTCTGAGGTCTTTTGCCAGCATTCAGTAGGCGTTCCGTAGGAGTTCCATGTGTCGTTGTATTTCTGATGTATTTGTGGGGAGGAAGGTGATCTCCACATCTCAGTCCTCTGCCGTCTTGAAGGTCTCCTCCCACAAGTATTCTTAATGTTAAATGTCAATAATGTTGAAGATATTAAAAAGCTTTATGTTCTGTCTCCACAAGTGCAAAATACAGAAGAAAACATGTGGAAGGATTTGAGATTTAGTAAAATAAACAAAGGCCAGGAGCTGGAGAAGCTTGTGGGTGGATGAAACACATCTACAGGGGTCTTGGAGGGGCAAAGCTTTCTGGGAGAGGTGGGAGCACCCTGCAAAATAAGCTAGATGGGCAGTCATTCAGGGGAGGCCTGAGAGGGGCATGAGCCTGCCCTGCTCAGCACATAGGAGTTTCGAGGCTGGAGGTGATCAGGGATGAATGGATTCAAAGGGGGCATGTGTGCAAGTGAGCACGTGTGCAAGCAGGGACAAGCTCAGAGGGCATTGTGCAGGCCAAAAAAGGGGTGGAGTCTTGTGAAGGTTGAAGGCAGGAGCGTTAGGGATAGAATCTGTAGGATTTGGAGACTGATCAGTTATCTGAGGGGCAGCTAGCGAGGCACGTGTCAACAATGGCAACAAACATTCTCGACTGAATTTCCTTTAGTTCTGGTCACACCCCCATGTGGTGTTTCCTCAGCTTCTGGTTCATAAAGCTTATATTACAACTCAGTGTGTTGGTGTTTTTTCTCTGACTGTCTTACCTTCATAAATCTTCATGACAATGTTATAATCTTCTGGAGGACCTAGGTGATATCTTTTATTGCTCAAAATTGTCTCCCTGTTCAGGACTTTAACCAAAAGAAGGAAAGTGACAGTCCTGAAGCCTGCAGGAGAAGCACCACCTAAATGATCTGGCCACCCAAGGAATGTTGAAAGGTGGGTGTCATGACACCACCGGTCAACACTTCCTGGTAAGAAGGTCATACATTCAAGTACCATCTCAGAGTCTAGCCCTCTGTGAGGATTATCCCACTTTGTGTTTCTGGGGCTCTGTTGAGTCACGTTTGCAAGAACGCCCACATTGTCATCAGACAGGACTGAATAGAGCTTTAGTAAAAGAAGCAAAGCCCATGGGCTTCCCTGGTGGCGCAGTGGTTGAGAGTCCGCCTGCTGATGCAGGGGACATGGGTTCGTGCCCCGGTCCGGGAGGATCCCACATGCCACGGAGCAGCTGGGCCTGTGAGCCATGGCCGCTGAGCCTGCGTGTCTGGAGCCTGTGCTCCGCAACGGGAGAGGCCACAACAGTGAGAGGCCCGCATACTGGAAAAAAAAAAAAAAAAAAAAGAAGCAAAGCCCATAGGCACTAGATTACGCCTAATAGCTGTGCAGCCCCCGTTGACTCAGGGTCAAGTTTGCCTTGGCAAAACAGAGTTGTGCCCTTGATCTGATCTGAACTTCGTTGACTTTCCCTTGACAAAGGAAGATGACAGCTGGGCAAGAGGGTGTAGGAGGCAGAGGGAATTCCAACAGAGAACATATTCAGGAGGTAAATGATTATTGTCACTGGAGAAGGTATTTAGTAGGTAGCCAACTTCCTCCAAAGCTGCTATGAGGAAGACTTTATACTTTAGAAAGTATCAAATCTAGATATATTATTTCAATATTAGAGAGTATCTACTTTCTCAGATTGCCCATATTTTAAAAAATAAACGCAATGGCAACAATAGCAGCTATCCATGCTGCCAGTAAGAAAAAAATTTTCCTCACATGCAATTAAAATTACAAGGTAATTGGGAGCCATTAGGTGGTTCCTCCCACAATAAATCATCTTGAACTTTCAGCCTAGGTTTACTGAGGCCTTAAGAGAACATGCAGGAAATGTCTTGGGAATTTAGTTCCTCACTTGAATAAAGAAGTCCACAACTGACCTTAGTATTAAATACATAATCATTAAGAAAACTTTCCCATATTAACCACATGCTCATCTATAATAGCACTGCAAATGGAACAGGTCATTTTAGTGATAAAGAATCATTACCTATAGTGCTATTATTAAATGATTCCTACAGAGGGTTATCTTTTGGAATGATCAGTTATTTACAAATCCTTTTGCTTTTTTTATTTTTTCCTCTGCACCAAAATGTTCAGCATCTTAATGAGATGGCCTTTGGGACCCAGAATGACACTTTTACCTCAATTAATAATATGACCGATGGACATTGGAGAGCAACCAGATAGGAGACTCTCCTCCTGTTATTAATGATTCAGTGGTTTAGAAATTACAAGTCCCTAGGTGCAGCAGCATAGCAGGGCAGTTAGTCTGATGGTGAGGAAGACCAGCCACCAGCAACACCTAGGATCAGGAACCCTCGTCCTTTTCTCACCTCATCGCCACTCACCTGGATACTGTGAGGCACATCCTTACACTGGGGCTGAAGGATCTTTCTGGAAATGTAAATCTGATTCAGTCTCTCCACAGCTTAAATACCTTAGTGGCTCCCTATTGCCCTCAGGGTAAAGTCCAAACTCCTCAGCAGGGGTTTATGAGGCCCCTCCTTCTGTAGGGGCCTCCTGTCTGCTTCCATCACTCTCGTCACTCCTTACCACATCACCCCATTGTGTTTGCAAGTCCCTGAGCTCTGCATGCACTTCCCCCCCTGTCCTTTGCCCTCTGCCTGGAACACATCCCACTCCCTCCACCCAGCCTACTCCTATCCACCCCCTTTTTTAAATTATGAAATATACAGACAGAGATTGCATGAAACACATATGGAGAATTTAAAGAAAAATTATTCAACGAGCATGCCAGAATAGCACATCCCAGAATCCTCTTCTGTGCGTCTCCACAAACACAACCCCAACTCTCCCCACTTTCCTTGCTTTTCTTTATGGCGTTACCATCAATGTATGCATCCCCTAAGCCGTAGCTTATTGCTGCCTGCTTTTTAAGTATTGTATGAGTATCTTGATTTTTCCCCCTCAACATTGTGTTTATGATTCAAGTTATTTAACGTAGCTGTAAATTTATTTATTTTCATTGCTGATACTACTCCATTGTACCACAATTCATCTGTTCTGCTGATGGACGTGGGTTGTTTCCTTTGTGGGTGGCTATCACAAATAATACTGCTGGGAACATTCTTCTACATAGAGACCAGTGCATATATGTGCACGTGCAAAGAGTTCCTCTAATTGCTGTCCCTAGGAGTGGAATGCTACCTCGCAGGGTATGTAAAACTTCAACTTTTCTACATAATACCAATGGTTTTCCCAAGGGGTGGTACCAGTTTGCACCTGCATCAGCAGTACGTGTGAGTTTGCTAATTCCTCTCTTCTTCTCAGGTCTCAGTTTTGACCACTGCACGGCAGAAAGCCTGCCCCACCCCTGAAAGTCTGGATTCGGTGCACCTCTTTTGTACTTCTTTAGTACCTATGCTCACCTCATCATGACACTAGTCATACCTTGTGACATGCACATGACAGATGTGAGAAGAAGCTGCTCAGATCCCTAGCTGCTGTCCCTCTGGACCGGCTGCTCCACTAGAGCTGAGGCCACATATCCCTCAGGTGCTCCCAGTCAAGGACTGAGCACAGTGAAGATACAAATCCAGGCTCACTTCTGTTACACACAGGACTCCTCTGATGGGTGATTGGGCTCAGATACTTCCCAGGGACCCGGCACATCCTTTCTTGGAATTGCACTGCAGTGCAAAACTCTCCCTACCCGCTCCTCCTTCCTTCCCCCAGCCTTGCACAGATGTCAGACCGGTAATGCAGTCTGAAAGCTCCCCCCACCTTCTCTGGTTCCCTCCCTTTGTCCTTCATAGGCGTTTCCTCCAAGAAATCTCTTACATGTCTAATCCTATCTTGGTATCCACTTTTAGAGAACCTAAATTAACACAATGTAATTTCCTCTTGATTTTGTGGCCTTAACAATCAACAGAAAAATTATGAAAAAAGAAACTCTTGTGCCCCCAGTGCCTAATAGAGGGACTAGCGCATGGTAGGTGCTGAGTAAATCTTGGTGAATCAATAAGTTATTTATTTCATAAGTGAGATTCCCACTTCTGTGCTTCGTATGAACACATTTCTAGTGTCATCTGAAAGGCAGAAGAAAACTGCTTGGCCAAACTTGATACCTCCTTTATTTCCACAGGCATAGCCTCAGACTGTACTTCCTAATTAAAAGGTGTGGCCAGTGTGCAACAGTGAACGAAGCAGCTAAGATTCGCTTTCTTTCCATGCGGGGAAGGCAAAGATTCCTATTAGGTCATTGGCTCAGGAATACTCTCCCTGGCTTCTCATTCCATAGTTCAGAAGCCTCTGACCACAACGCTTCCTACCAGACTTGTGAGAATCTTAGAAAAGTGAAGAGACCTGTCATAAGTAGCTTCTCAGATGGTCTCCTATGGTCCCCACCTACTGGCATTATACTTCCTATAGTTCCCTGTCCTTGAGTGTGAGCCAGATTTAAAGACTAGCTTCTAAAGTACTGAATACAGCAGAAGTGATAGACGATAACCTCGGAGATTAGATTATAAAAAGACTGGGGTTTCCATTATAGTCTCAGAGATGGATTGGAAAAGACACTGGGTTTAGAGCCAGAAGACCTAAGTGTAGTCTTTATCTGTGTGACACTGGCCAAGACATTTCAGGGAACAATAATACCTATACCTATACCTATACCTATACCTATACAATAATCCTCTGACTGTTTTATTCAGGAAGTTATATAAGAGAAAACTTTTATTGAGTGTTGTTCTACAGACTTTTATTTGTATCAACACAAACCGATCACAGCAATCTGATGAGTGGATACTGTCATCATCCCCATTTTATAGATGAGTCAACTGAGGCACAGAGATATTAAAGAATTTGCCCAAAGTGATACAGCCAGTAAGTGCTAGAGCCAGGATTTGCACACAGTAATCTAGCTCCAGAGTCCACATCATGAACACAGCTCTATATCTGTGGGTGAAAGCACTTTATCTAAGACGTTATAGGAATATAAATCATGTAGTGACATATTGGTGTAAAGACAGACACAGCAATCATTAGAGCAGAATAGAGTCCATAAACAGATCCACACACATATGGTCAACTGATTTTCAACAAAGTTGCAAAGGCAATCCAGCAGAGAGAGGATAGTCTTTTCAACAGATGATTCTGGAACAACTTAATGTCTTTACACACACACAGAAATGAACCTTGATCAATACCTCATACCATATGCAAAAATTAACTCAAAGTTTATTATAAACCTATTTAGGTAAAACATAAAGTTATAAAACTTCCAGAAGAAGAAAATCTTTGTGACCCTGAGTTAAAGATTTCTTAGTTGCAACACCAAAAGCACAATTCATAAAAGAAAATACTGATAAATTGGACTTCATCAAAATTTAAAACTTCTACTCTTGAAAAGATATAGTTAAGAAACAAGCCAGAGACCATGAGAAAATATTTACAAATCACGTGTATGATAAAGAATTTGTGTCCAAATATATAGAGAAATTGAAACTCAAAACTCAGCAGTAAGACAACTCAATTTTTAAAATGGACAACAGGGCTTCCCTGGCGGCACAGTGGTTGAGAGTCCGCCTGCCAATGTGGGGGACACCGGTTTGTGCCCCAGTCCGGGAAGATCCCACGTGCCACGGAGCGGCTGGGCCCGTGAGCAATGGCCGCTGAGCCTGCGCGTCCGGAGCCTGTGCTCCGCAACGGGAGAGGCCACAACAGTGAGAGGCCCGCATACCGCAAAAAAAAATAATAATAATAAAATAAAATAAAGATATACAACAGATCTGAACAAACACTTCATCAAAGAAGATGACAAATGAGCACGTGAAAAGATGTTCATCATTACTCATTAGGAAAATGCAAATTGAAACCACAGTGAGCTACCACTACATTGTAATGGCCACAATTTAAAAAACAAGAGCAAATATTGCTGAGGAGATGGAGCAACTGCGACTCTCCTACACTGCTGGTGGGAATAAAAACGGTGCAATCATTTTGCCAATTTCTTAAAATATTATACAGAGACCTACCGTATGGCTCAGCCATTCTACTCCTAGGTATTTACCTAAGATAAATGAAATCACGTATCCACACAAAGACTTGTACAAGTGTTCATAGCAGCTTAATTTGTAAAAGCCAAAAACTGGAAACAACTCAAATGACTATCAACAGATAAACACATTGTGATATGCTCATGCAATGGAATACTACTCAGCAATAAAAAGGAGTGAACTCTTCAACAACATGGGTGAATCTTAAAATAATTATGCTGAGTGAAAGAAGCCAGACAAAGAGAGTACATACCGAATGGTTCCATTTATATAAAATTCTAGAATTTCAAACTAGAGTGACAGAAAACAAATCAGCAGTTTCTTGAGGTGGAAGTGAATGAAAGAGATTACAAAGGGACATAAGGCAACTTTTGGGAGGTGGTAGATATATTTATTATCTTGATTAGGGCAATAGTTTCGTGGATGTAAACATATGTCAAAACTTACCAAATATATGCAGTTTTCATACCAATTATAACTCAAAATGCTATAAAAAAATAAATCATTCACATCATTATTATAGTCTGAGCAAAGTTATTTTAAGTCATTGTCTGACTTACTTCTCCCCTCATCTTCCCCTGTTTCCCCTTCCCCAAATTCCTGGATAAGGAGTCAAGACCATTTCCACCTCTGGTATTCATATCAATTAAGGAAAAAAAAAAAGTCCGTGTGGAAAGAATTTTGTTAAGTTCTACAGGAGATGCAAAGTTGGATAAGAAATAGTTCATGTCTTCAAGAAGTTATAATCCAGGTAGAGAGAGAAGATATAAGTGTGTTTATAATTAAATTATCTAATAAAGTATAAGTATCAATTCTAAAAAAATAGAAAACATTGAAAAAGAGAGTGATTAACTGCCTAATGAAGAGTACAGGCAAAAATTTCCAAAGAGTTACTTTGGGCTGGGATGGTTCAAGAATGTTTCATGTAGGATGTGGGATTTGAGCTGGAATGGATAACATTTAGGAGGAGTAAAGAGAATAACCACAAGATGCTTTGATGGGGTCAGAGGATGGTGACATTGAGTGAATAAGTTGGATGGGAAGAAAGGTTTCTGTAGAAGAATCACAGGACTTACCCCTACAAAAGTGGGACCAGAGTTGGAGGGTCTTGAGCATCAGGCAGAGTCTAAGCCCCCAGCCTTTATTTCGTCCTAACATGAAAAGGAACTTGCGAGGTAGTGAACCTTTCATGGTTGGAATCATTCGGCAGAGAGTGTATGAGCATATGTGAGGAATATAGAAAGGAGATAACTTCCCTGAATGGACAAGTTCCTCCCAATCCCAAGACACGGGTCACAGATTCATGGGTTTTGAAAGAATCATTAGAAGTAGCACTGGATAGTTGTCTGATACTATCTTGGTTCCTCCTGGAGGTAGTACCTGACTTCCTCGTCAGAGTCAACAGGGACCTTATTTTCCCCTCGTCCACCCCGTGTTCAGCCAGGGAATGGAAGATGATCTAGGTGCAACCATAAGTCTCTCTCTCCCATGATCCTGACACCTGAGTGAATGGCTCAGAGACGTGAGGACCAGTTAGAAGTCATCCATCATGCTGATTAGAACCTGTCTGCTCCATGGCTGTGGCTATGCTTCCTGCTAACCAGCCTTCCGGATAATCTTGATTCCTGGCCAGTATTCTGATATATGATTAATTCTGTGATTTCCCCCCGAAATATCATTCCAACAAATTTTGTTTTTGCCTAAGACATTAGAGTCTGCTTTGTTGCTTAAAGCCAAGAACCAGAACTGTCATGGAACTCTGGATCTTAGGGGTTCAATTCCCTGCATACCCTATTGGTCTTACTTCAGCCCCCTGGGGTCATATGGAGGAAGTCTATCCTCTCTTCCACATGAGTTCTTCCTAAATCTGATGACAGCTCTCCAACCTATCCTAACCTCTTCCCTCCATAGGCTAAATGCCCCATGTTCCTTTGGGCACTCCTCATTTCACATGAGTTGGATTGCTTCACCAGCCTGGACACTGTTTCCAAAGGTGATAGACTGTGACTCAATAAATATTTGTTGAATGAGTGAATTGCACAAATTTAAAGTTTTACTTTTGGCTATACTACCTTCTGTAGAAAACAATCATTCATTTCTGGTTTTTTTCCATGCAAAGACTGTGTTATAGTTAAGGTGCTGGCTCAGCTACTGAAACAGAAGTCAAAATAACAGGGACTTAAATAAGATGGCTTATTTCTCTCACATGGAAAAGTCTAAATGTAAGTAGGGCTGGAGACCCAGGCTCTTTCTAGACTTTTGCTTTCCATTTACAGCACATGACTTCTATCTTGTGGTCTAGCCTGGTCATTCCTGCTGCCAGTCTATGTTCACGTTCCAGAAGGAAGGGGAAAAGTAGACTTGGGATGTTCCTTTAAGGGAATGTTCTGGACGTTGCCGCCATCATGTCCACTCCTTTTTTATGGGTCAGAACTTAGTCTTATGGCCTTCCTTTGCCTTCAAGGGGGGCTGGGAAATGTAGCTTTTTCTGGGAGAGAATGGTAAACTAATAGTTTCAACCATGGACCATATAATACAATTTGGAGATCTTCCAATAGACTAAGTATAATGAGATGCTACAAGAGTCACAGGTGGTTAATTGTCTGTAACTTTCTTATACTCAGTGTTGGGTACTTTGCAAGTGATTATCAGGCCAGAGTTACTCTGAGTTGAGTTTTGGGTAAATTGGATTTTGTGGACTTACCAGGGGACATAGCTTGGACCAGTACTTAAAATCCAGAAGTCAGAACTACACTGGAAATTTCCTCTAATTGAGACAACTAAGCAGCTATTTCTTTTTAAAATAAAACCCATGAGTTTGCTTCATACGAAGAGTTTAATATCTTTTCAGGCATATTAGATAGTATTCTTTTGGCTACAAATAATAGAAACTGACTCTGTTTTGCTCAGACGGGAGAGATGAATTATTATTAGTGTACCAGATGTCTCCCAAGCCTCAAGGCAATGTGCAGCTGACTGGGCTTCTGGAACAGACTAGAACCCGATGCTCTCCATCTTTTGTTTCTGTTTATCTGCCATCAGCTTAATTCTTCTCTCTCTAAAAGGACCATTTTTCTCTGCTCACCAGTCTCCAAAAGTAGAGGATAGCTGTTCCCAGTTCCGTGGTCTACATATGATCCTTCTAGCCACCTAGATATAGTCTGAGGCTCTCTTTCAACTGGCACTCTTATTAGCCTTGCTTGGGTTAGTGGTTACCTTGGGCCAATAGTCAAGTCTAAATGGTGGGTCAAATCATATTACAACAGCAAGATACCTCTGAACCCTGTAGATATGGAGGTTTATGGGTGCAGAGAAACAGTATGCAGCAAAGAGGACAGGCATTCCAATAGGCATCTTCTCCACCCATGTGTGTTTGGAGGGTTGTCATAAGCAGAACAAAATTTAGAAATATAGCTGTGTGATCTATGACACTGAGACAGGCTAGAAACATGATGTAATGGGGTTAGGGGAAAAACTGAGTCTTCCTCAATACTTTTTTGGTTGTAAGTAACATAACCCATCCAAAGGCTCATAAACATGGCACTTGAGAGTTTTCATATCTGAAGAAGGCTTTTATGTGCAGAGGATCACCTATAGCTACTTGTTTTATTTAATATTCAAGTTGTTAAAGTTGTAATATTTTTTTACATCCTTGGTACTTACTTATCTTATATTCCTAGTACTTATTTATCTTGTAACTGGAAGTTGGTACCTTTTGGCTATCTTCATCCAGTTCAACTCCCCCCAACACTCACCCCTGGTAACCACAAGTCTGATCTTTTTGTCTACGCATCTGTTTGTTTTTGAGGTATAATTGACCTACAAAACTATGTTATTTCCTGTTATACAACACAGTGATTTGATATTTCTACCTATTTCAAAATAATCACCATAAGTCTAGTTATGATCTGTCACCATACAAAGATATTACATGATTATTGACTTTATTCTCCACACTGTACATTTTATACCTGTGACTTATTTATTTCAAAACTGGAAGTTTGTACCTCTCACCTATTTCTTTCCTCCCTCACCCCCTCCCCTCTGGCAACCACCTGTTTGTTCTCCATAACTCTGTTTCTGTTTTGTTATGTCTGTTCATTTGCTTTGTTTTTGTAGATTCCACATATAAGTGAAATCATGCCGCATTTATCTTTCTCTGCCTGATTTATTTCACTTAGCATAATACCCTCTAGTTCCATCCATGTTGTCACAAATGCAAGCTTTCATTCTTTTTATGGCTGAGTAATATTTCACTATATATATAGTGAAATATATATATATATATATATATATATATATATATATATATATATACCTACACCATATCTTCTTTATCTATTCATCTATTGGTGGGCGCTTGCTTGCTTCCATATCTTGGCTATAAACAATGCTATAATGAACATAGGGGTGCATATATCTTTTTTAATTTTTAATAGATCTTTATTAGAATATAATTGTTTCACAATACTGTGTTAGTTTCTGTTGAACAACAAAGAGAATCAGCCATATGCATACACATGTCCCCATAACCCCTCCCTCTTGAGCCTCCCTCCCATCCTCCTATCTCACCCCTCTAGGTCATCGTAAAGCACCAAGCCGATCTCCCTGTGCTATGCTGCTTCTTCCCATCAGCCAACTATTTTACATTCCGTAGTGTATATATGTTGATGCTACTCTCATTTCACCCCAGCTTCGCACTCCCACCCCATATCCTCAAGTCTATTTTGTATGTCTACCTCTTTATTCCTGCCCTGCAACTGGGTTCATCAGTACCATTATTTTTTTTAAAGATTCCATATATATGCGTTAGCATACAGTATTTGTTTTTCTCTTTCTGACTTACTTCACTCTGTATGACAGACTCTAGGTCCATCCACCTCACTACAAATAACTCAATTTCGTTTCTTTATATGGCTGAGTAATATTCCATTGTATAAATGCGCCACATCTTCTTTATCCATACATCTGTTGATGGACATGTAGGTTGGTTCCATGTCCTGGCTATTGTAAATAGTGCTGCAATGAACATTGTGGTGTACGTCTCTTTTTGAACTATGGTTTCCTCAGGGTATATGCCCAGTTGTGGGATTGCTGGGTCATATGGTAGTTCTATTTTTAGTTTTTTAAGGAACATCCATACTGTTCTCCATAGTGGCTGTATCAATTTACATTCCCACCAACAGTGCAGGAGGGTTCCCTTTTCACCACACCCTTTCCAGCATTTATTGTTTCTAGATTTTTGATAATGGTCACTCTGACTGGCATGAGGTGATACCTCACTGTAGTTTTGATTTGCATTTCTCTAATAATTAGTGATGTTGAGCATCTTTTCATATGCCTCTTGGCCATCTGTATGTCTTCCTTGGTGAAATGTCTATTTAGGTCTTCCACCCATTTTTTAACTGAATTGTTGGTTTTTTTGCTATTGAGCTCCATGAGTCATTTGTATATTTTGGAGATTAATCCTTTGTCTGTTGTTTCATTTGAAAATATTTTCTCCCATTCTGAGGGTTGTCTTTTTGTCTTGTTTATGGTTTCCTATGCTGTGCAAAGCTTTTAAGCTTATTGAGTCCCATTTATTTATTTTTTTATTTTCATTACTCTAGGAGGTGGGTCAAAAAAGATCTTGCTGTGGTTTATGTCAAAGAGTGTTTTTCCTATGTTTTCCTCTAAGAGTTTTATGGTGTCTGGTCTTATATTTAAGTCTTTAATCTATTTGGAGTTTATTTTTGTTCATGGTGTTAGGGAGTGTTCTGGTTTCATTCTTTTACATGTGGCTGTCCAGTTTTCCCAGCACCACTTATTGAAGAGGCTTTCTTTTCTCCATTGTATGTTCTTGCCTCCTTTGTCATAAATTAGGTGCCCAATATGTGCGTGGGTTTATCTCTGGGAGTTCTATCTTGTACCATTGATCTATATTTCTGTTTTTGTGCCAGTACCATACTGTCTTGATTATTGTAGCTTTGTAGTATAGTCTGAAGTCAGGGAGCCTGATTCCTCCAGATCCCTTTTTCTTCCTCAAGATTGCTTTGGCTATTCGGGGTCTTTTGTGTTTCCATATGAATTGTAAAGTTTTTTGTTCTAATTCTGTGAAGAATGCCATTGGTAGTTTGATAGGGATAACATTGAGTCTGTAGATTGCTTTAGGTAGTATAGTGATTTTCACAATATTGATTCTTCTAATCCGAGAATGTGGTATATTTCTCCATCTGTTGATGTCATCTTTGATTACTTTCATCAGTGTTTTATAGTTTTCTGAGTACAAGTCTTTTGCCTCCTTAGGCACATTTATTCCTAGGTATTTTACTCTGTTTGTTGCAATGGTAAATGGGAGTGTTTCCTTAATTTCTCTTTCTGATTTTTTGTTGTTGGTGTATAGGAATGCCAGAGATTTCTGTGCATTGATTTTGTATCCTGCAACCTTACCAAATTCACTGATTACTTCTAGTAGTTTTCTAGTGGCATTTTTATGATTTTCTATGTATAGTATCATGTCATCGGCAAACAGTGACAGTTTTACTTCTTCTTTTCCAATTTGTATTTTTTAATTTCTTT
The DNA here is from genome assembly GCF_951394435.1 of Stenella coeruleoalba. NCBI lineage: Eukaryota > Metazoa > Chordata > Mammalia > Artiodactyla > Delphinidae > Stenella > Stenella coeruleoalba. The sequence goes on along the minus strand of NC_137150.1, from coordinate 133,563,906 downwards.
TTCTTCTCTGATTGCTGTGGCTAGGACTTCCAAAACTATGTTGAATAATAGTGGTGAGAGTGGACATCCTTGTCTTGTTCCTGATCTTAGTGGAAATGCTTTCAGTTTTTCACCATTGAGTATGATGCTTGCTGTGAGTTTGTCATATATGGCCTTTATTATGTTGAGGTAGGTTCCCTCTATGCCATTTTCTGGAGAGTTTTTATCATAAATGGGTGTTGAATTTTGTCAAAAGCTTTTTCTCTGTCTATTGAGATGATCATATGATTTTATTCTTCAATTTGTTAATGTAGTGTATCATGTTGATTGATTTGTGGGCATTGAACCATCCTTGCATCCCTGAGATAAATTCCACTTGATCATTGTGCATGATCCTTTTAATGTATTGTTGAATTCAGTTTGCTAATATTTCATTGAGAATTTTTGCATCTATTTTCATCACTAATATTGGCTTGTAATTTTTTTTTTTTGGTGATGTTCTTGTCTGATTTTGGTATCAGGGTGATGGTGGCCTTGTAGAATGAGTCTGAAAGTGTTCCTTCTTCTGCAATTTTTTGGAATAGTTTCAGAAGAATTGGTGTTAACGCTTCTCTAAATGTTTGGTGGAATGCAGGGCTGTCAAAATGCATTTGAACTTAAGAGATCATATTATAGTCATATAATAATCATATATATGATTACTTAAAGTTTTATGTATATAAACCTTATGGTAACCACAAACCAAAACTCTATAATAGATACACACACACAAAAGAGGAATCCAAACATAACACTAAAGATAATCATAAATCACAGGGAAGAGTGCAAAAGAAGAAGAAAGAAACAAAAAAGACCTACAAAAACAGCCCTAAAACATTTAACAAAATGGCAATAGGTACATGCCTATCAATAATTAATTTAAATGTCAAATGCTCCAATTAAAAGACATAGAGTGGCTGAATGGATAGAAAAATAAAATCCATATATGTGCTCCCTACTAGAAACTCACTTCAGATCTAAAGATAGACACAGGCTGAAGGTGAGAAGATGGAAAAGGTGTTCTATACAAGTGGAAGTTAAAAGAAAGCTGGAGTAGCAATACTTGTATCAAACAAAATACACTTTAGGGACCTCCCTGGCAGTCCAGTGGTTAAGACTCTGAACTTCCACTGCAGGGGATGCAGGTTCAATCCCTGGTCAGGGAACTGAAGTCCTGCATGCCTCACAGTGCAGCCAAAAAAAAGTACATTTTAAAACAAAGACTAACAAGAGACAAAGAAAGACATTACATAATCATCAAGGGAGCAATCCAAGAAAAAGATATAACAGTTGTAAATATATATGCACCCAACATAGGAGCACTTAAAATCATAAAGCAAATATTAAAAGACATAAAGCAAGGAAATGACAGTAACATAATAATAGTACAGGACTTTAACACACTACTTACATCAATGGACAGATCATCCAGGCAGAAAAATCAATAAGGAAACACTGGCTTTAAACAACACATTAGGTCAAATAGACTTAATAGAGATATACAGAACATTCCATCCAAGGGCAGCAGAATACACATTCTTTTCACATGCTCGTGGAATATTCTCTAGGACAGATCACATGCTAGGCCACAAAACAAGTCTCAGTAATTTTTAAGAAAATTGAAATCATATCAAGCATCTTTTCCAAGCACAACACTGTGAGACTAGAAACAAACTATAAGAAAAAAATGCAAAACAAAAACAGCTGGAGGCTAAACAATATGCTACTAAACAAGCAATGGTTCACTGAAGAAATCAAAGAAAAAAAATTGAAAATACCTGGAGAGAAATGAAAATAAAAACACAATGATCCAAAATCTAGGGGACGCAGCAAAAGCAGTTCTAAGAGGGAAGTTTGTAGCAATACCAGCCTACCTCAGAGAACAATACAAATCCCAAATAAATAACTTAACCTTACACCTAAAGGAACTAGAAAAAAAAAAGAACAAACAAAAAACAAAGTTAGTAGAAGGAAAGAAATCATAAAGATCAGAGCAGAAATAAATAAAATAGAGACTAAAAAACAATAGAAAAGATCAATGAAACTAAGAGCCAGTTCTTCGAAAAGATAAACAAAATTGATAAACCTTTAGCCAGACTCTTCAAGAAAAAAAGAGAGAGCCCAAATCAATAAAATGAAAAAAAAAAGTTACAACTGACACAAAGGATCAAGAGATTACTACAAACAATTATATGTCAATAAAAATGGACCTCCTAGAAGAAATGGACAAATTCCTAGAAATGTACAATCTCCCAGGACTGAACCAGGAAGAAATAGAAAATATGAACAGACTAATTACCAGTAAATGAAATCAAATCAGTGATTTTTAAAACTCCAAACAACAAAAGTTCAGGGCCAGATGACTTCACCGGTAATATTTTTTTAAAGATTATTTCTTTAGAGCTATTTTAGATTCACAGGAAAATTGAACAGAAGGTACAGAGATTTCTCCTGCACTCCTTGCCCCCACACATACACAGCCTCCACCACAGCCAACATCCCCCAGCAGAGTAGTACATTTGTTACAATTGATGAATCTACAATGACACATCATCACCCAAAGTCCATAGTGTACATTAGAGTTCACTCCTGGTATTGTATGTTCTATGGGTTTGGACAAACGTATAATGACATGTTTTCACTGTTGTAGTATCATACAGATTATTTTCACTTCTCTAAAAACCCTCTATGGTCCGCCTATTCATCCTGTCCTCCTCCCTAACCCCTGGCAATCATTGATATTTTTACTGTCCCCATAATTTTACCTTTTCCAGAATGTCATGCAATTGAAATAATATAGTATGTAGCCTCTTTAAATACAATGCTAAAGGCACAATCTATGAAAGAAAGAACAACTCAACGGTAAAATAGGCCCAAAACCTTAACAGACACGCCACCAAAGAAGATATACACATGGCAAATAAGCATATGAAAACATGCTGCACATCATAGTCATCAGGAAAATGCAAATTAAAACAATAGTAAGATATCAAAACACACATACTAGAATGGTCAAAATCCAGAACACTGACAACACCAAATGTTGGTGAGGATACAGAGCAACAGGAACTATCATTACTGGTGGGAATGCAAAATGGTACAGCCAATATGGAAGACAGTCTGGTGATTTCTTACAAAACTAAACATACTCTTAACATACGATCCAGTAGTCATACTCCTTGGTATTTACCCAAAGGAGTTAAAAACTTATGTCCACACAGAAACCTGCACATGGATGTTTATAGCAGCTTTATTCATAATTGCCAAAACTTGGAGCAACCAAGGTATCCTTCAGCAGGTGAACGAATGAAGAAACTATGAAATGTGAAATAAAATAGAGTCGCTTATGTCAAAGGGTTTTAAAATGGAGCAGAGAGAACATTAAGAAGAGCAAACATATACATCCTCCCCAGGTGGAGCCATGAACTTTCGAACTGGGCCGACACTAAATATTTAAAGCACTTTGCAAGAGCCCCTGCAACTTGTCACAGTAATGAACTTTTTCTTCTCTCTAGCGATAGACTTAGCAGTCAATCTTGCTTAGCCAGGACTAGTTTCTGCCTGCAACTCTAATTAAAATTCTTTGTAATGCAAACCTTTCTTCTTTGCCCTTAAAAGCCCCTGACTTTTATTCCATAGTGGGACACTGTTTGGGTTGCTACCTGAATTTGTGTGTCCCGAATTGCAATTCTTCAATCCCAAATAAAGGCCTTTTGCTTGATTATTGCCTCCTAAGTTTACTTAGTTGACAAAACTATGGTACATCCAAACAATTTGATATTATTCAGCAATAAAAAATAAATGGGCTAAAAAAATAAAATAAAATAAAAATAAATGGGCTATCAAGCCATGAAAAGACACAGAGGAAACTTAAATGTATGTTACTAAGTATAAGAAGTCAATCTGGAAAGTTTTAACATTTTAAAACCTAGGGTTTTTGTAACCCTTTATGTTTAACTCACAATCTTATTCTTAATTATGTGCAGTAGTTTTTATATAAAAATAATATTAATTGCTTTCATTCTCTCTGATTAATGTTGAATTGACTCTTAAGTTTAACATAGTAAGTCTTCCTAAATAATTAACCCTATTTATAAACTTATTATTTAGCTTCTTGAAACATTTTAAGTGCATTTAAAATTAAAATATATCTGTTTCTCTAAAACACTTCACACACCTGCCATGGCAAACTTATAAAACTGACAAGTGAAATCTTTCTAAGCCTTTAATCAATTACTGAAATTTAATAAATCTAGTGAGTGAAGTTTCTTAAGACTCAAGGTGGATGACTGCCAAATATTTTCTAGTGTTAATTCTCCCATTTTTTCCCTTTAGCTAAAACCCCTGAGTTTTAGCTGGACACATGTCCACCCAACAGTAGGCTATGTTTTACGGCTAGTTGTGGCCATGTGACTAAGCTGGGCCAATAGGATATAAGCAGATATGATGTGGGCTTCTTTAAGACACTTGCCCTGGACTCTCTTCTGTCCTACTTCCCTTGGATGTGGTGGTGTGCCAACATCATCCAGGCTGATGAAGATAACACCTTAGGCCATGGCAGAGCCAAAGGAGAGAAGGAGCCAATTCCCTAGAAGACCTCACATAGCAAAGCTGCTTGGCCCACAGCTCTGGACCACTCACCACTTGACTGTTACAGGAGCATGAAGTAAACTCCTATCATCTTTGAGCCATTGTAATTTTGGGTTAGATTGTACCCCGATAATACAATTTCCAAAGACTGTCCCTAAGCTTAATTAACTATATACTCTTAAACGTTTCAAATTAAAATCACAAGTCTAATATGCCAGGTTTTCTAATATGTTAGATTTTCTTCAATGTTTCAAGGTTCTTTAAATAACACACAGATTATGATGATTAAAAGCTTATTTCTAACCTTACTGCAAAAGGAATGCTATACAGTTGACCCCTGAACAATACAGGGGTTAGGGGCACTGATCCCTCTTGTAGTTGAAAAATCATGTATAACTTGACTCCCCCAAGACTTAACTACTAATAGCCTACTATTGACTAGAAGACTTACTGATAACAGAAAAAATAGTTGATACACATATTTTATATGTTATATGTACTATATACCATATTATTACAATAAGTAACCTAAAGAAAAGAAAATTTTATTAAGAAAATCATAAGGAAAAGAAAATACATTTACAGTACTGCATTGCATTTACGATACCATAAATTTACATCGTCTGTTTACAAAATGAATTGTTTGTCATCAGTAGCGTCTTCAATGATACAAAACACTGTAGATGTTATATGTATTACTAAAACTAGACATCAAAAATGAAAAGATAATGTGAAACAAAAATTCATATTTATTTACAGGTATAACGATTCATGCATTGATAACAAAGACGCAACAATATAATTGACTTATTATAGCCTAGTGTAATCGATATGAGATTGCCTCATGGTAGCCTATCTTATACACTAATGCACGAATTGTTATAAAATATCTATGGCATACAGTATTATAACAATGTTCATAATACAGTATTAGAAACATTGTTACAGCGACTTCCCTGGTAGTCCAGTGGTTAAGTCTCTGAGATCCCAATGCAGGGGGCCCAGGTTCAATCCCTGGTCAGGGAACTAGATCCCACGTGCATGCTGCAACTAAGAAGTCTTCATGCTATAACTAAAAAGATCCCACATGCCGCAACGGAGATGCCACAACTAAGACCTGCTGCAGCCAAAATAAATAAATATTTAAAAAAAAAAGAAAATAGAAACATTGTTACATTTAAAAAAACACTTTCCTGTGATGATAGGCTGATATGCACTTTCTCCAATTACAAGGGAGAGAGGCATACTATATGGTAATGTAATTCTTTGGAAGCAAAGTTGTAAGGCAGTAAGAAAACTAATGTATTATTAACTTTACATTCACTATGACTCACCTTATGCTGATGTAAGGATACACTACCCACTTCAATGCAAGTCTTGCCCACGATGTTCTACATGACGAATACTTCCATGATGATGGCACAAAAACATCTCACACAGTTCTTGATGCACAGTTATCAGATTTTTACACAAAGCCACTCACACATACACAGAAGATATGTTTATGAACTGTATGGCGTGGTGATTATTTACTATTCATTAAGTGGAACTGGGTCGTCATAAAGGTCTTCATCCTCATCATCTTCATGTTGAATAGGCAGAGGAGGAAGGGGAGGGTTGGTCCTGCTGTCTCCGGATGGCAGAGGTGGAAGAGGGGGAGGAGGGGGAAGGGGAGGCAGGAAGAGCAGGCACACTTTGTTTAACTTTACAAAAATATATCATAACTTTTGTCTGACTTCTTTGCTTTTTCATTTCTCTATAAGTATTTCTACATGGTACCAATCCTTCTTCCACTGTTTGCTTTAGTTTCAGTGTCCATATCATAAAAGGGTCCATGTTGTTAAAGAAGTCAAAAGCAGTCTTGAGAGCTTCCCTGGTGGTGCAGTGGTTGAGAGTCCGCCTGCTGATGCAGGGGACACGGGTTCATGCCCCAGTCCGAGAAGATCCCACATGCCACGAAGCGGCTGGGCCCGTGAGCCATGGCCGCTGGGCCTGCGCGTCTGGAGCCTGTGCTCTGCAACGCGAGGGCTACAACAGTAAGAGGCCCGCGTACCGCAAAAAGAAAAAAAAAAAAAGCAGTCTTGAATAATCGGAACTCCTTTTTTTTTTTTTAATTTATTTATTTTTGCTGTGTTGGATCTTCGTTGCTGTGCAAGGGCTTTCTCTAGTTGTGGCAAGCGGGGGCCACTCTTCATCGCGGTGCGCGGGCCTCTCACTTTCGCGGCCTCTGTTGTTGCAGAGCACAGGCTCCAGACACGCAGGCTCAGTAGCTGTGGCTCACGGGCCCAGTTGCCCCATGGCATGTGGGATCTTCCCAGACCAGGGCTCGGACCCGTGTCCTCTGCATTAGCAGGCAGATTCTCAACCACTGCGCTACCAGGGAAGCCCGGAACTCTTCCTCCAGATTGTCTGATGTCAATTTGTTTTCTGGCACTGTCTTTTCTACATCTTCTTCTTCATCATCTGGCACTGGTTTGGAAGCGCTCATCTCGATCAAGTCATCTTCTGTTAATTACTCTGGTGTGGTGTCTATTAGCTCTTGAACTTCTCCAAGGCCCATATCTTGAAACCCTTCACCCTCACTTTTTTTTTTTCCATGTCCACAATCTCTTTCATGATTTCCTTGATTGGCTCCATTGTAAATCTTGTGAAGTCATGCTCAACATCTGGACACAGTGTTCTCCAGCAGGAATTCATTGTTTCAGGCTTGATGGCTGTCACAGCTTTTCTACAAAAACAATGGCATCTTCAATGATGTAATCCTTCCAGACATCCTTCATGATGTTCTCTCTATTGGGGTTCTCTCTCATAACATTGACAATCTTTTCCATAGAGTACCAGGTATAATGATCCTTAAAGGTTCTTATGATCTAGAGGCTGAATTAGAAATATTGTGTTTGGGGGTAGGTAGACCACTTCAGTGCCTTCGGTGTTGAACTCATGGGGTTCTGGGTGGCCGGGAGCATTGTCCAACAACAAAAGAATTTAAAAAGGCAGTCCCTTACTGGCAAGGTACTTCCTGACTTTAGGGATAATGCATCGATGAACCAATCCAGAAAAAGGGTTGTTGTTGTTCAAGCCTTCTTGTACAACCAGCAGTCCTGATCATAAACCCAGCTGCATTTGCACAGAACAGTAGAGCTAGCCTGTCACTTCCTGCCTTAGATCTTGGTGCTCACTTCTCTTCCTTACTAACGTATGTCCTTTGTGGCTTTTTTTCCCCCAGAATGGGGCCTTTTCACCTGCATTTAAAACCTGTTTGGGCAAGTGTCTTTCTCCTCAATGATTTTCTTAATGGCAACTGGGAACTCATCTGCCTCTTGGTCAGCAGAAGCTGCTTCTCCTGCTATCTTGAACTTTTTTGAGCCAAATCTCTTTCTAAAAGTATCAAACCATCCTTTGCTGGCATTAAATTCTCCTGTTTTAGATCTTTCACTTTCCTTTTGCTTTAAGTTGTCATATAATGACTGTGCTTTTCCTCAAATCACATTAGAGTCTGTAGGCATGCCATTCTTATAGCAATCCTGCCCCCACACAATAGCTGCATTTTCAATACGAGATAAAAAGGTACTTCACAGAAGCTCAAGGTTTTCACACCCATTGGAGTAGCTGCAGCAATGCCTACATGAATTTCTTTTTCTTTTTTTACAGTGGTCCTTACATTGGATTCATTTATCTTGAAATGGTGGGCAACTGCCTCCTCTGTGGCACATGTCAAGCAATTCAACTTTTTCTTGTTAATGTCATGGCTTTTTTCTGCTTCTTGGGAGCACTTCCAGCATCACTAGTGGCACTTCGTATGGGTCCCAGGGTGTTATTCAAGGTTTATGGTATTGCACTAAACACAATGAAAAGTAAGCAAGAACCGTGAGAGGTCACTTTTTACTTTGAAACACAATTTACTGGAGAGAGGAACTGCTCACTTGGAAATGATGAGCATCACACTGCGTTTTTAAGTGGATATCACAACACTTGAAACACTGCCAAACAACGGAAGGTGGCTACAAATTGTTACAGTAGCGCAGTATGTATTACAGTTAACTTTATGCTGTTATGATTTAATACATCTTTAATGCATCTTTACATTTGTTTACATTTCTCTCAGCAGTAAATGGCACGATGTATGGTCTGTAAGTGTTTGTGTGCATATTTTGATAAATTTGACTTTTTATAATAGACTTGTGTTTATTTTATGGTAATAAATGATAAAATGGACTAGCATCTATGTATATTTTGTGCATTCATGACTTACCTTTTTCTTTCTTTCTTTCTTTTTTATATTTCTAGGCTACGCAATTTGTCTGTGAGTTTTTTCAAATTGTTGCAAATCTCAAAAAAATTTTCCAATCAATTTATTGAAAAAAAACCTGCATATAAGTGGACCAGCACAGTTCAAACCTGTGTTGTTCAAGGTCAACAGTATTTCATGGGATCTAAGATATCTTCAGTTATAGGATTCATCATTATTTTATAATATCGTTAAAGAAGAAGTACCACCCTTTATAGTTGTATGACACCATTGATTGTACAATGCACTACAATTTGCAAGATGTTAAAATCGATAAAATATAGCAATACTCTGGTCTTGACTTAGCTCATTTTCTGTTCTGATCTCCACATTTTCCTGGGGTTTCAAAGTTACTTACCCAACAGCCAAGAGGACGATATTTACTATCTTGGGCCAACTTGGCCAACTTGGTGAGAGATTCAGGATCCTGAAGTAGTTACAGATTCCAGTTCTTGATAGAGAAGTGAAGACTGGAAGTGGATGTGGGTGCACGGTACTTCCAGAATGATCCTGCCTGGGCAGCTGTGAATACTGGGTTTGGGAAACTAGAGTTGGAATCTATCTCCTGTGTCAAGAGGAATCTCTGCCTATACTCTTCACCTGGAATTTCATTTCATAACACTGCCTCATGTGTTTTCTAGGTGGCTTCCAAGTTTCTCCTTTAAACTATTTTAATTGAAGGCTCTTTCAACTTTCTATCACCTGATTTGAGTAGACACACCCTATAAATACATGCAGGCTCAAACCCACACACAGCAGATTGCAGCTAATCTCTTATCTGTAAAATTAGGGTTAATTGAATGCTGTCTGCAACATTCTTTTTATGACTTTGCCTATCTCAACGGCCATCATTTTGTAGTTATTACAATGAAAAAGCAAAAAACAGGAACTTACTAAAAGATTCCAGAGTATATCCTGGAATATAATCTGGGACAGGACGTGAGGCTGAGGCTCCTGAAGAAATAGATGTGACAATTTTGGTGTCTCCGGAACTACGTGTATCTGTCTCTGCTCTGCTCTAGAAGTATCCTGCCTCTCTGCTTCTCCACCCCCACTGTGGAAGATGGCTGGCCCATAGCCTGACTGTCCTGAGGACACATGTGCTGAGTTCAAGTGACTGCTGACATTGACCATCACCTTTGGTCTGAAGAAGGAATCTCACTTGAGATCCACCTTAGAAGGTGCATCCACCCTGAATCCAAGAGAGTGTGGCCATGAAGGGCAAATGCTTGGTTCTCAGGGAAGAGTTGTCCTCAGAGGAGACCTCACCAAAGGTGGCTGTTTTGGGGCAGTAGAGCTTGCTGGTAAACGGTACGGAGCCAAAGCCAGACTGCCTGGATCCAAACCCATGGTCCCATGGCTTAATGACTTCGTGACCTTGACGCAGTAACTGAATTCTCTGGGCCTCAATTTCTCCATCTGTAACATAATCATACCTAAGGCATAGGACTGTGGCCCTATGGGTTACACGGTAGTACGTGGAAAGCATGAGGAAACCTGCCTGCCATGTGGGAAGTGTTTAACAACTGTTTGCTGTGTATTCTGATTGAAAAAACAGACAAGTAAACAGATGGAGGTTGCATGAACTTTCTCTCCACCTCAGGTGCTAGAGTTATTGCATTCATTCATTAATTTATCTATATATATATATCTATCTAAATCAGATCTTCTGGTTTGGCTCCCACGTACCAAACCTGACAAGAGATTCCATTTCAGTCATGATTTGCCCCCTGGGATGTTCGTTCTCCATCTAGAACAAAGTGATGCATCCAAAGATAGGGGACTCCGTCCCTCCAGGCCAAGCACGAGTGTGGGGTTCACTGATGGACTCACCGTGGAGTGGTCACTATACTTGCTGGGGACTGGACACAATGGCAACCGAAACCACATACCTTTCTGCCTCTTGAAAAACTTAACAGGTAAAATCAGTGAGGCTTGTTGCTTGAGTGGCTGTGGAGGGGGGAGCAGAAGAAGGTGTCAGCAATGCCTTCTGGGCTGTGGTTCTCTGTCATTGGATGGGTACTGGTGACATTTAGGGAGATGATGTGAGAGGGAAATCACAATTTTTGTTTAGGGCAGGAAACAGGAAATTTGGTAGTGTACAGAATCAGGCTGCCCGGCTTCCAGCCCAGCTCTCCGCTCACCAGCTGCACATCAGACAAGCCCCTTGACCTCTTTATCAGGTTTCCTCTCTGAAAATGAGGAAAGTACTGTTGTGAAGATGAAATTAGTTTATACACGTAAAGCATCTAAAAGGGTGCCTGGCTCTGTAAGCGTGTAGTACATAATGGGTTTGTGGTGCCTTTGAGATATCAGCAGGATGCAGGCTCTCCAGAGCAGGGGCTTATTCTAATTGCTGTTGCTCCTGGTCCTTGAGACAATGCCTGACACAAAGAGGGCACTCAATAAATATTTGTTGGCAGTACAAGGTAGGGTTTCGTTGACGGGGTGGACTTTGGGTATCAACCTGTGAGTCCCTGTATGGGTGGTACCCAAGCCTTTAGCTCAGGGGAGCCCCCAGGGACGGAGACTAGAGAAAAAAGAAGAGCCTCAAACTTGGGGCCTTGGGTTCCATTTGGGACACAGGTCTCTGCCATTTCTGCCCCCATGTACCCTCCCCCTAGGGAGTCCCTTCAGCATCATTCCCCTCAGGGGGCCTGAATCAAAAACATTCTAGGAGGAACTCAAAGGCAGTTCAAACCTTAGGATAAATGCTGGCCTCTCCATCCTAGTGTCGGGTGGAAAAGGGTGACATTCTCCTTTCCTGGGTCCACAGTTGTGCAAAACAACAGCACTGCAACATCATTGGTGTTTTATCTCCCTAATAATTCATCCCGCAGAGAGTCAGCTATAACACAGGCTGGCTGTCCTGTTCCTGTAGTCCAGCCCTTATTTTACTGCACCATCCAGTACCCCCTCCCTCACCTCCCTCTACTCCCATCTGCACCTCTCAGGTACCAGAGACTGGTCTCTGCCACCGCTGGTGTGCCTTCCTGGGCCAGCTGTCAGCCAGCTTGCCTCTCCGGAGTCTCCCAGAGGGGACCTGCCCCTACCCCATGACACCATCCCCCTGCCTTTGATGGAGTTATTTCCCTATGGCCTGGGAGTCTACTCTTGGTGCACCAGGGTGGGACATTAACTAGAGTGGCCACAGGAGGCTGAGTGCCCCACCCTCATGAGCCTACCTACCGGGGGCTTCATGACTAGGGTCAGGGACAGGCTGTGAGAGTGGCTCTCAAGAACTTTCCGGAAGCTTCCCTTGCTCACCGTGTGCTACTCTTTTTTTTTTTTTTTTTTTTTTGCGGTACGCGGGCCTCTCACTGTTGTGGCCTCTCCCGTTGCGGAGCACAGACTCTGGACGCGCAGGCTCAGCGGCCATGTCTCACGGGCCCAGCCGCTCCGCGGCATGTGGGATCCTGCCGGACCGGGGCACGATCCTGCATCCCCTGCATCGGCAGGCGGACTCCCAACCACTGCGCCATCAGGGAAGCCTTCGTGTGCTACTCTTTAAAACTTGTGTTTAATAGGTTTTGCACACTTTAAGTGCCCACACCTCAGGATGGCACCCTACCTGCCCCACACCAAGGAGGGGGTCTAGTTTCCAGGCGAGGCCCTGCCTAGACAGATCAACAGATGAACCCCAGGCCACAGAGAACAGAGGGAGTCAGAGGGAGGACCAGGACAGCCTGGTTCTTGAAAAGCCTGAGAAGAGAAGGTAGCTGTCAAATGAGATTTCAGGGTTTTAAACAGTTATTTTTGTTATATGTATTTTTCCATTGTAAGATCAACATAACCTTATTACGGAAAAACTGGGAAACAGGAAAAAAATGCCCATAATCCCACAATCTAAACACAGCCACTGTTGAGACTTTAGAGGTTCTTTCTAGACTTCTTGTGTGTTTTTATTTACATAGTTTTAATCATACTATACACATCATTTTGTATTCTATTCCTTTCCTTGATATCTAATCAGCAGCATTTCCACGTTCTTAACTAATCTTCGTAACTAGTATTAAAACTGTTGTGTTATATTCCACCCAAGCAAATGCCATTGTCCTCTTAATCATTCCTCTGCTTTGGGCCATTTCACTTCACAATTTTTCATTCTTCATTCTTCAAACCAATCCCAAGATGAATGTCTTTGGGCATCGGATTTTTCTGCCTTTAGGAATGCCTCCGGAATGCCTCCTTCACTTGGCCTCTCAAAGAAGAATTTCCCAAATCGTTTATGGTCTACAGCCACACTGTTTTCCCAAAGAGAACAGGCCTCAGATTAGAACCAGAACTTGGGGAAACTGAGCCCCAAACGGCAAGGATCCTATGTTCTCAGTCCCCGACAAACTGCAACCAAACTTCTGCAGAACAAGGAAGCGTAAGAGGTCAGAGGATCTAGGAAGAGGAACTGGGAATGGCTGGAGATGCCTGATTTATGTGAAAATCTGTGCCAGAGAATGTGAGTAATAAGTCCAGACATGTAATTGCCCACGTGCAGATGGTGCACCTGGACCCCCCTCTGGCTGCACCACCTCAAACAGCTGATGGCTCACGTGCTGTACAGCAGAGGCTGAGTGGCGGAGAAGTACAGGAGAAGTACAGGAGAAGGCCACCATCCCAGGGGCATAATTTTTAGAGAAGCTCTAACCTCCTGGGAGATGGCATTGAAAGTTACGAAAAGACAGAAACTGTCCCATCCCTGCTTGTTCCAGGCTGCCTGCCTTGGTCCATTCCTCCCACCTCACTCCATCCTGGATTTTATCCTTTCAGCTTTCAGTCTTATTGGTCATTCTTTCATGCTTCAATTGTGTTCAATGGCAAAATCCTTTTGCCTCTGACACTGGTTCCTTCAAACCATGATTCTTGGTCCACCACCACCTCTGAGGTAGTTTTGGGTCACCTCTCTGCTTTGTCCTTTCACCTGCCTCCAGGACCCCTGCAGCCCCCTCCCTGGAGAGCTCCCTCCCTGGGCTCCCTCCTCACGCTGTCAGGTTCCATGCATTACCTAGACCCTGCTGGTGTCCACGTCTTCTTTCAGCCCAGACCTCTCTTTTGGGCTCCAGGCCCACATTTTGGCTGACTATTGATGTCTCTACCAGGATGTTCCAAATGCAACTCAGATTCAGGGGTCCAGCTGAATCCAGTAGCTCCCCTTTGGGTCCCATGTCCTGCGAGTGGCACCAGCAAACACCCAGGTCTTATGCCAGAAATCTGCAACCCTCCTAGCCTTGATCTTACTTCTTACTTCCCATGCAACCAGTCATCAAGTAACTCTCAAATCCATCTTATCCTGCTGACCTACCTCACTCCAGGATCCTTAAATTCACTCCCAATCACCCCTCACTAACTTGAGTCTTCCTTCTTCTGCTCTCAGAGTGGTCTATCTCAAAAGTCAATCTGATCAGTTCCCCTCCTTATTTAAAACTCTAATTGGCTCCTGGAGCAAGGGTTGCTCTGGGGTAGCATTCCAAATCCATTCACTCATTCAGCAAATATTTACGGAGGTCCTACCATCTGACAGGCACTGTGGATATACAGTGGGAAATATCCAGCAGTGGATATACAGTGGGAAATAGAGCAGACATGGTGATATAAAATTCAGTGAAATTCAAGGTCATCTGTGAATGACTCTCCCATACATATCCAGTTTAATCTCTCAATGCCTCCCTGCCTTGTACCATACAGTTCCCCAAAAGTACCCACTTTCTTGCCTTTAATAAGTTGGTGCCTTTTATAGGCTTCCCCACTTATCTGGGTAATTATTATGTTCTTCCTAACTCAGCTGCTTTCTCAGCTCCTATTGAAAGTTTTCCCTAACACCCTACCGCAATCCCCCTTTTTATTCACCTCCCCTTCCTCTATGCCATCAGCATCTGTTTACCTCTATAATTGCATTTACTACACAGTATGGTGACATTGTTTACTTGCCTGTATTCTCTTTCCCACCCACACCCTGCACACACACACACACACACACACACACACACACACACACACACACACACACACACACACACTTATAAGCTCCTTAAGTTAAGGGTAATTTTTATCACCCATACCCAACAATGCGTGGTACATAGCATTTGGTAAATGAACTATATACAGATAACATACATCATTCTTGTTGTTGAGTTAATATCATATTTAATGTACAGTTGAGCCTTGAATAACACAGGTTTGAACTGTGTGGGTCCACTTATACACAATTTTTTTCACTAAATATATTAAATATTTGGGGGAGATTTGAGACAGTTTGAAAAAACTCACAAACTGTGTAGCCAGCATAGAAATATCTTAAAAATTAAGGAAAAGTTAGGTCTGTCATGAATGCATAAAATATATGTAGGTGTACATACAACATACAAAATATATGTTAACTGACTGTTTATGTTATCAGCAAGGCTTCTGATAAACAAGGCTATTAGTATTTAAGTTTTGGGGGAGTCAAAAGTTATACACAGATTCTCAACTGAGCAGGGGATCAGTGCCCCTAACCCCAGTGCTTTTAAAAGTTCAAACTGTACTTATTTATATGATTCATTATAAATGCAAGTAACTATCTTGGACACTTTGGATGTAACATTTCATAAACCTCGGAGGGACTAGCTTTAAGCTCACCTGTTCAGTGCCTAGTGAACAAAGTTTTCTTGAGTGTCTACCACGTGTCAGGCATCATTCTGGCACTTGGGATATGGCAAAGTTAGACAAAGTCCCTCTCCTCCTGGAGCTTGTAGTCTAGTGGGGAAAGATGGACTATAAACACATAGGCAAATAGAAATCTCAGAGAGTAATAAGTGCTGTGAAGAAAACCCAAGAAAAATGGGAGAGAGCATTTGGGTGGAGACGGTGGAGGGGCACTCCAAATTAGCTAGAGGGATTTGGGAAGACCTCTCTTTATCTCAACTTCCTCAACTGTGAGGTGGGAATCTTAAGAACAGCTCCAAGGATGCTTGAAGGATTGCATTAGAATATATGGAAGCAGCACTGACATTTCATAAAAAGTGTCATCATTGCTGGGTTTTAAATCAGGGAGAGAGGTGATCTACTTTTCTCTCTGAAAGGAATACTCAACTGCAGGTGGGGAATCAATTGCAAGACCAGAAAGGGCAGCAGGGAGTCCACACAAGAGGCTATTGTGATGGCAAGATGAAGCTTCTGATCCCAAGTATCCCTGTGACTTACTGACACTCCCCACTATATAGGAGAGTTAGAAAATTTTCTGCTGGGTATGAAGAGCATGTCTGTGCCTGATGGGATGTTGAGAACATGTCCGTGTTTCCTGCATCTCAGAGGAATCACACAGCTGTCCTGTGTCAAGTTCTATAGGGATCACACCTAGGCAGATGTTCACATCTGGTTCTCTGGTGTGATTGTGTCTCTAATTCCTTTCTTGTCTCCTTGGGGTTTCACACTTGTCACTGTGTCTACGTATTTGAATGCTTAAAGTTTCAACATCCCCCCTAGAGTTTCCCAAAGTTCCTAGAAGCTCCTCTGCCACTGTTACACTTTTAAGGCTTTTAAAGATTTGATGAACCAAATAAAGAAGAATGTGTGCAATTCTTAGATTAGGTAACTAAACACTCAGAAATGCACATGTTTCTTATAAACCTGATCTACCTGCCACCTGTTAATGGTGAAGTTTTTGAATGTCATGAAGGCGAGATTGGCTTGATATTATCAAATACTTGTCCATTCAATGGCTGGACTGAAACATGAAAATTACAAACAGGTCTACTTCAGGGAACACAATAATACGTATGTTTGTTGAATGAATGAATGAACTAATTCTTGACTAATGGCACCCCCAAGTGTGAATGGAAGAAAGAAACATCTAGGGAATATTCTAAGTGAAGCTGCTCTAGACTACCTCCATTGTGATCTTGGGTGGCTTGGCTCAAAATTCTGGACTTGGTCTTTCCTTCCTCCCTCCCTCCCTTCCTTCTTTGTTTGTTTATTTTTAGTTATGCAAGTCATACATACAGCCACGCCCACCCCCGGCATGCACACAGGCCTCTCCCTAGAAGTAACCACTGTTTTTAAATTTGCATAGATGCTTCTGCAATTATTTCTATGTAATGAAGAAGTATATGTAGGTATATTTGTATGTATGTACTATAGAAGTGCATGTATGAAGGTATATACAAAAATATATAGTATTGTTTGTTTTGATATAAATGTATCACATTGTGTGCATCATTCTGCAATTTAATAGTGGTAATAATATGTCTTCAAAAACTCTCCAATGTTGCTATGTATAAATCTACCTCATTTTGTTAAACTGCTACTCAGCATCTCAGCACACCATAATTTACATGTATCTTAATGTAGTTAATCATTCTTTTTTCTTTTTGTAATTGTGTGTGTGAGATTGTGTGTGTGTGTGTGTGTGTGTGTGTGTGTAAGAGAGAGAGAGACAGAGAGAGAGGACAGAGAGAGAACCCAAATACAGAAAAAGGAGAAAACAAAAATGTACAGTTTAATCGTTTGAGTGAACATCTATATAACCAGTTCAAAAAATAGAATATTACCAGCAGCCTAGAAGTCTTCTCAATATCCCAATCATCATTCTTCTCTGATAAAAGTGGCCATTATCCTGATTTTTATGGAAGCCACTTCGAATTAAAAAAAACTTTTTTTTACCTCCTAAGCTTATATCCCTAAACATTATTGTTCAGTTTTACTCGATTTTTGAATTTCATATAAATGGAATCTTGCAGTATACATTCTTTTGCATTTTGTTTCTTTCCTTCAAAGTTATGTTTACAAGATTAATCCATGTTGTTCCATACAGCTGAAGTTCATTCATTTTTATTGCTTACCTTATTTTAGTTTATAAATATGTTACCATTAATTTATCCATCCTACTGTTATAGGACATTTTGACTGTTTAAAGTTTGAGGCTCCTGGGAACTTTCACTGGACATTCTTGTGCATACACATGTACATGCATTTCTATTGGGCATAGATATAGGAGTGGAACTGTAGGAGCATAATGTGTGTGTGTTTTCAAAGTTAATAGGTAATGCTAAACTGTTTTTCAAAGTGGTTGCAATATTTATTCTCTAACTAGCTGTGTATGAGAGTTCTTTTTGCTTTATATCTTCATCAACACTTAGTATTATCAGTCTTTTTAATTGTAGCAATTCTGATGAATCTGTTGATTCTCACTGTGGTTTTGATTTGCACTTTTCTGATTTATAGGTATATTGGCCACTTGGATAACGTTTTTTGTGAGTTGCCCGTTCAAGTGGCTTGCCTCTTTTTCTTCTAGTGTCTTTTTCTTACTGGTTTGTAAGAGTTGCTTTTTAAAAAATTCCAAATAGTTGTTGCCCTTTCACTATGTTAATGGTGTCTTTTGTTGAACAAACATTCTTTTTTTTTTTTTTTTTGCGGTAAGCAGGCTTCCCACCAGGGAAGCCCATACCTTAATTTTTATGTCAATAGAGACTACAATGGAGGCCAGTGTAAAAGGGTGATGCTCCTTTACTATACAAGAGTTGACATATGAACAGTTTTTGTTGTGCTTTAATTTTTCCTATCTTAGGATGTTATTTTACTGTCTTATCAACAAAATATCTTCTTAAATTATTTTTGTGACATTTCTATAGTTGTGAGTTTATATAGACTATAGGATTAATCTACTATCTCTCAATCAGTAGTTTTTAAACTGAGCCCTTCTGTATAATTATCACCATCTGAGTTCTATGGGAAGTTTGACAAGTCTTTGTCACTACCTGCAGAATGTATAGTTTGATTAGAGGGCACAAAATAATAAAACAGAAAAAGCATATAATTAAGGACAAATTGAGATATAAAGATAAAAATATATAGATATCCGGAGAAGAAAGAAATTAGTGCAGAATGAGATTATCATCAAACAAGACCAAGAAACTTGTATGGAAGCTTAATGGATGAGTGTCATTTGAAAAGGAGAGAAGTGAAGTCTGGCTTTTCAGATGAGAGAAACAACAATGGAAATGGTGTCTGTGAGACAGTAAAGATTCAGGCCTGATTATATTTAAAGTAGACCAGAGTCAGAAATTAAAAGAGAGACATCACTACAGATCCTATAGGCATCAAAAAAAAAAAATCCAAATATCAAAATAGATTCAAGAAAACATTACCTGAATAACTGTTAGAGAAACTGAATCTGTTGTTTAACACTTTTTCTCACAGTCAAACTCTGTTCCCTGAAGTCTTCAATGGTGAATTTAAACAAACATTTAGAGAAGAAATAACATCAGTCTTATACCTATGGTCCCAGAAAATAGAAAAGGAGGAATTTTCCAAAACTTGTTATATGAGGAAAGCATAACCTTGATGTCAAAACTTGACAAGGGCATTACAAGAAAGGAAAATTCAAGTCAATCATACTCTAGAACTCACAAGCAAAAATCCCAAACACTGACCAACCAAATCCAGCATTATGAAAAGATAATATCATGATTAAATTTGTTCTGAGAATAACATTAGAAAATAATCAATGTAATTTGCCACATTAACAATAAACTATGACTATCCCAGAGATTCGGAAAAATCTTTTGATAAAATATATCATCCATAAAAGTTTTTTTTTAGAAAATTGAGAATGGAAGAGAACTTAATGTGGTAAAAGTTATCTAGAAAAAAAAACTATAGCAATAGCAAACATCATACTTATTGGATGAAATGTTGCAAGGTTACCCTTTGAAAATGGGAATAAGACACAAATGTCCACTCTTATTCCCATTCAACGTTGTGCTGGAACTCCTAGCCAGTGTAGAAAAACAAGATAAGGAAATGAAAGATATACAAATTAGAAAAGAAAATATAAAACTCTCATTATTTATAAACAGTGTCATAGTATGTGTCAAAAACCTACAGGTATTGAAATGCAAAGGGCCAAGAACTGCAAAGCACTCTTAAGAAGAGTAATAGGCAGAAGGATTTGCTCTACTGGATATCAAGTTATAAAATCACACTAATTAAAATAATGTGTATTAGTGGATGGATAGACAGATGTTTCAATGGTATAAAACAGAGAAATCTAGAAACAGACTCATGCATATTTGGACCCTGGGTATTTGACACAGCTCTCTTCAATAAATGATACAGGACAATGGATATTTACATGGAAAAAAAAAAAAAAAGAAACTCAACCTATATCTCACACCATACATAAAATTCAGTTTCAGATGGATTCTAGATCTAAATGTGAAAGGTAAAACCAACCTTCTACCTTTGATAATATAGTATACTCTTTTCCTACTTTGATAATAAGTATACTCTTTTCCTACTTTGGGGTAGAAAAAGCCTTCTTAAACAGGACACATAATGCATTAACCATTAAAATAAAGATTGATAAATTGTACTTTATTAAAATTAAGAATTTTTGTTCGGGCTTCCCTGGTAGCGCAATGGTTGAGAGTCCACCTGCCGATGCAGGGGACGCGGGTTCGTGCCCCGGTCCGGGAAGATCCCGCATGCCACAGAGCGGCTGGGCCCGTGAGCCATGGCCGCTGAGCCTGCGCGTCCGGAGCCTGTGCTCCGCAACGGGAGAGGCCACAGCAGTGAGAGGCCCACGTACCGCAAAAAAAAAAAAAAAAAATTAAGGTATGAATTGAATAAGCTTATGTAGTAAAAGGTTAACTTTACAGTTCATTTAAAAAAAACCGTAGGGGAGGAAATAAGCAAAATGAAACTAAAATAGAGAAGAATAATTCTAACTGGAACTAAGAAAAACCCCAACGTTTTATTACAAACTCTGAAGAATATTATCCAGATATGATGCAATGTGGATTAAATTGAAAGAGAACTCCAGGAGTCACTACACAGTTCCACAGTGTATGGACCTAGTGCACTGGGACAGGTAAACCCATTTGGAGAGCCATTGGAGAAGGAAAAACATGAAGTCATTGGAAATACTACAGAAAACATGAAGAAACTTCCAAAAAACATCTTGTTTTCATCCTTGTCTTAGTCTGTTCAGGCTGCTATAACAAAAATACCATTGACTAGGTGGCTTATAACAGAAGGAATTTATTTCTCATAACACTGGAGGTTGAGAAATTCAAAATCAAGGCACCAGGAGAGTCAGTGTCTGAGGAGGGCACTCTTTCTGGCTCATAAAGCTGTCTTCTTGCTGAGTCATCATGCAAGTTCTCTAGCGTCTTTTTTATAAAACACTAACCATATTCACAAGGGTTCCACCATCATGAACTAATCATCTCCCAAAGGCCCCACCTCCCAGTATATCACATTGGGGATTAGGTTTCAACATATGAATTTGGGGGGGGACACAAATATTCAGTCTATGGCAAATTTTACATTCACAAATCAAGCTACCACAACAATAGAAAAGATACCTTGGAAGTTTAAAAAAAAGTACATCAAAAAACTTCAATGGGGATGCTGAATAGTAAAAAGAACATTTATGAAATCCAATGCATGAATAACTAAAAATTTTTTCAAAAAACAAAGACCAAAGAAATAGACATTTTAAGACTAAGATATGAAATATGAGGAAAGATCTAAGAGAGTCAGCCACTTAAATCAATTCCAATAGACAATAATTCACTTGGAAGAGAACTCATAATCCAATTAGTAATAAAAGAAAATTCTCCTATGCTTAAAGAAAGACTTGGAGCTTCACATCAAAAGAAACCAACAAACACTAGGCAGGAATACTAAATAGAAGACAGTCAACCAAAACTGCTATGGTGAAATGTCTTTTATTTTCCCCAGTTTTATTGAGGTATAATTAACAAATAAAAATTATACATATGTAAGGTATATAAAGTAATGATTTGATAGATGTGTACATTGTGAAATAATTACCACAATCAACCTAATTAACACATCCATCACCTCACATAGTTACCTTTTCTTGTTTGTTTTTGGTGAGAACACAAGATCTATTCTCTTAGCAAATTACACGTATACAATACAGTACTGTTAACTGTATTAACTGTTATTAACAGTATAGTCAACATGCTGTGTATTAGATCCCTAGAACTTAGTCATCATATAACTGAAAGTTTGTACCCTTTAACCAACATCCCCCGTTTTCCCCACCTCCCAGCCCATCAACCACCACTCTACTCTCTGTTTCTATGAGTTTAACTTTTTAAAATTCCACATATATGTGAGATCACACACTATTTGTCTTTATGTATCTGGCTCATTTCACTTAGCATAATGTCCTCCAGGTTCATCCACATTGTCACAAAGGAGACATGAAGAGAAATGTCACGTGAAGAGGGAATCCTACACACTTCCAAACAAAAATAGAAGACCGTGTATTGAGGACTGACATTGAAATTCTCATCTGCAGTTTTCAAATGCTAGGAGAGTGAAACAACATTGACAGAATTCTGTGGGAATTCTAGAGCCAAACCATGATTCATGTGTGATAATAAAAGGAAGATGGGCTTGGACATACAAAGATTCAAATAACATACCACCCCATGTACTTTCTGAAGGTTTTACTTGAAGAAGTTCTCTAAACCAATGAAAACAGATCAGAATAAAGATGACAAGAAAGGGAAGATTTTGTATATACTAAATATAATAGGTAACATTTATTGAGCACTGACTATTATCAAACATGATAATCAAAGGGAGAGACTTTTGGAATGCAGGAAAATAGAGCATTCACATGCCCTTACCCTTTCTGAGAAAATTACTTAAGAATATACTGTACCCAAATAATAAAAAAGAATCTGAATCAAGAAAAAAGTCTAGTATGTAATAGTAATAATAGTGATAGTCAGCATTTATTGAAGGCTTACACTGATGAAAGCACCACTATTCTAAACAACTTTACATTTAATATCTCATTTAATTTTCCCAATATCACCATGGGTATGAACTATTATTTTCCCCATTACACAGATGAAGGAATAAGAATAATTTGTCCAAGGTTAAACAGCCAGAAGGGTGGCAGAGCTGGTTCTTTGGACCCAAGAAGTTGGCTACACAACCAATGCTCTTACCCGTCTCTTTACTCGATGATGAACATGGATGGAAACCATTTGTTCGATTTTTCTAGGTGATACAGTTACAGGAGGAAATAAAACAAAATATGTATCATATCTGCATGCTTCTGGACATAAAGTCAACAAACATACAGGTTCTATAAAGAAAAACAATGTAGGGTAAAGAGAGTGAGTGGAAGGAGCTGCTGTTATAGACCGGGGGGTTGGTCAGAGAGGGCTTCTCTGAGTTGACACTGAAGCAAAGACCCAAATGAGGTGAGGGATGCTACGATGAGGCTATGGGGGGCAAAAGTTCCAAGCATCACAAGGCACAGATGGTCTCAGAAAACTGAAGAAACAATAAGGAGGTGAGTGTGGCTGGGGTCAAGTGAAGTCAAGGAGAGCAGTGGGAGGGGAAGGAGAGAGGTATTAAGAAAGCAGATCACCTAAGGTCTTCAGACCATAGGAGGGACTTTGGATTATACTTTAGTGTGATGGGAAACAATAGAAAGGCTCACTCTGTCTTGGGTTTGGGGACAAGAGTGTAGGGAGGCAAGAGGAAACGAATCAAGATAGGTAAGAGTCTATTGTGATAATCCAGAAGATATGTGACATTGTTTTGGACCAGGATGATATTAGTAGAGGAAGTGGAGATTTACATTGAAGATAGAAAAAACAGAATTTACTATTGGATTGAATTTGTAGAGTATGAGAGAAAGAGAGAATTCAAGTTTGATTCTTAAGTTTTTGACCTAAGTAACTGGATTAATACGGTGCCATTCACAGAGATGGAGAATATCAGAGGAAGACCAAGTCTGGGTATGGTTTTGGACATGCTAAGTTTGAGATGCTTTTTGAACATCCAAGTGGAGATGTCAAATTGGCAGGTGGAGTTTAGGAAAAAGGTCAGGATTGGAGATACAAACTTGAGAATTATCTGTGAAAGATGGTGTTTAAAGCCATGGGACTGGGTGAGGTCACCTAAAGTGTGAGGTAAATGAAGACAGGAGAGGTCTCAAGACTCAGTCTTGGGGCACTGCAATATTTAGAAGTTAGGAAGAAGAGGAGAATCAAGCAAAAGAGAATGAGAGGAAGTCTCCTAGAACTGAGAGAACACTGGGATTCTGTGGTGTCAAAGAAGCCACAGAAGGAAAGTGGCTTTAAGAAATCAATAGAAAAAATCATCAATAGTGTTGTTACATACTTAATTTTAAATTGTTTGATGGAGGCTTAAAATAGAAGACAGTGTTTTTCAAAAATCCCTAAACAGTCTGAGGAGTAGTTTGAGATGGTAGTTAAGAACTAAGGAAAAATGAGACAGTGTGTATAAAACAAACAAGGTACTTGGCAGTTAGCACTCAACAAGTAGTAAGTGTATTATTATTTCCACTATCATTATTAACAAAAGAATTTAGGTTGTAGAGAGGTGAGTAGGGAGAGTAAGAATATGTTTAATTCTCAGATTGTGGGGATAATAGAATGGAAATTGATTTATAAAGGCTATTTCATTCTTGATGTTGATAGATAAATGTAGGTTAAAATAGGTTTGTTAAAAATTTAAGAGTACCTAGTAGTAAAAAATTTTCTCCAATCTCTTTTTTTAAATTCCTTTAAAAAATTTTTTTAAAATTGAGATATAATTTACGTACCATAAAATTCATCTTTTTTAAAGTGTACAATTTAGTATATTTTAGTATATTCACAAAGTTGTGCAACCATTACCATTATTGTATTTTAATCACCACTAAAAGGAAACTACATACCCATTAGCAATCATGCCCCATTTTCCCTCCCCCCACTGCCCCTGGCAACCACAAATCTACTTTTTGTCTGTATGGATTTGCTTATTCTGGATGTTTTATATTAATGGAATCATACAACTTGTGTTTTTTGATGTCTGACTTCTTTCATTTAGTGTGATGTTTTTAAGATTCATCCATGTTGTATCATGAATCAGTACTTCATTCTTTTTAATAGCTGAATAATATTCCATTATATAGATATAACACATTTTGTTTGTTCATCTTTTGATGGGCATTTGGGTTGTTTTCACTTTCTGGATACTATGAATAATGCTGCTATGAAGTTCACGTACAAGGTTTTGTGTGAACATGTGTTGTCATTTCTCTTGATTATGTATCTGAGAGAGGAATTTCTGGGTCATATGGAAACTATGTTTAACTCTTTGGGGAAATGTTAAACTCTTCCAGAGCAACTGCCAATTTTATATTCCTATCAGTAATGTATGAGGAGTTCAATTTCTCCACATCCCTGTCAACACTTGTTATTGTCTGTCTTTGATTACAGCCATTCTAATGGGTATGAAATAGTATCTCACTGTGGTTTTTTTTTGCATTTCCCTAATGGTTAAAGATATTGAGCATATTTCCATGTGCTTATTAGCCATTTGTACATCTTCACTGGAGAAATGTCTACTCAATTCCTTTCCCATTTTTAAATTGGGTTATTTGCCTTTTTTATTGTTAAATTGCAATAGTCATTTTATATTCTGGGTGCTAGACCTTTATCAAGTATATGATTTGCAAATATTTTCTGCCATATTGTGGCTTGTCTTTTCACTTTCTTGGTAGTGTACTTTGAAGCACAGATTTTTTAAATTTTTGATGAAATCCAACTTATCTATTTTTCCTTTAATTGCTTGTGGTTTTGGTGTCATATCTAAGAAAAAGTTGCCTATTCCAAGTCATGAAGATTTACACCTATGTTTTTTACTAAGAGTTCTATAGTTTTAGCTCTCATACTTAAGTCTTTGATCCATCTTGAGTTAAATTTTGAAGATGGTGTGATGTAAGAGACACAATTTCATTCTTTTACACATGTGGATACCTAGTTGTCCCAGCACAATTTGTTGAAAAGATTATTTTCCCCCAGTGAATTGTCTCTGCAGTGTTGTTGAAAATCAATCGACCGCAAATATATGGGTTTATTTCTGGACTCTCAATTCTATTCCACTCTCTATGTGTCTATCCTTAATGCCGGTACCACACAATCTTGACCACTGCAGCTTAAGTTTTGAAATTGGAAAATGTGAATTCTCCAACTTTTTTCTTCTTTCTCAAGATTGTTTTGTCTATTATGGATCCCTTGTACTTTCATACGAATTTTAGGATCATCTTGTCAATTTCTTCAAAAAGCAGCATCTGGAATTGTGATAGAGATTGTATTGAACATGAAAATCTATTTGGGAAGTATTGCCATCTTCCAATCCATAAACATAGGTGTCTTTCTATTTATATGGGTCTTCCTCAGTTTCTTTCACCAATGTTTTGTAGTTTTCAGTGTGCAAGTTTGGTACTTCTTTTGTTAAATCTATTTTTAAGTATTTTATGGATGCTATTGTAATTGAAATCGTTTTCTTAATTTCATTTTTGGAATGTTCATTGCTATTGTATAGAAATACAATTGATTTTTGTATACTGATCCTGTATTTTTTGTGGATTCTTTAGGATTTTCTATATACAGGACTTTTTTCCCTTTAGTTCTTTAGCCATGGTTTCCTTCAGTTTTTAACAACATATTTAACATAGCTGACTTACTTTGCATGGTAAATCCAATGCCTGTGCTTCCTTAGAGACTGTTTCTATTGACTGCTTTTCTTTCCTGCGTGTGGGACATACTTCCTTGCTTCTTTGTATGTCTCATAATTTTTTGTTGAAGACCAGACATTTAAAATAATATAATGTAGCAACTCTGGAAATCAGATTCCATCCCAGGTTTTGTTGTTGTTTGTTGTATGTTTGTTTGTTTGTTGACTTTTCTGAAGTAATTCTGTAAATTGTATATTGCTTGTTGTATGAGAACACCGAAGTCTCTGATTAGTGATCAGTTAATGATTCAACAGACACTTCCTTAGATGATTGGAACGAACAAATCTCCCAGTTTTCGCCAGGAAGTTCTGTGGGTGTTTTGGGGGACACCATCAACATTCAGTCAAGTACTTTACAACTCCGTCTTAAGCAGGGGTGAGAACTAGGACCTCCTCAGGTCTTTCCTAAACACACACACACACACACACACACACACACACACACAGCCCCGGGCATGCACACAACCCTACTTTTGCATGAACTTCTAGACTCCCAGGAATATGGTGGAGATTTTCAAAGTCCCCTATGGGTATCCATTCCCCAGATTTTCCTTTTAAGCTTTTTGTTTAGCCTATTGTTTGTCCCAACTCTTATTCCACTATCTCAGGCTGCCATGATGTTCAATAACTGCCTCTGATATTTTCAACACACACCCCTGGGGAAAAGGCTGCTTGCACTAGATGAGCTCTGAGTGGGATAAAATAAAGACAGCATTGCAAGGGGGGTCTTCCAAAGAACCATCAGCCAGGTCAAATTATGACAGTTCTCTAAGGATGGGGCTTTGAAGGAGCTCCAACCCCATTCTGCCCCCTCCTGAGGCTGCTGGGCTGCTGTGGTGCTGGGGAGGGAGTTAGGGAATACAGCAAGAGAAAATGACACAAAGCTCATTGTTCTTACCAGGATTCAGCTATTTTTCTTGAATAAATGCTCCCAGATTGCTGCAAGCTTTTGGTTGATTTCCAGAGTTCCAAAAATGTTGATTCTAACATTTTTGCCAGTGTTCTTGTTGCTTTTATGGAGGAGAGAATTTTTGGAGGTCCTTACTTCATCATTTTTGCTGACATCCTAGAATATAATTTTGATGGAGACTTTCAAACCTCTAGAAGTGTGCTCTCTAGGTAGCCATTAGCCACATGAGGCTAGTGAACCCTTGAATGTGGCTAGTGCAAATTGAGATGTGTTGTAAATATAAAATACATACTGGATTTCAAAGCCAACACAATAAAAAAGGAATTTTAAATTCTTCTTAATAATTTTTACTTTGAATATATGTTGAAATGATAATATATTGATTATCTTCGATTAAATAACATATTATTAAAATTAATTTCATTTTTTGAAAATCTTTTCTAATGTGTGTGGTAGTCAGAATTCTAAGATGATCCCCAATGAGTCGTGCCTTTTTGACTGCTAGAAAATTTTAAATTGCATATGTGGCTCTAACTATATTTCTATTAGTGTTTGTCTAGAATGAAGAAAGTACAAAGGAAAATACTAATCTGGTAAAATAAAACAAAATAAAATCTATTAAAAATTAGAAGGAAACAGCAAGAAAGAATACTAAACAGAAAATGTAAAACATGATTATAGGAATGAGACTAAACATATTTGTTAGATTCTGTATGATGGAATACTCTGCAGATATTGAAAAGACGGGCATTGTCGTGACTGGCTCCTGGGACATAGACTCTGAGACGGAGGTTGGCAGGCCAGACTTTTACTGGGAAATGCCCTCAGGGACAACACCTGTACAGGCGTGAAGGCAGCAGGAGGGCACAAAAGGAGGAGTTAAACTGAGATGCAGTTGGAACAGGGGTCTCAGCTGATCCCACAGGAGACTCTGGAGCTGGCTGGGAAGGCTTTTCAGAGTGAAGGCTGAGCCTTTATACCCTGCACTGACCAGCCCCTGGATATGAGCTGTCCCCTGGGAGAAGGTGTTATTTTGGCCAGGGGCAATTCCAGGGGAAGGACTTAGCTGTGATCTGTCACCAATCAACTTCCAGACAGCTGGGGAAATGAGTGTCTCCACTCGGAAGTAGGATCTAGGGAGCACACCATACTTCCACTATGGAAGTTCTCTGCTATACATTAAGTGAAAAGAAGCAGATTTTAGATACTGTGGTTCATGTGTTAAGTATTAAAATATATGTTTGTATACAGGCAAATCACTAGCAGAGGCTCTTTGGGGAGGGCTAAAGAAAGTGTTGGCAGTGACTGGCATGGGGAAAAATACGTGCTTTCAGCTATTCTAATTTTTTTTACAATGATCATATATTACGGGTGAACATATGGAAATTAACGAGAGGTTTCCAGTACAGGCATACCCTATGGTGATCAACTGTGGTTCAGGATTAAAAAGCTTCAACTTAGAATTGCTTTCCGAATTTTGCCTCCAACGTGCCCCAAGACTCTACAAATAGACAATGATCTGGATAGTTATGACATTAAAGAAAATGATCCCATTTTCATTGAATTCCTACTGGGCCAGATGGCATCTGTCTCACTGTACAAACCTCATATTTTTTAGGCCACATGTCTGCTTATTTTATCTGATTGAATTATTTCAGTGACTTTCTTACTACCAAAGAAAAAAAATAGCCAATATTAATTCTGGTCCTTGTCAATGAAGGGTCTTCTCTCAACTGAGTTTTCTCAATCACCTAAACAAAGATAATGGTTAGGGGCTCCTTTCATCCTGAAAGAACCATGGAGACTTTTCCAAACAAGGGAATGCATGGTACCTCCCACCACCTATGTGGATGGAAATTTGTTTTAATTGTCCATAAGCT
Source organism: Stenella coeruleoalba (assembly GCF_951394435.1). NCBI lineage: Eukaryota > Metazoa > Chordata > Mammalia > Artiodactyla > Delphinidae > Stenella > Stenella coeruleoalba. Next base: position 133,534,664 of record NC_137150.1, on the reverse strand, counting down.
GGGATGACAACTATTTAACGATCAGTGTGGTAACAGGCATTGTTCAATTAGCATGGACACAGACCCTTGGGGATGTTGCAAAGTGTCCAGTCAATGGTTATTTGGCAACAAACGTGAAAGTAGCTCAATATTTTAATAGACTGAGCTGTACGTGCCAAATATCAGCCCTGACCACAGGTGCAAATGCAGGCACATGACGGGAGGGCAGGTCGATTAAGCTTACTGGGTGAATGAGTGGCCCCAAGTCCAAAGTGCCTTAATGACCCTTCTGACTTAAGCTCTGGAACATGTCAGATGGATAGGAAAGCACACGCACGTCGTTCACTTATGACTCGCCCACTTGCTCCCCATGATCCAACCTGAGTCACCAGCATCTGTAGGTTTGTCATGCACTTCAGCAAAGATAGAGGTGCCCAAATAAAGGATGAACAGTCTCCTCTTGATGGAAAGTCCGCGTGTGCGCTGCCGTCTCCAAAAGACCAGGAGTGGGAGGCAGGAAAAGGAAAGGGGAGGGCGGTTATTACACTTTAAAATTCCTCCGGACTTGTGGTAAATTGAAACATTGTTTTCAGGAATTGTAGGTATTTCCAGGCGGGAGAAATATGAGATCAGTTTGATCGCAGTAATGTTGACTTTAATTTTAACTAGTGTTCCTTGGGCAGAAATCTAAAACCATTGTGGACAAATGGATGTTCTAAAACACCTCACCGTGGGCAGAGCACTAAAGGTTTAGGACCTACTGCTGCTTTTTATTTAAATTGAAGAACTGCGCCAGCCGTCTCTTTCCGACTCATCCGACCTTGGTTATTAGACCCCTTTATGGGTCAAATCACCTGACAAGCCTCGCCAAGGTCTCACCTCCACACTGAGTCCAAATCTCCTCACCAGCCATCATCCTCCTCTCCGAGTAAAAGCCGTCTCGTTGGGTACCATCCTTCTGACCAATACACACTCTTCCCTGAGTACTAACCTCCTCCCTGGCTCCCACCCCTTCTCTGGGTGCTAATCTCGCTGGGTGCTATTTCCCGCCAAGGACAAGTCCTCTCTCATGCTGCCTGAATGCGTATTGCCCCCAACCAAGAACAAAAATCACCCGCCTCTATGTGGCCTTGACAGTTGACCAAGTACGTTCATTCACAAGGTCTCCTTTGCCCCTCCCCCATCGCCTTGGGAGGAAGTGAGAGTAGCATCCTCCATTTCACAGATGAGGAAGTGAGAACTCAGCAAGAGTAAAATCCATTCACGTCCTCATCTCCGGACCCTGGTCTCCTGTTCTTTTCACGGTGCTCTGCAGCATCATGGCTCCCACGGAGTGTAGACTTTTGTGCTCATTTGCTCCACCTGAAGAGGACAGGCATGTGCCCATACCCCACGCTGCTCTCACATTCCAGAACCACAGGGTGCCAGCTCTCAGGGTGCCTGGCTTGGGAAGAGATGGAGAGGTGTGTGTGTGCCTGAAAGGAGTTGCCCTACTGTTTCCCTACCTCCCTTCCAGATAAGGTGAGAAGACAAAGAGATGATGATAGGTCAAGCATGTATTGTCAAGCCTGGTACAACAAATGGCTGGCATTGTTACGAATTCAACCTAGAATATGCTCTGGGAGGAAAGTCTCATGTAAACCTTGCACAGCACTTTCCATGCCAAGGAGAGTTATCCGAGCAGTTGCACCCCTCACTCAGGGTCAAGCCTGGGGCCTCTGTCCAAATACCTTCCTCTGCAAGGCCATGTACCCTGCCTCCCAGGAGGCTTCCACTTTTGTGCAAGCTCACGCTCGTACCACACGCTGTGCTCCCATTCCACAGCTTTTATGACCGCACAGCAGGGAGAGGACTTGTCCCACCATGTGCAAAGAGGTCTCCCAGATGGACATCCGTTCAGGCCCAGCAAGGGAGCCCCATTCAGTCACTGCCAAGGGACCATCCCTGAGTTCCAGGACTAACAATCAGGACGGGTCCAGCCCCCCTGATATTGTACAAGACTCTCCTTGGGCCCAAAGGGTCCCAAATGACAGCCAGGATCTTGAGTTCCCAAGCTTATCAGTATGGCCAGCAGACCATGGAAATATACCAGGGTGTATACAGATGTAAACTCAGAAGTGTCAAATGATGTACCAGAATTTAACACGTGCTCACACGGAAGGTGCGTGCTTGGAAGGTTACATGCTATGCAGCTACTACTACGTGGATATTATAAATGGGAAGGGATGGGAGAAGTGTTTTAGCAAGCTGATGGACCATTTTTTAAAGATTAGTGATCTGAGCAGGTTTGAGAATCATGGGGGAATAAACCAGCTGACCCCCAAATTCCAGATCCTCTTTCAGGTGTCAAAACTTGGCTCACCAAGGTTGCATCTGGAAAACAACTGCCTCTTTGTTCTTGAGCTTAACCTCAGAAGACTTCTGGAATCTAGAGGGATCAGGATTGGAAGTGGCCCTGGAACATTTTCTTTAGGTGAAAAAAACCAAAGCAAGAATAACAATAACAAGAAAAAACACCAATAGATCTGGCAGGATTTTCCCCTCTCTTTCTCTGGTCCCTTTTCTTTGAGTGTTTTATCAACTATTGTTCGTGGGAGGCATCTGGGCTACTGGTGTTTTTCTACTTAGAGGAGCAAGAAAATTCCATTAACTGAAGAATAATATGGTTGACTGCCCCAACAGGAAAGGCATTCAGAGTGCTGCATTCATGCTTTCTGTGTCACTGTCAGGACCCCGAGGTCTAGACTTGCTGGCTCCTATTCCCTGGGTCGTCCAGGTCTCTGGGGGTGTGACTCTCATCTACAGAGAAAGTACAGTGCATGCTAATGGAGTGCCCACAGGGACAGAGGGAAGAGAAAAGAGGGTGGGGGCAATTAGGCAGGTGAATTATTTCTTTTTCAAGAAAAGAAAATAAAGGGGGAAAAAATCCAGGCATAAATCTATCCTGGAGCTCATGCTGAGGACCCTGGAAGTACAAGCAGGTTCTGGAATCATCCAGAAAAGACCCAGGAATTGACTCCCACCAATCCCTTACTTTTTGGGGTGAACGATCTCAGCCTTCTTATTTGTGTTGGTTTTTGAAAAGAGGACCAGGTAACATGCTTTGTTGGTGGACATGTAAAATGGTATAATCACTGTGAAAACTGGAAGTTTTTTATAAAGTTAAACACACACTTGTTCTATGCCCCAGCAATTCCATTCCAAAGTATATGTACTCAAGAGAAATGAAAACATAGGTCCACACAAGGCCCTGTATAAGAATATTCCTGGCAGCTTAATTCAGAAGAGCCTCAAATAGCAAACAATTCAAATGTATCAAGAAGTGAATGGATCAACAAATTGTGGTGTATCCATACAATGGAAAAATAATGATTTCCTGTTGCTGTTGTAACAAATTCCCACAAACTGAGAGGCTTAAAACAACAGAAATTTATTTGCCAATAGTTCTGGGGGTCAGAAATCTGGAATCACTTTCACTAGGTTAAAAATCAAGATGTGGGCACGGCTGGTTCTTTCTGGAGCCTCCAGGAGAGGATCTTGATTCCTTGCCTTTTCCAGCATCTAGTGGCCTCCTGTGTTTCTTGGCTTATGGCCCTTTCAAAGTGCATCAATTTAATCTGTGACTCTGGTCACATCACATTGCCTTCTCCTCATTCGTAGTCAAACCTCCTCCTTCCTCCTATGTATTTGTGATTACATTTAGGACCAACCTGGATAATCCAAGCTAATCTTCCCATCTCAAATTCCTTTGCTTAACCACACCAGCAAAGTCCCTTTTGCAACATAAAATATGATTCAAAGGTTCCAAGAATTAGGACCTGGATATCTTTGAAGCCATTATTCAGTCAACCACAAGAATATACTACCCGGAGGATGAAGAGAACGAGCTGCTAATACATGCAAAGGGAATGAATCTTGCAAACAGTATATTGAGCAAAGGAGGGCAGACCAAAAAAAGAGAACATCTGTATGATTGCATTTATATGAAGATCTAGAACAGGCAATACTAATCTATGCTGATAGAAATCGGAACAGTGATTGCCCGGAGGTCAGGGGATTTCTGGAAAGGGACACAGAGAACTTTCTTGGGGATAAAAATGTTCTGTATCTTGACTGGTGAGTATACATGAATGTGTGCATTTATCAGAACTCATGGAACTATACACTCCATATCTGTGCATTTAATTGTGTCTAAATTGTTCCTTAATGGAAAAAAGAGTATGGTGGGCAGGGAGTAAATAACAACAAGGGAAAAAAGAGGAAAGAGGACAGGCAGAGTAAAGCAAAGCCCAATGTACTTAGGACACATTTTCCTCCCTATCACCAAGACAAACTCCATGGCGTGGAAGGAGCTTGGACACAGAGGTAGGAGGGCCTGGAATCTCACCCATTTGAGGTCAGTCATCCTCCAGCAGCTTCTAGCATTTCAGGCACCTGAAGCTGTTGGTCTACCCCAGGTAAACTTACAAGACACCCAATGCAAAGCCTTAAATATATTGGAAACCTCCCTCCTCTCACAAGAAGTGAGAGAATAACCATATTTTTTACATATCAACTGTTTGTACTTTTGGTACTCCCTTCTAGAATTTTTATATATTCCTGTATATTTTCTAGATTGTTGTTATCATGACAGAGGGATCATTTATCGTCTGCCTTTTTCATTTAACATCATACAAAAACATGTTCCTGTTTTACTAGAGAGTCTTCATAAACACCCCCTTTGATCATTGGGTAATATTTCAGTGAGGTGATTGACATCACAATTCACTTAGCCTTTTCCTTTTTATTGGACATTACGCTATTTCTTTTTTCTCTCCCCGCTATGGAAAAATAAGAGAGCTCTGGTTGACTTTGTTCTTCTTTTGAATTATTTAAGAAATGAATATTGAAATAAGAAATCAAGAAGAGGAGAAGGAAGCGTCAAAGAAACCTGTGGCACAGAATTCAGAGCTTGAGGAACCTCCAGAATTATCTGGTCTAAAACCCTAATTTTACAGAAGCGGAAACCAAGGCCAGGGCATATTTGAAGTGAGACTTAGCTTGGGTCTCAGCTAAGTCACAGAGCTGAGACCCAAGCTCAGAAGCCCTAAGTTTAATTCAAACAATATAAGGGCAAGCTAGGCTCTCTGCTTTGCCTGCACAGCAAGCACCAGCAGGGACGAATTTCTCCCATCTAACCTTGTCTTACAGTTGTGTCTCCCAGGTCAATTGTGAGAGAAATAACAACTAAAAAGAACAGTTGGTTAACAGATACACACTACTATATATAAAATAGATTAAAAGCAAGGATCTACTGTATAGTACAAGGAACTACATTCAGTATCTTGTAATAAGAATGGAAATATATATATATATATATATATATATATATATATATGTAAAACTGAATCACTTTGCTGTACATCTGAAACATTGTAAACCAACTATACTTCAATTAAAAATTAATTAATTAGGGACTTCCCTGGTGGTCCAGTGGTTAAGACTCCACACTTCCACTGCAGGGAGCATGGGTTCGATCCCTGGTCAGGGAACTAAGATTCTGCATGCTGCATGGCATGGCCAAAACAAAAAATTTTTAGTTAATTAATTAAAAAAAGAACAGTTGATCAGAGACTATAATGTTAGCCTAAGATTAGAATTTAAGCTATCCTTTAGCTCAGCTTGAAAGGGAAATACTTCATCTGAAAAATGGAGAGAAGATATTTTTCTTCGCCTTTGTGTGTCTGGGAGATCCTCTGAGCATGTGGGTGTTAACATGAAAGATTGATGGCTCTCAATTCACTGGACTAATAGCAGGAAACCCTGTCGTAGATCATACAAAGTAGAAACAAATGCAAAAATAATTTGCAAGTGCTTTACATAATTTCCCGGCAGCAGATTCACCTTCTTAATTATGTTTACCACAAAACTTGGGTTTCTAGAATATTCATCAATTGGAGCTTAGCACGTGGCTTGTTCTATATCGTGCTAGAACGTAGAGAAGAACAGCTATTTACAATGTGCCTGTTTGGTGCCAGGCAATAAACCAGACACTTTACATATGCTCCTTCAGGGATTTTTATCCCCAATAAGTAGGAATCTGAGGCTCGGCCAGATTAAGTAACTTTCCCAAGGTCACCCAATTACAGTATCAAAGTCAAGATTCCATTCCAGCACTGTCTGAAGCTGAAACCCACATGTTTTCAACTCTACCAGAGAAATCAGATCAAATTTTATTCAACAAATGCTTATTTAGGGCATCTTCCCTGACACAGGGGCTCAGTCAACAAGGATAAGGGGGTGGGTGGGAGAGACAACCACACCTCTGCTTGAGCCCACATTCCATGCTGTCTAGCAACCCACTATGTCCCCTGTCAGCCCTCTCGCTCTGCCCATAGGCTGTGGCCAACCTTGTTCTCACTTCTCAAACCTCCAAGTGGCCCTACCCTGCCTGCCCTCAGGACAGCCTTGTATTGCAGGCCCTGGAGAGCTGTCCGGTCAAATCACTTGGCTTCCTGCAGCCAAACCTCCAGACCTACCAGTGTCTTCACCTGAGCTCATGAGCCTCCACTCTGGAGCCCATCCCTACCCCTTTAAGAGACTTTGCTTGTGACAAATTCTTCCCTTTCCTGTATTTTCAGAAAATGTTTTCCTCCCTAATGGCTCTTTCCATTAGCATTTAAATATGATCAGATCCTCATATTAAAAATAAAATCTCAACACCTTCTAGCTATTGCCCTCTGTTTCCTTATATAGCCCGATTTTTTGAGAGTCACCTGTGCGTGGTCTCCATTTCTCCCCTGTCATTAGCTCCACTGTCCTCTGAAGTCAAGGGCCCCTCACTGCTACACTCATGCTGCTCTCACCGAGGTTTCTTATAACTTCCTCGTTGTGAAATCTGATGGACACTTTCCCTTCCTGTATTAGTTTCTTAGGACTGCTGTAACAAATTACCACAAATACAAGTGGCTTAAAACAGTAGGAACTTCTTCTCTCTCAGTGCTGGAGGCTCAAAGTCTGAAATCAAGGTGTGGGCAGGACCATGAACTGTCCTTGTCTCTTCTAGCTTCTGGTGGCTGCTGTGAATCCTTGGCTTTTCGCTTAGAGCTGCATCACTCCAATCTTTGCCTTCATCTTCACATGGCCTTCTTCCCTGTGTGTCTCCGTGTACAAACTTACCTCTTCTTTTAAGGACACTAGTCATTGGATGAGGGCCCGCCCTAAAATCTGGTATGACCTCATCTTAACCTGATTGTATCTGCAATGTAGATTGTATCTACTTCCAAATAAGGTCACACGCACAGATACTGGGGTTAGGACTGCAACATATTTTGTGGGGATCGGGAGGTGGGAGAGACAGAGTTCAAACCCATAACACTTTCATATCTAAACTTGACATGGCAACATTCCTTCCCTCCTTGGGACACCATCTATTCCGGTCTTCTCTGGGCCTCTCTGAAATCTTTTTCTCACTTTCCTCCTTGGCCTTCACTCCCTCTGTCCATCCTTATATGGTTAGTGTCTCTCAGGGTTTTGGGCAGGCCGCCTCCTTTTCTCACTTATCTGGAAAATTCCAACCACTCTTATGGCTTCAGTTACTATTTATTGACTGACCTCTGTGCAGAAAATGCTCAAAACATCACAGCATATTCCACTGAAAAGCCCACGCAGAAAATTCATCATCTTCACCCCAAACCTGCTCTCCCACTATCTCCTGCATCTCAGTGAACGGCACCCCGCCCCCAGCCCCGCACAAATCTCCTGCCTCCACTCCTGATTCCTGGGTCTTCCCTCTCCCTCATTCCCCTGCCATCTGAGCATCAAGGTTTATCGACTCTACCTCCCAAATACCTCTCCCTAAACTGCAATGGTCCTAGTTTACATCATCACCATCTTGCTCCCAGGCCATTGTAGGAGTTTCTCATAGTTCCCAGCTGCGGAAACCCAAATCTCAGAGTCAGTTTCACATTTCATGCTTTGATTGTCTTTATTACCCTCAGAAGAAAATCCAAACTCTTTAATTTGGTTTATAGGGCCCTTCATGATCTGGCGCTATGTACCCTCTAGTCTCATCTCTCCATATTCCACCCTCATATGTTAATACTCCAGCTAAACCAAATGCTATAGGCTGAATGATTGTGTCCCCCCCCCCACCCAATTCTTATGTTTAAACCTAATCCCCAATGTGATGGTGTTTGGAGGTTGGGCCCTAACAACCTTGAGAGGCAGGTCTGGCAAGAACTCTTATCCTCATATCCAGAGACAAGAAGTAACTTGTGCAAAAATCATTCTGTTGGTTGGAATCAGGACTTGGGTCCTCAGATTCTGCTTGGCCCTCTCAGGAGGTAGAGCCAGGTACACGGAGGTGAGGGTGCTTGGGGAGGTTCACCTTTGGGGGATCCAGAAAGGCTTCATGACGGAGGGGACATCTGAGGAAGTCCTTAAGAAAAATCTGAGGAAGAAGGGAGCTTTCTAATTACAGTTATGTGCAAAGGGCTGTCAACTGGAGGTGTCCCTGAGCTGCACAGTCCTTGGGCGACGTGGTTTTCTCACCGGATAGGCATCATCCATCACTATAGTCTGAATGTTTGTGTTACCCCCACATTCATATGTTGAACTCTTAATGCTCAGTGTGATGGTATTAGGAGGTGGAGTCTTTGTAAGGTGATTAGGTCATGAGGGTGGAGCCCTCGTGAATGGGATTAGTGCCCTTATAACAGAGACCCCAGAGAGCTCGCTGCCCCTTCTACTGTGTGAGGACAAAGCGAGAAGATGGCCAGCTGTGAACCAGGAAGAGGGCCTTTACCACACACCAAATGTGCTAACAACTTGGCCTTGGACTCCCAGCCACCAGAACCGTAGAGATGAATGTTGTTTATAAGCCCCCCAGTTTATGATATCCTGTTACAGTAGCTCATACAGACCAAGACACAAAACCACCTGCACTCTGCCTCTTGGCCCTTGCTATGCTTATTCCTCACCTGGAATATTCTTTCCTGTTCATGTAATACATACATTTCCCATTCATTCTTTCAACAAGTGTCTTCTGAGTGCCTACTATGTGCTATGAACTATTCTAGCCACTGAGGATACAGTAGGGAACAAAAGAAAAATATCTAAATTTATGAGCTTATATATTGGATGAGGGAGATAGACACAAAGCATAAATAAGTAGACACGTAGAGTGTGTTAGATGGCAATAAGTGCTATAAAGGGAAGTAAAGCTGGAAGTGGGATAGGGTGTACAAGAGGTTGGTCTAAGTTTTTAAATAAGGTGAGCATGAGCGTCCCCACCAAAAAGATAACATTTAAGCTCAGCTTGGACATTACTTCCTCCTAGAAGCCTTCTGGAAATTTTCCAAGTCCGGGTTCAGTGCCATATTTATGAACTTCCAGGCAGTCTCTATCTCCCCATCATAGCCCTTTACATGCTACAGAGTATTTTTCTGTTTACTTGTGTCAACTGTAAACTTTGGGGGACAGGAAATGAGTCTGTTATTTATTGTATATCACCAACTCCTTGTAGATGTTCGTTATGTTTGTTGAACCAACAAATGAAGCAAGAGCTTACAAGTCCTACAGATAATTTATATAACGTTTATGGTAATGCTGTGTTTTACAAGGCACTCTCGCACCCTCTGCCTCATGTGAGACAGACAGGTAGCATTATCCGCTTTTAGCAGACTCTCAGAAAGGTTAGGTTTCTTGCCCAGAGTGTCACAGTAAGAGGAAATTCCAGCTCAATCCCACCTCTCATGTCTCCAGAACCAACATGCTTTCCAGAAAAATCCCACTGCCTTCCTGAATCATGTTCTGTAAAAACACAAACCACCAACTCAAGTGCATTCGCCATCCACAGCCAAGGTCTATTCAATTTTTATCATGAAAAGACGTCCACTTTCCCCCGGGTTCCCGTATTCCCATCTCCAAATGCTAAAGCCAATGTGCAAACCCAAAGGTAAGCCTTCTGGGATTCCTTGATGTGGCCACTGCGTGGCCTGCCTAAGTTTTCACATTATTTAACCGAATGTTTACTGCCTTCCTCTGAGTAAACTTTTAGTGGATCCATTCAGACAACCACAGAGTGGGGATCAATTCAAGTACTGTCATCACTGGCACTTTTGAGCTGATGTTGCCTTTGCGATGTGTTAATTAAAACATGTGGGGTTCATAAAAAGCTACAGGCAGAATCGCAAACAGGCATCATTTAGCAATAATTACTACCCCCCCTCCCCTGTCTGCCCACCAGCTGACAAAGTGTTACTCCATTTGGACAAGAGGAACTGAGAAGGGGGCTGGGCAAGAAAACTCAGTGTTTGGCAAAATCTCTGCCCCTTAGAGCAGCTGGGCCTCGAAGGACCGCAGAGTGGGGAAGTGAACCTGAGCTACCCTCACTTCAGTGAAGTGACTTAAGTTGCAGGCAGGGTTGACCAGGTCTTGGTAGTTTTCCACTTGCTGCTCACAAGTCCTTACCCTCTTTGGTTCTTTGTCACTTGGCCCCATAAAAACGCCCACTTCAGGGAACTTGAACGCTTGCTCATGCCACCCACTACCCCACTGGCATGCAGGGAAGAGAGTTAGAAGTTCACATACCCTTCCCCCTTTGTTTTCTTGTGCTTCTTTTTGCTTAAGCACCTCTAAACAGGCCAAATGGTTGTCGTTGTTGCCACAGGATTTTGTACTGGTGGTTTCCTTCCATCCTCCCATCCTCCAGGCTGGTGGGCAGCAGGGGAGAGTTAACTCTTTGATGGCCAGTTTATAGGATGAGTGGGCACAGACTATAAAGCAAGCGTGGATGCTTTGAAGTGGGCTGCTTTGTAATCGAAGGGTTTATTTCCACCTGCAAGACTTCTTTACAGTTGAATAGACACTGCAAAGAATAAGCACTCTTATCTTTCTTGGAAAAAATGTGTTTTCTTAGGGAGCTGAAAAATTCTCCCGTGAGTATAAACATTTAGGGGGAAAGAAAGAGATAAGCTCCCTAATTCCAGTAACTAAGGATAACCTATTGGCTCATATGTTCTCACTGCCATCACAGTTCATCTCTAAGGCCTGTGCAGACCATATTCTGCGCACGTTAGCTTTCAAGAAGGAAGAAGCAACTCTTCCATTCCTCTCCACGCTTCCGACTCAGAGCGTTCAAACAGCTGGACTCCTCTGAAAAAATGACTCCTTTAATAAATGACAAAAACACATTACTTGCAGCCCAGAATTGAGAGGGAAAAGAAAAACATTTTCTGTGATGGTTTTTCCTTTGCGCTTCTGAAAAGTGAGGGAAATTTTCATTTAAAAAAAAAAACCATAAAACTGTCTCAGGATGCACTCCACATAGATGAGAGAAGACAGCTACGAAAAGAAATTACAGAATGAGAAACGGCACCATTATGATCCTCTACTGCTTCTTTTCAGAAGTGGCCTTTTCCAGAAATTTCTAGACATCTAATAAAAAGCCAAATGTTTTTAAGTCATAGTGCCTTTTCAGAAAGGTGTCCCTTTGCCTCAATTATGACTAACAAAAACGAATAAGATAAATCTGAACGAAAGCAAGAACTCCATCCAAATGAATCAGCTTCCTTCTCAGCTAGAGATTGGTCTAAAGGGTTGTGCTGAACCATCATTCTTGGTGACTGTGGACTGAAGTCTCTGGAAGTAAAGTGCTCTGGGAAACAGGGAGTATGGTTAGGAGAATGCCTTGGAGTTTGTACTCGGTTCAAATCCGGCCTGAGTCATTTCCTAACTGTGTCTTCTTGAGCAAGTTACTTGGCTTCTCTAACCTGAGTGCCCTCATCTATAAAATGGAAGTAAAAATAATACAGCCCCATCCATCATAGGTTGTCAAGAAGATGAAAAGATAAGACAAAATGCTTAGAGATACTAACTGCGTAGGATGGCACCTGGTACCTTTTAAGGAATTGTTAAAAGAAAACCACCATTATTACTTGCATATGGAATAGCCAGAAAAATGATTCACTGCCACTGGCACACATGACTTTTCCTCATGTGTACAGGACTTGAAGCTAAAGCAAATTGTTGGAGGTATTCTCATATGGAAGCATGTTTAGCGTGGACACAAAACCAGACTAAATCATATTTGCAAAATCAATTAACAAACTTTCATCATGTCAGGTCACATGGAGAGGTCCTCAGAGATGGGAAGAAAGTGCTATAGACCAAATTTTGTCCTCTCAAAGCTCATATGCTGAAGTCCTAACCCCCAAGTGATTATATTTGGAGTCAGAGCTTTTAGGAGCTAATTAAGGTTACGTGAGGTCATAAAGGTGGGGTCCTAATCTCACAGGATTGGTGGCCTTCTAAGAAGAAGAGAGGGAGATCTCTTTCCCCAAATGCAGGCACTGAGGAAAGGCCATTTGAGGACAAAGCAAGAAGGCGACCACGTGCAAGCGAGGAAGACAACTCTCACCAGGGTCCAAACTGGCCAGCACCTTACTCTTGGACTTCCCAGCCTCCAGAACTGATAATAAATGTCTACTGTTTAAGGCACCCAGACTGTGGTACTTTTTTATGGGAATGTGAAATGACTAAGACAGAAGGAAAGATGTCACTTTTCTTTCCCCGCCAGCAAAAAATTGAAAATGTGCCTTAATGAACACAGAATGCCTCCTTTCTTGAATAACCCTGTCCTAGTCTTGAGGGATGGCCAAACGTGCATAAAATTCGTAACAGTTTTATCTGATTTTGGAAGATAAATACATCAAATCCCATTTTTTTAGGTTAAGTAACTTTCACATGGGGGAAAAAGTTCACCTCCCACTGGAGAGCCATAACGTGCACAACCGTCAACTGGAGAATATACTTTGCTGCCCGATTCAAACCTTTCAGCAGGACTGAATAAGAAAGCTCCTCCCAATGACTTTCATAAGAAACCTCCTTAAAACTAGGAGGCTTAGTTCTTGCTGATGTACATTTCTGCAGACGATTTCTGAAGACAGATGTTATCACCAGTTATTGAAATTGTAGTTTCCCAAGGGAGTGGGCAGTGCCCCAAGAGAGATAAGAATGTAGATAGAGGATGAGTAAACTCTGAAATGTTCTGGTAATTTCTGCAGAAACAAGTTAGATGGCCTCCAGCTCCACTCTAAGCAAAATGTTGCACAGCCCTTTGAACCTTAAAAGGGTAGATGCTGCCAGACAGTGGCAAAGGCACTGGGCTGGGATTTAGAAAATTCCAGTTCAAATCCATTAGCTCGATGACTATTCGTGGAGGACCTATTACACTTTATAGTAAAGTGGAAGGGAACAGAGACGAAGCTGAACTACCAGGTCAAGTCCTGGCCCTGCCCTTGACCGGGGCCAGGTGACCTTGGGCAAGTCAGTCACTCTTCTCATGCCTTAGTGTCCTGAGGTTGATGGGATGGACTGAGAACAGTACCTGTACGTCATCAGAGGCCCCACGTGTGTTTGTTGTTGTTATCATCACTGTCATCTGGGCCAGGGTCCACCTCAGGTACTGGCATCGGTATCCCCTTCCCAATACTTCACAGCTCTGTGTGACTTTTCACAAAACATTTAGCCTTCAAGTGCTTCGGTTTTCTCATCTATAAAATGGAGATGGTAGTGGCTGCCTCACAGGATTATATGAGGATGAAATGAAATAAAATATGCAAAGTGCATGGTATAAAATGATTACTCAGGGAATGTTTTCCGATTAATAAGGTTAATTGGAAGGAAATCCAAAAAAGAGGGGATATATGTATACGTATAGCTGACTCACTTTGCTGTACAGCAGAAACTAACAACATTGTAAAGCAACTATACTCCAATAAAAATTAATTTAAAAAATAAGGTTAATATTCTTTTTTCTTTCACTTCCATCTCCCCCACTCTCCCATCACCACTGAATTATTCACCACGGAGAGTCCTTCTCAGCCCCGAGCCACAGACAAACCCTGATGATACCTTTGGATGAGAAAGGGCACTGTGATTTCTTTACGTGAACTTTCTCTCTTTGATCATCTGTGGTCAGGGTCTTACACACACAGCGCGTAGTGGAAACTGAAATAATTATTTAAATCAGGAGTCCACAGACTTTTTCTGTAAAGGGTCAAATAGTAGATATTTTTGGCTTTGTCAGACATACGGTCTCTGTCACAACTATTCAACTTGTGAAGTGTGTGAAAGCAGCCTTAGACAATCTGTAAACAAATGAGCATGGTTGTATTCTAATAAAACTTTATTTACAAAAACAGGCAGTGGGCTGGATTTAGCCTGTGAGCTGTACTTTACTACCCCTGATCTAGACTCATCCAGTCAACAAACAGATACTCTGTGTCTCATACGTAACAGGCACCATCCCAGGTACTGGGGATATTGTTGTAAATGAAGTAAAGTCCTTGCCCTAACAGAGCTCTCATCATATCATAAAGGCATTTGTTATTGTCTATTTCCCACACCGAAGAGACCAAGTGAAGACACTTTTTCCAAAAAGGAATAATCATTTGTGGGAGATGCTACTAAAAGCTTGAGTAAGCTGAGGACTGAGAATTGGCCATCAGATTTGACAAGGAAGAAGCCATTGGGTGACAAGGGCAGTTTCCCTGGAACGGTAGGAACAGAAACCTGACTCGAGTGAAATCAAGAGGTGATGAACTGGAAACGGTGAGGACAGGGCAGAAGTGGGCTGTAAAAGGGGAGCACAGGAGTGAGGTGGAGGGTAGAGAGGGTTCAGGCTCGAGGAGGATTTTGTCATTGTTTCAAGATGAGAATCTTAGCACACATTTGCATAGAGCATGATCCAGGACAGAGGGACAGTTGAACATTATGACACAGGAGAGAGAAAAGAGCGTTGTTCTGGAGTGATGTTCTAGGGTGGCGAGAGGACACAGGCCCCAGAACCCAGGTGAGGGCTGACCTCTGCAAGGGGCAGGCACAGCTCATCCCAGGTAAGAGGAGGGAAGGCAGTGCAAAGGACTCAGAAACAGTTCCTTCCGATTGCTTCTCTTTTTTCACTAAAATCATCAGATGAGAATGGGGAGGGGAAGAAGTTCTGAGGGGAGATAAAAACACTCAAAATGGCCATCTCAGAGGGTAGGAGACTGTATGGATCCATGACATGGAACCAGCTTGCCAGGCAGCACTGAGGTCCCTCATAGGGGGTGACAAGCCAGCAGAGCTGTGTCTTTCTGTAGCTATTGTCCCTTGTGGGAAGAACAGTCTCACTAGGACCCTTGCTAGGCCTCTGGCCAGCCTACAGAGTGTGCCCCTTCTGGTTGGAAGTCTACTTCCGGTGCAATCAGCTGAGTCTGAGGCAATGGCCTTGGGGCATGAATCACAGCCTCTTCTCTCTGCATAACTGTCTTGCTCCATAAGTGGCTGTGTGTTGAGTCGGGGGGTGGGGGGGGGTGGGGGCGGGGAGGGGTCATTTCCCTAGAGGGATCTGTAGGCATCAAGCCCTAGAAGTGGGTGAGGGAGTGAATAACAGTCTCGAGTTAAGCCTGGGAAGATCCACTTGGCATCAGTGGATCAGACCTTGATTTAGCACATGACAATGAAATCCAGACATTATATAATATTCAGAGTATCCAAGACACAATGCTGCCAGATCCTCCTCTGTTTTTTAAGTTCTTGCAAATGATGACACACCCTATATCTGTAATGGGAGGCAACTCCAGTTTTGTACCACCTATTCTGTCCTTAATATGTGCAAGGCACTGTGCTAATAGCACTTAAAATATGTTCGTTCAAGTCATCCTTAAAACGATACAGTGGTCAGAACTGCTATTGAGTCCATTTTATAGATGAAGTATCCAAAGTTGAGTATGTTCAAAGTCATGTAGCAGAACACATCACTAGGTCTGTCAGACCTCAAAGTCTGTACTCTCATCCATGAGCGTAGACTAAAAATACCTCTCATGCAGTTAGATGTTGGATTTGACCGCAAGTTACAGAAACTCCCAAAATATCAACTTAAACAAATTAGGGTTGTTGTTTTTTTTTCTCATGTAAAAAAATTCAGCGGTAAGTAGTTCAGGACTGGTACGGCAGCTGCACAACACCCTCTAGAAATGATGTTTCTTCTATCTTTCTGCATTCCTATCCTTAGTTTGTGGATGTTGCACTCATGGCCACCTCATGGCTACAAGGTGGCAACTCTACCTCCAGCATTGCATCAGCATTCCAGGCAGAAGAAAGAAAAAGACAGAGGACAAAATGTTCATGTCAATTTATTCCACCCCCACCACTCCACCTTTTTTTCTGTCCTCTTTTAAAGAGTTCACCTGGAAGCCCCATCCACACAACATCTGCTTATATCTCATTGGCTGGAGCTGCCACAGGGCCCTCTCTGGCTAAAAGTATAGAATTTTTGCTGGGTCCAACCTTAAAGAAAAATGATGTTCTGCTGCAGCTTCCATTGTTTCTCTAGCAAACCCCTTTGCCAGCATTGCTGAGGCAATATCATTCTTTAAGATTAAAAGAGCCACACTGTATTGCTGGAACATTTCTATGCACGTGAAGTGCGGTCATGTCACAGAGAAGCTCCCACTTATCATCTTAAGGAAATACTGAACTTCTTCAGAATGACTGATTCTCCCCATGAGGAGCAGAATCCAAGACCTTTATCCACCAGAACAGCCCAACTATCAAAATTCATGCACCAATTTCCCAGTGCATTTCCTAAGGATCTCGGGTTTCGAAAAGGGGACAGGCATAATTCATCCAGGGCTCACTGCACCACTACCCTTAGCAGCTAGAAAGATCCCTCTTCTTTCTCTTTCTTGGAAAGAAGACCCCCCCTCTTTGGATAAGAGACTGAGAAGAATTTATGCTTCCAAGGAAACAGGATGCTCTTAAACCAGTTACATATGTACCTGATGGGTTGACCCCAGTGTGTTTAAGGCTTAATGATAGCATCTTGCATTCGTGTGTCCATTTATTTCAATTGATGAGCCAATATTGATATGTCATTATTAACTGAATTTCATAGTTTACGTTAGGGCTCATTCTTTGTGTGTACATTCTATGGGTTTGAACAAATGTATAATGATACATATTGCCCATTGTAGTATCATACAGAGAAATTTCACTGCCCTAAAAATCCTCTGTTCTCCACCCTTTTATTCCTCCCTTCCCCCAGCCCCTGAACACCACAGACCTTTTTACTGTCTCCATAGTTCTGCCTTTTCCAGAACGTCATACCATTGGAATCATACAGCATGTAGCCTTTTCAGATTGACTTCTTTCACTTAGTGATATGCATTTAAGTTTCCTCTATATCTTTTCATGGTTTGATAGCTCATTTCTTCTAATTGCTGAAAAATATTCTATTGTCTGGATGTACCACATTATTTATCCATTCACCTACTGACAGACTTCATGGTTGATTCCACTTTTTGGCAATTACGACTAAAGCTGCTATAAACATACCTGTGCAGGTTTTTGTGTGGACATAAGTTTTCAACTCCTTTCGGTAAGTATCAAAAAGTGGGATTGCTGGATTGTATGGTAAGAGTATGTTTAGTTTTGTAAGAAACCGTCAAACTGACTTCCAAAGTGGCTGTACCATTTTGCGTTCCCATCAACAATGAATTAGAGTTCCTTTGTTCCATATCCTCACCAGCCCTTGCTGCTGTCAGTGTCTTGAATTTTAACCACTTCAGTATTTTTTAATTCATCCATTCAATAAATATTTAATGTGTACCTATTTAGTGTCATACATTAGAGAGAGTCAGTCTCTTAAGGTTCTTAGAGTTCAAAACGCCTTTAGTTTTAAGGTTGAAAGTTTGGGAAAGTCCTGTATCCTTTTGATCAATGGTTCCTAAACTATATCTGGCATCTGAATCACTTGGAGGGCTTGTTAAAACATATATTGTAATAGGCAGGGGAGAGAGGCAGGGCTCACCTCCAGAATTTCTGATTCAGTAGGTCTGGGATGGGACCCAAGAATTTATATTTCTACCAAGTTCCTAGAGGCTGATGATACTGCTGGTCTAGGAGCCACACCTTGAGCATCACTGTTCTAGATGCTTCTCAGGTTAAAGAAACACACCAAATGGAACCACCACAACCTCTATATTAAGCTCGATTTTAAGACTTTGGGGACACACCTAACTCCAGGGAAAGTTCATGACATCTATGCTTCACCTGCTCCTAAAAGGTCTTAAGACTCTCTGAAACACTTAGTTTAAATACTGTTTTCCTTCCGGAACAGGAAACATTTGTTAGGCTCATCATCACCGTCTGGGGGGAGCAGCTCTGGGGTGGAGAACCCTAGCATGAAACTCCCTTCTGGAATGTCAAGCATATGTTGACATTGGAGGCTATGCTAATGCATTTTGATAAGCATGAATCACAGGTGGCGGGTGGCGGGGGCGGGGTGGCGGCGGTGGGGGGGTGGCAGCAGATGCCTCACCTCTTGGTGCTAAATTTTGTGCTGAGCCACCAAATGCCAGGTGACCCCAAGACCTCTATCGTTTACGGTTTACTTCTCAAAAACAATGTCATCTGCAGGACAGACCTGACTGTGACCCCAGGAGTCAGCCTGTTCCACAGCCACGTCTTTTGGCTCTGCCTTTACAAACTGTGTTAATTACAGCCTCTTCTGCATCCCTAAGAATGAGATGACACTCAAGACACGTTGCTTCAAGAAGGACACCAGCTTTCATTGCCATTCTGCTTCCCAGCATTTGTTGTGCCTGACTACACCGGACACTGTGCCAGGCATTCCACATGCCTTCGGCTTAATCTTCCCAAAGCCCTCTAAAGGTGGGTCCTTTTGGCATCACCATCCCCAATTTACAGATGAAGAAACCGAGGTACAGTGCAGTTAAGACACTGGCTCCAGGTCACATAGCTAATAAGTGGCAGAACCAGAAATTAAACTCAGGTCAGGCTGATATTATAGACTGTCATGTGGAAGGGTAGTTAGAGCCAAGCTACTAAGATATGGCCCTGGAAGATAGGAGGTAAAGTCTAGAATCAAGAACAAAGACTTCTGTGATATGGATCTCCAATTGGAAATCTCCTTCCAGTTATCATGGAGCTCTATTCATACCCTGTGGGCAGTGCTTCTCTTGGACCATGGAGTAATAGAATTACCTGCACTTCATTTGTCTCATCTGCTCCAGAGTCTTGCCCAAAGTTGACACTGGGAAAGGTGTGCGTTTAGGAAATGGATGGATAGATTAAAAGTGGGCCAAACTGAGCACATCTAGCAGCTAGATCTTGGTTTCTAAAACTGTTCTCCAAAATAAGGATCCAGGTCTCCTTAGAGAAATGGTTGATTCTAGGTCTGGAGCAGGAAATATACAAGATGAGCCTGATACAGGATGTAGTACCAGAAAGGAAGTGTAAGCAGATAGGGTAGTGTGTCCCCGGAGAAAGAGAACCAAGCATGGCTTTCTTGACAGAAGAGAAGCCATTTTGGCTTAAGACATTTTGTGATCTGAGCCTGGCCACAGTGCTCGTCCTTGAACAGATCTGAGTAATTACTGATCTTAAAGGAACAAAAGAATACAGAAACGAACGACTGGTTCCAGACAAGAGAACCAACAATAGCAAAGATAAAGTATCAGTTGTAAAGACTCCCAGTTCTGTTTCAATGGTGAAGATTAGCCTGAAGCTCAACCACCAGATCGACTGGAAACTAAGGGAGGAGGACGTTGCCCTTTTCTGACCCTCGTGACTTCAATCAACTAAAGCTTGGACTCTGTCACCAGCCCAAGCCTGTTCATACATATGTCCTTAGCTTAAAACTTCCCCAGTTTTGCTGTTTAGGGAGACGCTGATTTGGGAAAGATCCCCGGTGTTCTCCTTACTTTTGCTGCAAGTAGTAAATCCTTCTCTCTCCTGATCTTTGGCTTGGTTACGTCTTTTGGCTCAACACCCACTAAGAGGTGAACCCAGTTTTGGGGTGACATGGGGAGGAGGGGATCAGTGCAGAAAATGGAAAGCATTTACAGTTCTCAACATGAATTTTTTCCCAGGAAGGATGCATTTTATAGGTGGATTGTTGTTCTAATAATTGCTATATTTTAGTTAAATAGTATAAGTCAGTACAACTATCCAAAGGGATATACTTTTCCTTGGAAAAAACCAGTTTGGCTTAATAAAGAGCCTCCATCCCAGATTCACAGCCCATTCCTGAAAAGGATCTCTGAAAGTTGTGGTCCTCTTCCTAGCGGCCCTCGAAGGACTTCTAGTTCCATTTCTAACCTTTTTCAGAACCACCACACTGGCCCAGCCAGCCACAGCAGGTAGACACCAAGGATAGCGGTTATCCAGCACAAGGATAAAGGTCTGCATTTGCCTTATCTGTATTGATGATCATGACATATCCCACTCAAGGAAATAAACAGTTCAGAAGAAAAGTTGCCCTACAGGGCGTGGTCAAGATGCTGGGCCAGAGTTCCATAGTTCAATGACTTCCATGTTTGACAGCAAGGAGTGAGTCCTGCCATATTCCCAATGGGGTGATGTGCTGGTTAAATCCATCCCTCCTCCTTCCCATGAGCTGATCACATGGAAACTAACCCCTGCCAATTGTGTTTTCCAGGCTTCCTGGTGAGTCTGGCTGAAGGACAGTAATGGAAAAAGATTGAGGAATAGAAAGAAGGGAGAAGCCAGGGAGTCGCTCTCCTTCTCTCTTTGCCTCATGGGATGTCTCAGCAGCTGCTGCTGCAATCTCTGGCATGGCTCCAGCTCCCACCAGACATGCCCACCATGGGTGCTGGATGACCCAGCTCCTAGCTCTGCTAACACCCCTCCTTCCTCTGATTCCCCAGCCTAGGGGACTGGCGGCCTCCTGCTTTTGGATTCCTTCACTGGCCCTTTGTTTGGCTTCTCAGAACTTTCATCACCTGCTTAACCAATTCCCTGTATTAAATATCCTCTATTTAAAACACTGAGTGGATTCTCATTTCCTGATTAAACTCTGCAATGCCTTAAGACCTGATTTTTTTCATTTTCATCCAGATGGAGAAAAGGAAACACATACATTTTGAAATCACTTTTCACCTGTCCTCCTCATTTCATATCATAACTGTTAGAGTATATTGGAATATGGGAGCTGAACAAGGTGGATCCCCATCACTACGATCAAGTAATAAGAGGACCTGAGAGAACGGTCTAGAGAAGCATGGCTGGACTTTACAGGACCTCCTGGATCAACAACCCCAGCAAAAACATTCAGTGTATCTCATCTGAAACTAACAAATTAGTTGGCTACACACTTGCAAAACTCTCCATGGTCACACAGTGGAGGAGGCAACATTCTTCTTTCTCACTCGGAAGTCTCAGGGCACCACCCTGGTATTTCTAGGTTAACTAGACAAACTACAAAGAGCTTCCTTGATGGCTAAAAGAGTCTTCTGTCCATAAGAAGAAATGTCGTACCTTTGGTTTAATGTTGGCGTCTTCATTTTGTCTTATTGACTTCATGTGGCCGGTCCCTAGGTGTCATGGCTTGGGGTATTTTAGAGAACTAGAGTTGTTTTGCAGTAATTAAGGACTATTTGGTTGAAGATCCACTTGTTACTTTGCGGGGGAGGGGTTGCCATTCGTTTTCATTGCTCTCTAATGTAATAAACTTTGCCTAAGGTAACCAGATAGTTTAAAATTAAAACTAAATGTGTCCTAACATAAGCAATTCAGATCCACCGAAATTTATCCAGAAATGGTCAATGCACTTTTTGACTTCTTGCTACGTTGATCAGACATCAGTGTCCTTTAAGCAACAAACATCATTCTAGACTTGAGTATGGTGTAAATTTGAAAAAGCATGTTTTTTGAGGACCAGGCAACTCAGACTCTTGGGTGATCATGTGTGCAGGGATCAGTATATGAATACACAAGTACATATCCATTCTGTCGTGTAAACTCGTGAACAGTAAGTTTCACTGAATTGCTTTTTTATCACTTAAAAACTGTTTGCTTCAGAAAAATGAGAAACTTGACAAAACAGTTTTATTGTTTTTCTCTTGCTTTTATCAACATGTTGCAATCACATATATTGAAGGACAAATTCTTTCCAGAAGATACACAGAAACAACCTCTTAGAAATACTGTTCTTGGGCAGATGATGACCCCTAACTGGGAAGGGACAAGATACACGTATCAGTCAGCAAAAACACAGGCTTAGAGTGATCCCTGTCTTTTGTGGTTCAAACTTTCCTTCCAACAGACATACAATTAAACAAGTTCAAAAAGAAACCAATCTCATTCTTTTCATATCCAGTGGCTCACAAACCTTGGGGTATATCAGGATTGCCTGGGGGTTGGTACGATGCAAACTTTGGGCTCCCGCTCTCACATATTTGGTGATTAGGAGACTCCAAATCTGCTATTGAAACAGATCCCATGGCTCTGATGCAGGAATGTCTCAAGATCATGTTTTGAGAAATGCTGGATGAGGCACAACTCAGAAGAAGACACAGCCCCAACCTTGAACATAATGCATTTTTACCTTAAAGGCAATTTCAATTTTCATTGGACAGGTGTCACCAACTGTACTGTAGTTAATTAGCTGATGAGGACAGGTATCCTAGAGATGGGACAAAACGTTCTTCACTTGGTCCATGCATGGAGGGTCCTTGATGCCTTCACTTGTGTGAAACTCTTGTGGGGACACCAGGAACACCTTGTGCACTTTCATTCCATGTGTTCTTTTCCAAGGAAGGAAAGGTCATTTGAAGAGCAAATCACTGGCCCTCCTCAACCGAACTCCCTGGGGAGACTCAGCAAGTACTTTTTAGAGCATGGCCTTCTGATCAGGCCCCTCTGGCCAGTCCTCTCCCAACTGATGCTTGGACAAGATTTGACAGTCTGGGCCAAATCTGGAATGGGTTTCTGAAAGCCAATTTTGGAGCATTTGTGATTGAGACCAGCCAAATCATGTCAGGAATGTCTAGTTCCTTCCCCGGGAAGAGTGACAGTGTTTAATGAAAAAACACAGCTCTGAAAATTGAGACGTTCCATGCATTATCCATATTCATTAAAACTGGAACAAAACCCCAGGAAACCCCAGACACCTCCTATCATCAACACTTCACCTTTTTCTGCTGGTTATTTAATACAAATGCCATGGAAGCTATTCTACAAGGACATACCACGTGGCAGCATCTGCCAGGCCACTGTCCCCTCTCTTCCTGTCCAGGCTGATGCTGGGCAGTGCGGGGGTGGTGCAAATTAAATAAAACCTTTAAAAACAAGATTCTGGCCGGGATGTCTACTGTGCAGATTACCAAATGGATAGGCATTTTATTTTGCTAAATGAAAGGGCTAGTTTATATCTTCCCTGGATCATTTTCTAACCTAACTGCAGTGGAAACATTCTCAGAAAGAAAGACTCTCTTGTCTTTTTGCCCTTTATATTGCCACTGGTCATCCCACTCGTAGAACTTGGGCAGTGATCTGCTGCTTCTGCTTGGGGACCAGGCCAGCCAGCAAACTCTTCCAGGAGTTGACTGACACCAGCGTTTCATTAGATCACAGTCAACTCAGAAGCCCTCAGCAGTGTCGTGTTTAAGGGTTGACAGCATTCCAAGCCCATCTTTGATGGATGGACATGGGTTGTTTCCCTGGCTTCTCTAAGACAGGGAACCACGACTAACCCAAGCTGTGTAAATTCTATAGACTGGTCTTTTGTTTGCAGCTTTGTTTTTGCTGTTACGCATCTAACAGGAGTTTTCCTCTGAAAGGAAGCCATGAAAAGATGGCTCCCCTGTACAGCACAGAGAACGATATTCAGTATCCTATGATAAACCATAACGGAAAAGAATATAAAAAAAAGAATGTATATATGTATAACTGAATCTCTTTCCTGTACCCCAGACATTAACACAACATTGGAAATCAACTGTACTTCAATTTAAAAAAATAAAAAAACAAGAACAAACAGAACAAAATTAATATAAAGCCAAGAAAAGAAAAGATGGTTCCCCAAGAACTACAAGGAATCCCCTAGACCTGGTCCATGGTTGATCTTCTCTTACCATCAAACGTCATGGTTTCCTTCTCCGAGTAAAGGTCAGGGGGTGGGTGTGGCCAATGTCTGCCTCTGCCTCCCCACTTTGTACTTTCCTCCCTCTTCCTCTGGCAGCAGCTAGTGGCAGAAACAGACTGACCCTGGAAAGCGTTTGCATTCCAGTTCTCCTTCTACCCACATGACCGCTGGCAAGTTTCTGAGCTGTTCTGGGCTGTTCTCCTTTCCTCAACTGATAAAATCAGCACGGATAATACCTCAAAAGATTTGGGGGTGAATTCCGTGAGCTAGGGAACATAAAAGAGCACTAAAGGATGGGTCTTTCTTTCTGTTTTGTCTTTTTTCCATGAGAGGGAAAAAGATTCGAAGGTGGGAGGAAACTGAGATTGTTCACTTGGTACTTGGAAAATCTCTTCCTTACTGAAGCTTTGGCGTGTCTTCACTCTAACCACACAGCTGTAGTGATGCTTCAGCCGCCTTTCTGCAGAGTTCTGTCCATCTAGATCTGAGTGCACTGCACGCACTCTACAGGGGGCCTTCCGTGCAGCCTCTTTGACGATCATGATGATGAAGCCATTTCCTGCCTAGAGGAGCACAGTAATGCTTCTCACTAAAGTGATCTAATTTCACAGGAACACATTTTGTGCGTATTTTGAGTGTAAATGGAAAACAACCTTTAAAATAGTCATTTTAGAGTTCCATAGCTGGGATTTCAAGGGGTCTGCAATACCTCTGAAATTATATGAATGTTTACGTGTACTGTGTACAAAAGAACATTTCCAAAGAGAATCTCTATAGCTGTACTTCCAATGAAAATATAATGTGAGCCATACACGTCATTTAAAATTTTCTAATGGCCATGTTTTAAATCAATTCTAATATATTTTATTTAACCCAATATATCCAAAATATTATCACTGGAACATATCACCAATATTTTAAAAGATCGTTAGTGAAATATTCTACAACTTTTCTTTCTTTCTTTGCTTTTAATGTTTTTTACAAAGTTCACATCCTAGTGTGCATTTCAGTTCAGACTAGCTCTATTTCAGGTGTCCAACAGCCCCCTGTGGCTAGTGGCTCCCATACTGGACAGGGCATCTCTATACCTTTCTTCAGATTTTCACATCCCATTGCTAACAGAGAGTGTCACAATGTGGCAGTGAACAGCAAGAGATTATCACTGAAAACTCCAAAACTGAGTTCTTGGTAGTCTCAATAACAACTCAGATTTCTCCTTATGAGTTCAAAAGGGCTTTCAAATAAATGATCTCATCAGATCCTCATAACAGCCCATGACATGGACAGGGCAAGCAGATGTAATTTCCTCATTTTTTAGTTTAAAAATATTAAATAATTGGCCCAAAGTCAAAGAACTAGAGGTTGGTGAGTTAGGAACTTGAACTGAGGCTTGGGATTCTAAATCCCGGGGCCTCCCTGAGGAAGAGGCAGCTGCCTCTGTCTGCCGTCACACTGCTACGGGAGCAACGTTTGTTTGCATCTCCCGCGGCATAATAAGGTTCGAGAGGGTGGGAACTGATAGGCCTCCTGTCCACAGTACCTGGCACAGAGCAGGCACGTGGTTCTTACTTGAATTAAATTCAGCTGAACCAAAAGAGTCATCCATACCAGACTCCTCATAGTTATCACCCAATCCACTCCATCTCTGGGACCTTTCGGTGAAGCCAAAACCACAAAAACCACCTACATGCTGAAGTCCTGAGTTGCCTTTGTTCACCCTTTGATGCCCCTTTAGTCCCCAACACACAAAATATAGCTTAGGGATTTTTTTCTGGACAAATAACCTTCATTGTGGCTCTGTTTTCATGCTCACATTGCATTTTTTAATGGAAATTTACATCTCTAGTGGGAAAAACACCTCCAAAGTAGTTTCAAAGTTCCTTAAAAAACTAAAAATAGACCTACCATATGATCCAGCAATCCCACTCCTGAGTATGTATCCAGAGAAAAACCATACTTTGAAAAGATACATGCAGGCTTCCCTGGTGGCGCAGTGGTTAAGAATCCACCTGCCAATGCAGGGGACACGGGTTCGAGCCTTGGTCCAGGAGGATCCCACATGCTGCAGAGCAACTAAGCCTGCACACCACAACTACTGAGCCTGCTCTCTAGAGCCCGTGAGCCACAACTACTGAGCCCGTGTGCCACAACTACTGAAGCCTGCGCACCTAGAGCCTGTGCTCCACAACAAGAGAAGCCACTGCAATGAGAAGCTCGTGTACTGCAACGAAGAACAGCCCCCGCTCACCACAACTAGAGAAAGCCTGCATGCAGCAACAAAGACCCAATGCAGCCAAAAATAAATAATAAGTATATAAATACATTTATTAAAAAAGATCCATGCACCCCAATGTTCATTGCAGCACTATTTAAAATAGCCAAGACATGGAAGCAACCTAAATGTCCATTGACAGACGAATGGATAAAGATGTGGTATATATATATACATATACAATGGAATATTACTCAGCCATAAAAAGAATGAAATAATGCCATTTGCAGCAACATGGATGCAACTAGAGATTCTATTAATTGAAGTAAGTCAGACAGAGAAAGACAAATATCATACGATATCACTTATATGTGGAATCTAAAAAAAGATACAAATGAACTTATTTACAAAACAGAAACAGACTCAGAGACTTCAAAAACAAATTTATGGTTTCCAAGGGGAAAGGTGTGGGGGAGGGATAAATTAGGAGGTTGGGATTAACATACACACTCCTAAATATAAAATAGATAATCAACAAGGACCTACTGTATAGCACAGGGATCTCTACTCAATACTCCATAATAACGTATATGGGAAAAGAATCTGAAAAAGAATAGATATATGTATATGTATAACTAAATCACTTTGCTGTACACCTGAAACTAACACAACATTGTAAATCAAGTATACTCCAATATAAAATAAAAATTAAAAACAGAAAGTAGATTCAGTCTGACTTGTGATTTGGATGCCAATTTCCACCTACCCAAGACCACCTAGAGAAACCCAGGGACCACCACAGGAGCCTGGTGAAGCTACAGCACCAGGGAAACACCTCATTGCCCCTCCACCTTGCCAGGCGGGCTGGGTTGAATCACACAGACCTGGGAGATTGGTAAAACCCCTGACAAGCGATGTCAGAGGGCGGCTTGAAACCTTGGTGGAGACACAAGCCTATTCCCAGCCACTCCCGGCACAATCTCCAGCTGGCCCCTGGCTCACGTTGATGTCCCTGTCAGCTCCAGCCTCCTTCACTGAAGGTGCCTTTCCTGCCTGTGCAGCAGCCTGGCATTTTGGGTTACTGTGCCAAGGTTTCCCTGAGACCCCAGGCCAGGTGCTGAGAGCTGCTATCTTGCCAGAGTTGTTGGGGTATCAGAGCAAAGGCAGAGCTCCAGGACTGACCCTGTCTGCCACACATCCTCATCAGCTGCTTCTTGCCAGCTTGCCACTGGGCACGAAAGAGGAATTTAGAGTGCGGGGTACAAGCAAAAGCTTATTCTGAACTTTGCATGAGCTCCTTAAATCAGACAGGCAAACATGCCATAACTCAGGACCCCACATGTGCCCCTACAAACGCAAAATGCGATCCAACTGAGTCCCATACTATTCCTGTCAAATGTGCCTTATTTTTGCAACGTTTCTCCATGAACTAGTTTTTCTGGAAAACACCCAAAATCATATCCACATTTTGGTTGAAATAATAATTTTTTAAAGCTTTGTTAAATGAACAAACTGAGCTAAGTGCAGTGAAAGAGTCACAATTCAGTCCGTTAATAATTGAATACCTCCTGTTCCTGAATGTCAGAGTTTCAGGCACTAGAGAGAACAAGGTGATTAAACCACAGAGTCCCTTGTGAAGTTTACAATCTAGTGGGGATGGGGCAGACAGTAGATAAGAAGACAAATCCATAAATAAGATCATTCTAATGGTCATACATGCTATGAAGACACCAAAACAGGGTAATGGGGCACAGAAACACACTGGGATGGGGAAGGCCACTTAGAAGGGTGGTCTGGGAAAACTTTTCAGAAGAGGTGACACAGGGGCTGTGGAATGAATGACAAGGGGCAGCCAGCCACAGGAAGACCTGGGGAAGGGTGTGTTGAGCAGAAGGAACAGCCAAGACAGGAGTGAGCTCGGAGTGCTGGGAGAGGCCAACATGGCCAGAGTGTGGTGAGCAAGGGGGAAAGTGGTAATGAACAACATTGGGAGGTCATCAGGGCCCCATGGTGATGAGTATGGATTCTACTCAAAGCAACAAGCAAAGCCATTGGAGGGCACCAAGCACAGGAAGTGATCTGAGCTCAAATGGGCTTTCTGAGGTCCACCTCGGCTGCCACTGGGGATGGGTGGTGGAAGGGCCAGAAGGGAAGCAAAGGGCTGTGGTGGCTTCCCTGAAGGACATCTCGATTTAGAGAAGGAGCAAACCCCAAATCCCTAGAACTCAGGTCAGGGTGCTCCAGTTAAGTTTTACAACAGAGTTTTAAATTAGAGGCTGAGAAAACAGCCAGTGAGAAAAAGCTATTCCAGCTGAGGAAATGAGAGGATTCAATGGAGCTGCAGCAGGGGCCAAGCCTGAGGCTGCAGGTAGAACACATCTTTTTTTTTTTTTTAATATGTATTTTATTTATTTATTTAGTCTGCACCAGGTCTTTAGTTGCAGCACATGGGATCTTCATTGTGGCATGCAAACTCTTAGTTGTGGCATGCAGACTCCTTAGTTGCAGCATGTGGGATCTAGTTCCCTGACCAGGGATCAAACCTGGGCCCCCTGCATTGGGAGCATTGAGTCTTACCCACTGAACCACCAGGGAAGTCCAGAACACATCTTGAGTTTGGTCTCCCATTGACTTGAATTTCTCAGTCTCCACATGAGTTTAGTCTGATACCAAATAACCATTCTCAATCTCCCCAGCCCCGTGGGGGGCATAATTGCTGTCTTCTACAGCCTCATACCCTGGTCATGGGGTATAGAGCCAACCTTTCCATAGGAACAGTACAGTCACTTCCATGTGGGTAATAGCAACAGGAAGACATCTGATTTTTTGACATGGGGAATTCAAAAGATGCTGGAAACCACAAAGGGCAAGGCCTTATTTGCTGGTTGGATACTAAGACACATCCTGGGTGGAGCTCACTTTGGTGAAACTATGAAGCCCTCCCAATTTGCAGGGATCAGAGCAGTTCAGAACTGCACAGGACCTCACTCACCATCCGGTCTAGCATCTCCAGACTCAAAGAGTGGTCCTACAGCAGCAGCATCAGTACGACAGGAGCATACTGCAGATGCAATCTCCAGCCTCATGATCCCATGAACCACAATCTGCATTTTCATAAGGTCACCAGGTGATTTGTGTGCATATTTCACTTTGCAAAACACTGCTCTAGATGTTCTCAACCTTCAATGGGTAGCAAAATCACCAACACAGTTTTTTAAAATACTATACAGACGCTTGTGGCCTGCTCTAAAGATTCAGTTTCAACTGGTCTCGGGTGAGCCCAGATAGCGTTCCTATTTTTTTTAAAGGCCCTTGCATGTCCAGGAGAACCTCTGATGTAATCCAAAGTCCTTATCTTACAGATGTGAAGCTCAGGCTCAATAAATTGAGATTTATGTCTTGCTAAAATACAGGCATTTTTAAAAAATGTAGGTTCCGTGGTGGGTCCCAAGACTCTGCATTTCTAACAAGTTCCTAGGGGAGGCCAACACTGCTCCTTGGACTATACTTTAAATAACAGGTATAATGCTTGATTTTATGTATCTACTTGGCTGGGCCATGGGGTGCCCAGATATTTGGCCAAAAATGTATTCTGGATGTGAGAGTGTTTCGGGATGGGATTAACATTTAAATTGGTGGACTTTGAGTAAGCAGATTTCCCTCCATAATATGGGTGAGCCTTACCCAATCAGTTGAAGGCCTGAATTGAAAAGAGACCAACCTCCCCCGATCAAGAGAGAATTCCCCAGCAGACTGCCTTTGGACTCAAACTGGAACACTGGCTCTCCTGGGTCCCCTGGATCTCCAGCTTACCAACACACCCTGAAGACTTTGGACTTCCCAGTTTCCATAATCACATGAGCCAATTCTTTATAATAAATCTTATAAAAATTCCTTATAATAAATATAAATATATACATATATATGTATATTTTATATAAGACTTAAATAAATCTTATATAAGATATGTAAATGTATCCTATATAAATAAGACATATCTATACTTTATTTTAACTTATATAAATCTTATAATTCCTTATTATATATATAAAATATTAATATAACATATATCCTTACATACCTTGTATCTTATAATTCCTTATTCTATATATACATATAAATCTTAAGGATACATATATCCTTTCTCTGGCCTGATTAATAGAGCATGGTTGCAGAGCGCTCTGTTGAGGTTCCAATTCCTGCCACAGTGGAGAATTCACACCTGTCTCCTTCAGAGTCAACTCAATTGAGATAGGAAACCCAAAATCCAAGAAACAAAGGAAAAACCATGAGAACTCTGGAAAACGACTGCTATATATATGAGTGTTAGGTGGGAGAGGGGTGTTGTAGCCTGGGACAGGGACAGCAGCTGGTGCCACTCTAGGAGGATAAAGTAGAAAAAGCAGCTTGAGTTCTGCTCTTCTTCCCTACCACTGCCTTGGGACTATCAATAGTTTCCCCCTCCCCTTTAGAAAGTAATAGTAATAGCCCAGACTGCTGGTTTAGGAGCAAAACTGGAGCAGCTCAGAAGTCATGTTCCAGTAAAATGTTTGTGAACACAAGTGAAGGCTGAGTAGCCTCTGCATTCCCTGCTCCCCCAACCCAGGGTTGGTCAATGATAATCTGTGAGTTTCTCTTCCCAGAGCTGCTTCCCCCTCACAATCTGAAGAAGAAGACTTGGTCTCAAGAGTTGCTTGCTGGATGATACCAAATGGGGGTGTCCTATTTGGGGCTTTTCCCTGGGCTTCCCCTGTTTCTCTCCTTGTTCATGACAACAAAGGTATATAAAACAAAGATAGGGAGAAAAACAAAGATAGGGAGAAATTATATAATGGGAATAAATAACACAGTTAAGTCTGCTACATGGTTAAATGAATACAGCTGAAGAATAAATTAGTGAGTTGGAAAACCAGATGAGAGTATATATATCTCCAGAAAGAATATAGGGAAAGATTCAGAAATGAACAATGTAATTTGTAGAAGCATCCAGAAAATAGGAGTAATGCAATAGAAAAAATAAAATAAAATAGAAATGGAGAGAAGGACACATTCTAAGAATTAATGGAGACAAATTCCCCCAAATTAAAGAAGACAAATAACTTCAAATTGAAAGGGTGCATAGCATTCCAAAAGGAGAAATAAGGAAAATCCAACACTTACACACATTTGAATGAAATTTAAGAACACCAAACTCAAAGAGAAACTTCTGAAAACTGTCCAAAAGAGCACATCACACAAAGGATAAAGAATCACATTTTTTAACCACAATGCTGAATGCAAAAAGATACCAGAGTATTAGTTTTAAAGCACTGGAAAAAGTGCTTTGAACCTAGAATTCCATTCCCATTAGGTTGTCATT
Source organism: Stenella coeruleoalba (assembly GCF_951394435.1). NCBI lineage: Eukaryota > Metazoa > Chordata > Mammalia > Artiodactyla > Delphinidae > Stenella > Stenella coeruleoalba. The sequence goes on along the minus strand of NC_137150.1, from coordinate 133,503,179 downwards.
CAAATAAGAGAATGTAATAAAAAATATTCTCCAACATACAAGGCTTGAGGAAATCAGCCATGCTAAGACTCACATTAAAACTTTTTGAAGATGTGATACTCAAAAAAAAGAAAAAAAAATCCAGAAGAAACTGCAAGAAATACACAAAATGAAAGGGATCACACATCTTGGAATTTTTGTTGTCGCTGTGGATATTAACATGGGGAAGATATGTTCAGAGGGTATGAAAGCATGCTAAAGCTATATAAAAGATATTGGTATGAAATTTTCTAAATAACTGAAACAGGAATTTTTAATCTTTTACTGAAATTAAAATTAAGAAGACAGAAAAAAGTTTAAATACATCAAAAATTAAATAAATATAAATGACCTAAATTTTCCAATTAAAAAATCAAAGTTTTCAGATTAGATTTTAAAAACAAAATCCATCTATGTACTATTTGTAAGATAGATCAAAAGCATTAAAAACATGAGAAAGTTAAAAATGAAAAAAGATAGCAGACATATGTCAATATTAGATAAAACATACTTCAAGAGAAAAAGCATAATTAGGACTTGAAAGGATCACTCAATAGCGGTGACAGGGTTAGTTCTCCAAGAAGACATAGCAATTCATAATATGAATGCATCTAATTAACTAGCCTCAAAATACAAAAAAAAAGAAGTTCATAGGAAAATTGACAAATCCACCAACACAGAGGGAGATTTCAATTATTGGTAGGTCCCAATTATTGAAAAGTTGGGCAGACAAAAACCAGCAACACAATTAACAAGCTTGACCTAATGACCATATACAGAATTCTGCAACAAATAATTAGAAAATGCACAGCCTTCTCACACATGCATGAAACATTTATTTTTTTAAATCTTCTAATAATTAATAGAGGTTTTAGTTGAGTTCACAGACACTCAGAAAAAGACTACATTTCCCAGCTTCACTTGCCTCTAGGTATGGGCATGCAATGCAACTAACCGCTTGCACCTGGGATATGACAGAAGTGATATATTTAACTTCTCCCTCAGGCCCTTAAAGGGCCTCCTACTGCCTGGATCAAGAAACCGTTGATAGGTATCTTAGATCATGTAAAGGGGGCAGAGCAATAAGACAGAAAGAGCCTGGGTTTCCTGTCCTGACACTAAGCGTTGCTCACTGCTTATTCTCAAGATATTTCATGAGAAAGAAAATTGTATCATGTTGAAATCTCTTCTTGAAGTGGGATGAGTCCCCTTCCGTTTTGTCTCCCTCAGGACCCCTAGCACAGAGTACATATTGGAACTGACAAAGCTAAAGCAATGCACACTAGACTCACCCCAGATAGAGAAGACATTAATAAGGATGATAGACAGGAAACCAGTCTTTGTCTTGCAGCAAAAATCTTAGATGCCGGTGGAGATTTTGAAGGACGAGCTCAACATGATCAGAATCTTCCACCAGTCAGTTCTGGGACACCGATCAGATATGCAGGGCCTGATGGGAGGGGTCCCACCCACCCTCATTCCCACAGAGGAGGAAAGGCAGAGAAATAAAGAGGAACAAAGGGAGGAAATACATGCTTCGCATACGTGAAGGAAGTGACAGCAACTGGTACAGGAGAGCAGCCGTTACCTTAGAGTAGTCAGGCTCAGTATGCCAAAACCATACTTGTTTTGAGATTGGATTGGAGGGAGGAGTGCTCCTTTGTAAAAACTAACTAGTTTCTGAAAGCAACAGGAAAACTGGGAGGCAGGTGGCAAGTGCAGGCCACAGTGGAAAAACACATCCTTTCATCACAAATTGCTGAAGCTCGGTGGACACAAGACTGAGGAGAACCAATGATGGAGAATGACTCAGAGGAGGAAAACTTTCTGTGGTGACGCCGACAGACTCATCGCATCACCAGAACAGGGGGCAGCCGAAGCTTAAAGTCCCTGCATGGAGCCCCAGCCCTCTATGCCATCGTAGGGGAGGACGTGCCAGGAGTTCTAGAAGCACAGATCAACACATGAAGTGGAAAAGTACTGACCTTAGGTGGTTGCGCCAGGGTTTCCTTCCAGGAATTTCCTTAGCAGGCCGACATGCTCCACCCACCACAGGGAAGGGGCGAGACTGGAAATGAGCCTGCTCGGAGGTCTAGGGGTGGGGCATGCCCAGCAAATCCCCAGCAGCTGGAGGCGTCTTTGGTGTCTTCTCTTCTTCCTTCTGGAAGCCTTTCCTACCACCTAGACCTTCTCTACCTTGTCCCTTTCTTCCTTGCCCCAATACGCCCAATGCTGCCATGGTCCAAACTCCTTCCAGAACATTCTTTCGGAGCCCTCCTCTGAACCCCCAACACCCCACACCCTAAAGCCACTCGAACCCCGCTGCGTGTCTGGGAAGGCAGCTGGGTAAAGTCCAGAGCAGCGCCACCTCCCCAGGGCTATTTACAACTTAAAAGAGAACGCCAAAGAGCACCCATGAGCCTCCAAGTCAATACCTCAACCCAGGTGAGATACCTGAATCCCCGTGGAACTTTACAAAATACAGATTTTGGATTTCCACTGCTCATCTAGGTAAACAGAACACCCAGGAAAGGGGGTGAGGTGGCAATGTGCAGTTTCCAACCTTTTGTTTAAGGGATTCTGATGCCTGCCAAGGCTGACAACCAGGGCTGGAGGCAATGTCCAGAGAGATGATGATACTTTGGAGCTCCAGCTCCACTAACTCACAGGTGTAGAAAGTTAAAATGAGAGTAAAGATATACCGAGAACTACAGGAAGAATTCAAACTGTTGTTCTTGCCTTCCTCACTCATCTTCCAGCCCGCCTGGGCATGGTGCCCAGCTTTTTCATTTGGAAAAGGGAGCGGGGTGAAGAGAAAGGAGAAGGACCAGGCATTACCGACCCCCTTCAAAGCCACCTGCACCTGTACCTTTCTGCTTCCTCTCCCTCCCCAGAGACTGGCAATAAACGGCTATAAATAAGTAGCAGCTATTAATAATTTCCTTACTATTAGGGTAATGTTTAATCTCTTATTGTCAACCACACTGGTCTGTGGACAAAGGATTTCTGATTATTATAGTAATCACTACCTTAGTGTTAGTCTTATCAAAAAAATATTTTTGCTTCATTTTTATTAGTGAGGTATAGACTCTTGAATTTCTTGACAAACCAAAATTCAATCAGTATTTTTATTATTTGTTCCCCAGCCTCTAAGTCTTCTAAAACCCAACCAATTATGGTCCTACTTATTAAGGGCCTTAATTAGCTTGCTAATAGGCATTCCCTGTTTAAGGACATGATTCTGAGCAAGCACACAGACGTCTTCAACCTCAAGTGTCATTTACATTGAGTTACTCGTTGAACTTGACTGTTGCCCCCATCATGTCTCAAATTAAATTAAAACCAGGTTTCTCATCAAGGCTCTCCACCATCAGCCTTCCCCTACCTAAGAAACTTCTTGTGTCCCCCTCCCGCAATGGATGTCTTCCATTCCCTCTTCCTGGAATCTTCTCCTCCCTACGCTATCTGGCAAGCTCTCCTTCTCCATTTAGGATGGAGACCTACACCCCCCTTCCCTCTCTAGAAAGCCTTCTACACCCTCTCCAGCAGGGTCTGCATCTTCTTCCTCCAAGCCTGCTTTGACCAGAGCTCAGATATATTGTCCTGGAATATCTACACCTCTATCCTCCCAGACTTTGAACTCTTCAAGTGCTGGAAATGGGGCTTGGTTCATCACTGTATCCCCAGTGTCTTGCACAAAACCTGTCTATGGCAGGTGATCAGTAAATGCTGGAGGAGTGGAAAGAAAGTACAAATGAAAAAAGCCCACGTGCAGCTCATTTACACAACACTCACTCTCTCCTCCAACTTTCTCAACTTTCATTCTTTTGGCTTAGAATAACCTGAAAGCCACACACCTACCATGAGGGCAGGGATGGTGTCCATTCTGTTCTCTGTTGTATCCCCAGTACCTAGGACTGTGCTTGGCACATGGTAGATGCTCAAGAGCTATCTGTTAACTATATGGATCAATTCTTTAAACCTGTTGCTCAAAATCCACCTCCTCTACCAGTTCTCTCCAACCCCTCCCAGCACTATCCCCAATAGTGCTCTCCTCTTGCTTCCACATCTCCATGGTGTGACTAAGTCAAACATGAAAGAAGAAGCAAACCCAGGCTTGGATAAAGCAATCATTTCAGGAGCTTCCTGCACAAAAGCAGATATGATCTGATAATCCATTCGATTACTGCTCAAGTAAAGACGAAGGTAAGTACCAGAATGAAAAGCCACCTTCTGTAAATCTCTATTCATCCTACCATTCTGTCTTGATTTGGAATTTTGGTGCAAATATACTGGTTTGGAGTTTAGGTAAAGTTTTTCCACTGTGATACAATCCAGAAATTGACCATGTACTTATTTTTCCCTAGATACAAAAGAGAAAAGAAAAAGAGTCTGCTGTGCAAACTTTATAGGTAACTATTAGTTATTATTATTAGTCAGGTAAATATCTGAGTAGGCAGAAGAACAGGGTATTCTGCTCTGTTAAACACTGTGGTGGATAGAGAATTGCTGTTTACATCATTCATTCCTCCCTAAGTTTCCAAGAATTAGAACACAATGAAATACACTTCACAGTAAAAAACCTACCAAAAGCGAGCGAAACTTTCTTTGCTCTGGATCTACATGGCCCCTACATGGCTCCAGGATCACTCTGAGAGGCATTATCTTTTTACAAAAGGTACAGAGGAGAGGTCCCGTGGTTAAAGGACCCACTTGAAAGGGTGCGTTAGCTGCGTGCGTTAGCTGGGTACACGCTGCCCCCCACATGCTCTGGGTCTGTCTGTGCCTCGGTGCCCACCGTATAACACTTTCATGTCAATAAACTCCAGTGACTTCTTGTACCAGCCTGTTTGCTAATAAAACCAGCCACCGACCTACTCCTCCAGCTCTCGCACTCCCAAACTCCATCTTCTTGCAAACTCTAGTGGGAAACTCATTTATTTTACTTTAGCTTACTCTTTCAATTTCCTTCCCCTTCTATTTATTTTTCTGAAAGTTAGAGCTACAGAGGACTTTGGTATACCCAACGAGCCATCATTTTTATAAAACAGTGCTTGAGGGCCACGCACCACAGGATAAAACAGCAGTAAAAACCTTATGCTTCAAGCTTAAGTTAATCGTTTTCGAAGGATTTTGATGGCTCTCATTTTAAGGTGAAAAAAGATGACTTGACCTTCTGCCTCCGGAGAGACAGGTGAAAAACCTGGAAGATTGAGCTAATCAGACCTTGTAGTTAGGCCCTGACAGATGTGTCACAACATGGCTATCGTGATATTTCTAATAATAACAACAACAACGATAAAAATAATGGCTTCCATTTTATGAAGTAGGCATTATTATTCCCCTTTTACAGGTGAGAAAACTGAGGCTTAGGTTGTAAAAAGCCAGGATCAAAAGCTAGTAAGTGAGGTTGCTGATACTCAGACACATCTGTGTGATACCAGAGCTCACCCTCTTAGCTACTCTACTCATCTGAGGTCATTACCAGCCCCGTTCTCTGCATGCGTGCATGCACACACTCATCCCAACATCAGAGAGCATTTGTGATTATTTTGGTTGCCTGGCATCTCTGAATTTGGGGGCTGCTTCATCCTATGGATGCATCTGGTGGCAGACAAGGTCAAGAATGTCCTCGAACAGAAGCTGAAAACACAAACTACCCCCCCTTCCCAGCCAATGTTGCCATTAGGGCTTAAGCATATGGCCAGGGCTCAGCCCATCCAGAGTCTGACTCAGGAGCGGTGATGGTGAGAAGCAGAGCTCACAGGAAGTTGTTCCAGTGCAGCCACAGAGGCCTCCACGCTGCAGGACAGAACTGAGGGCCAGTGTCCAGGGTGGGTGTGCAGTGGTCGGCTAGGGTCCTGGCTGTGGTCTTGGCTTCCTCTGTCCTGTCCACAGCCTTCTGGTTTGTTTTATGAGCTTGGCTTGTGATCAGAGTGGGTCTACCCACCAAGGCCAAGCATCTCCACACTGAGAGTTTCAATGCCAAGTATGTCCTGAGGGTGCCTGGGTGTGAAGGGGAGCTGACTAGCCAGTGAGCCTCTCCAGCCTCCACCACGTGACTCCTTAACTCCACATGTAGCCAAAAGTGAGAAAGTGCTAGACAGCCTTTCCAAGCAGGACAACCCGTTTAATGGTCTGCTTGGGCTGCCATAGACTAGACAGCTTAAACAACAGACATTTATAGTCTCACAGTTCTGGAGGCTGGAAGTCCAAGATCAAGGTGTCTGCAGGGTTGGTTTCTCCTGAGGTCTCTCTCCTTGGCTTGTGGATGGCCATCTTCTGGCTGTGTCCTCAGATGGTCATTCCTCTGTGCCTTTCTGTGTCTTAATCTTCTCTTTTCATAAGGACACCGGTCCAGTTGGATTAGGGCCCACCCTTATGGCCTTATTTTAACTTAATCACCTTTTGAAAGGCCCCCATCTCCAAACACAGTCACATTCTGAGCTACTGGGGGTTATGGCTTCAACATGTGGATTTAGAGAGGGGACACAATTCAGCCCATAGCTGTATCAAATAATTTAACTTGTCCTCATTATACTTTAATACATGTTAAATGTTAGCATATGTTAAGTGAGGATCTATTGAATGAGGGTATGTTAATAAAACATTGAAATTTGTATTTCATCATCACAACATCACCTGTACTTGAAATTTGCATTTGAGGAAGTGGGAAACTCATCAGCATAGCCTGGGTCAACCCCTTACAATGTCCTCAGCTCCCTAGGGTCTGATACCCAGCATCTGGGACCTGGTGTCTGGCTAGGGTGATGGCCCCAAATCTGGGCTGACTGCTGCCACAAGGAGGCTTCAGAGAGAGGAACAGCCTTCTTCCCAGCCTGCCTGTCTGGTCATCCTGTGTGTCCCCAGCTCCTCACTGATCACTTGGGGTCTCTGGGCTCAGACCCCATGCTCTCAGCCCGAGGCCATCTTGAGGTCATCAGCTGTTGGGAACCAGACTCCGTCTTGCTCCCCTGTAGATGTCACACAGCAGACACACTCACTTGTCAGCAGGCTGGGCCCTCAGCCACCTGAAGTGTTTTACCTGCCACCTGAGCCTGCGCTTAAATGGGAAGAAGTGATTAGCAAAAGGGCTTTGCTTTAAACTTAGGCAAAACAGTGCATGTGTTCCAGAAGAGACTGAGGAGAGAGCTGGTAAGTGTCCTTAACTGAATCAGTTACCCATTTCCACAAGCCTTACCTTTCTTCTTAATTTTAAATGCAATCCACAAAGCCTCTCCTCCAAGCTTGGTAGACACCATCTTTTCCCCCAGAAAAATGACTCATGGGAGGATTGCAGACCCTCCTGGGAACTCTGAGGCTCTTAAGAGCACCCACCCCACCCCACCCCCATCCTTTTGCAAATCAAGCAGTCTCTGTGGAGGGTTCTTCTGCAGGGATATCAGATGCATCCTCTGTCAAGAAGCTGCCTCCACCCAGAGGCCATGTCATGTTGGGAAAGGAGACTTGAGCTTGAATCAGAAGAGATGAGTTTAGTCTCACTCGAAGCTTGCTGACTGTGGGACCTTGGGCAAGTCACAGAGGGCTCTTTTCTCCAGCTCTAAAAATGGCAAGAACAGGATTGGCCCAGTCTGCCAAGGAAGCTCTTCAAGGAAGCAGACAAGACAATGCACCAGAAAGCACCTGGGAATAACACTGAGCTCTTCAACCGTTTGCAGCCTCCCCTCTCCCCCACTTTCCTGCCTGCCAACGTCCTGCCCATCCTCCAAGGCCCATCTTAGCTTGTGGGGTGGGGGAAGTGGGAAGGGCTGGGGGCCTGGGCAGTGTGCAGAGAAGAGCGTGGCTCTGCTGTGGGAAGGATCCTAGAGGTCAGAGCCAGCATGACACAGCTGAGGTCACTTTCCTCCCAGGGTTGGAGGGATTGTAGGTGGGAATCCTGCCTTGGACGTGCTGTGATCCAGAAGGGGATTGAGCAATGGGGTAGCAGAGGGTGCCCTAACAGAGACCCAAATCCAGCTTGGTGTCATCCTCTGGGTTTATTTGCATTAATTGGCACTCACCAAGGCCGCTGGGAGAATCTTGTTGAAGGAGGAAAATTTAGAGGAGTATTTAAAGGAAGATCGGTTCTGTTGGTCTCAAGGACTGGATGAGCCCCATGGAGAGAAAGTTGTAAGAGTTTCTATTTTTTGAATAGATGGTGTAAATGGGGAGGCATGAGTGAAAGTGAGTATCTTAGTCTGTTTGGACTGCTGTAACAAAATACCACAGACAGGGTAGCTTATAAACAACAGAAATTTTTTTTCTCAGTTATGGAAGTGGAAGTCCAAGCTCAGGGTGCTAGCATGGTCAGGTGAGGACTCTCTTCTTGGTTGCAGACTTCGCACTGTGTCCTCACATGGTCGAAGGGGCAGCAAGCTCCCTGTGGCACTCTACTAGTGCTCTCTATTATAAGGGCACTAATCCCTTTCATGAGATCTCCACCCTCATGACCTAATCACCTTACAAAGACTCCACCTCCTAATACCATCATACTGGGCATTAAGAGTTCAACATATGAATGTGGGGTCAGCACAAACATTCAGACTATAGTGATGGATGATGCCTATCTGGTGAGAAAACCACATCGCCCAAGGACTGTGCAGCTCAGGGACACTTCCAGTTGACAGCCCTTTGCACATAAGTGTAATTAGAAAGCTCCCTTCTTCCTCAGATTTTTCTTAAGAACTTCCTCAGATGTCCCCTCTGTCATGAAGCCTTTCTGGATCCCCCAAAGGTGAACCTCCCCAAGCACTCTCACCCCCATGTACCTGGCTCTACCTCCTGAGAGGACCAAGCAGAATCTGAGGACCCAAGTCCTGATTCCAACCAACAGCATGATTTTTGCACAAGTTACTTCTTGTCTCTGGATATGAGGATAAGAGTTCTTGCCAGACCTGCCTCTCAAGGTTGTCAAGATGTGAGGCTCAAATGGATAATAAGCATGGAAATACCTTCCCAGCTATGATGCATTAGGCAATTGTCAAGTTTTATTATGACCAGACTGTACGTTTCTTGAGGACCGAGGGACACACAGGTCTTTACTTACCTTTGTATTTTTCATAATACCAAGCACCTAACCTGCTCAAAATCCTGGGCCTCTTGTTTGGTCCCCAGGTATATAGTCAAGAAGCCCTACGTCTTGCCTCTAGAGTCCAAAGCCCCAGAGGGCTATGAGCCCCAGCAGCTGGGCACTCATATACCTGGTGTGATGGACTGAACAGTGTCCCCCAAAATTCATGTGTTGACCCCCTAACCCCCAGGACCTCAGAATGTGACCTTGTTTGGAAATAAGATCATTGCAGATATAATTAATTAGGATAAGGTGATACCCGAGTAGGGTAAACCCTAATCCAAAATGACTAGTATCCTTATAAAAAGGAGAAATTTGGACACAGACATGCATACGAGGAGAACACCATGTGACCATGAAGACAGAGACGGAGTGATACATTTACAAGCCAGGGAACTCCAGAAATGGCCAGCAAACCATCAGAAGCTGGAGGCAGAGCCAGGGACAGCTTCTCCCTCACAGCCTCAGAAGGAGCCAAGCCTGCTCACACGTTGATCTCAGACTTCTGGCCTCCAGGACTGAGAGACAATCAATTTCTGTTGTTTCAGCCACTCAGTCCATGGTACTTTGTTTTGCAGCCCTAGCAAACCAATACACCTGGCAATCCTGTCAAGTAATGATTTGCCATATTTCCCAGACAAGCAACTGCTGGCTGGGTGACGGGAACCCTAGGAAACAATTATCTAGCTTGTTTCTCCAGGAATATGAGCTCTCCTGAGGAGCTCCCTACACAACCCCACAGGACATGTGGCGTGTGTGTGTGTGTGTGTCTGTGTCTGTGTGGTGTGTATGGGTATGTGTGTGCTGTGCATGTGGTGTGGTGGTATGTGTGTGGTATTGGTTATATGTGTGGTGTGGAGGGGGGTGGGTGGTATAAGGGAATGTGTGGTGTTGGGTATGTGTGTGGTGGTGTGTGGTGTGTGTGTGTGGTGTGTGTGTGGTGTGGTGTGTGTGTGGTGTGGTGTGTGTGTGTGTGTATGGTGTGGGGTGTGTGTGTGTGTGTGTGTGGTTGTGTGTGTGTGGTATGGTGTGTGTGTGGTTGTGTGTGGTGTGGTGTGTGTGGTGTGTGTGTGTGGTGTGGTGTGTGTGTATGTGGTGTGGTGAGTGTGTGTGGGTGTGTGTGGTGGGAGGTGTGTGTGTGTGTGGGGTTGTGTGTGGTGTGTGTGTGGTGTGGTGTGTGTGTGTATGTGTGTGTGTGGTGTGTGTGTGTGCTGTGTGTGTGGTGTGGGGTGCATGTGTGTGGGGTGTGTGTGTGTGTGTGTGTGGTGTGGTGTGTGTGGTGTGTGTGTGTGGTGTGGTGTGTGTGTGTGTGGTGTGGTGAGTGTGTGTGTGTGTGGTGTGGTGAGTGTGTGTGTGGTGTGGTGTGTGTGTGTGTGTGGTGTGGTGAGTGTGTGTGTGTGTGTGTGGTGTGGTGTGTGGGTGTGGTGTGGTGTGTGGGTGTGGTGCGGGGTGTGGGGGTGTGTATGGTGTGGGGGTGTGTGTGTGGGGTGTGTGTGTGTGTGTGGTGTGGTGTATGTGGTGTGTGTGTGTGGTGTGTGTGTGTGGTGTGTGTGTGGTGTGTGTGTGTAGTGTGTGTGTGTGGTGTGGTGTGTGTGTGTGTGGTGTGGTGTGTGTGGTGTGGTGTGTGTGTGTGTGTGGTGTGGTGAGTGTGTGTGTGTGTGTGGTGTGGTGTGTGGGTGTGGTGTGGTGTGTGGGTGTGGTGCGGGGTGTGGGGGTGTGTATGGTGTGGGGGTGTGTGTGTGTGGTGTGTGGGTGTGGGTGTGGGTGTGGTGCGGGGTGTGGGTGTGTGTATGGTGTGGGAGGTGTGTGTGTGTGGTGTGGTGTGTGGGTGTGGGGGGGGTGCGGGGTGTGGGGGTGTGTATGGTGTGGTGTGGGGGTGTGTGTGTGTGTGTGTGTGTGTGTGTGTGTGTGTGTGTGTGGTATTGGGGGTGGTACTGTGTGTGTGGGGGGGGTTGTTTAGGGGGTGTGCATTCGGGGGTAAGTGGGAGCCAGAACAGGGAAGGAAGCCGTGTAGCAGGCAAGCTCAGGGACAAAAGGCTTCCCTCAAGCCTCTTCTCTACCCCACCCGCCTTCCACCCAGGGCCCGTCAAGCCAAACTACTTTTATTCATCTTCCCATCAGCTTAGAAGCAGAGAACGGAAGAGACAGAAGGAAAGCAATACTAACCTTCCAAGATGCCTCTCCATTTCCTTTCCCTCTCCTTCCTGCCCCTAAAACCCTGTGCCAAGTGTCAACCTGGAGAATTGAGGTGAGCTGACATTTTCTTAGCAAGCGGTTCAGTTCTGGGCCCTGCAGCAAAAAGCAGACATCTGTCTCCTTTGACTGAAAAAGAAAAAAGTTGGCAAGACCAAAGCACACACACACACACACACACAAAATAAAAGCAGAAGATGACACGGACCCTCCCACTATTAAAGTCCCTTCCATTCCCCAGTATCTTCAAATATAAAATATTGTGCGGAATCTACGCCAGGCCTACAGCACAGCTTCGGAGATGGGGACAGATTTCACGTGAAGTGAAGTACACACGTTTGGGGGCTGTGAGCGGTACTAGCAACGTGTCCTTTGCCTTTGGAATCCTGAGCCCCGCACAGACCCCACAGGTGAGGCAAAGGCCAAAAGCCAGACCTGGAGGCTGATTCCTGAACAGACAGCCAGGCTCTCACCAGAACTCCGAGGCAGGGGCCCGCGAAAATTATGCGGCCTCATGTGCTCCGCGGTATCGCTCATGTGCCTGCATATTTTGGACCTTCCCTCGGCCGGTGGGGATTGTTTGCGTGGAGTGACCCGGTGCTACCAGGCCAGGGACAACTTTGTTTTTGAAAACATCGTTTCCCATAATAGCTCGTGAAGAACTAAAAACCGAAATGGAATGCATCCAGGCGCCAGAAACAGTCTCCTGCCGCGTTCCCCAGACCGAGATGATTCTCATCAGATTCTCCTCAGATGTTACCACCTCCTCTACGTCCTCCTGAGGCAGGCGCCCAGCCTCAAAGCTGCTTTGGGCCAGACCTCCACTTCCAGAATGTTCTTCAAAATACATCCCAGCAGGAAGATGCAGTGGGCTGTTTGGTCATCCAAGTCAAGCATGGTAAGAAATGGCTCCATTCTGTCAGGGGATAAAAATGCTGCCACATGAAAGAGGTGTTCTCATCTACTTCCTCACAGTGACCCGGAGGCATCGTTCTGTGGGGGTTTTATCCCCACATAAGAGAAGAAGAAGGGGAGATGAATGCCCAAGTTCACACCACCAGACAGAGGGATCCTTTGACCCCATGTTCTTTCCATCACTCTAGAACACAGTGTAAACAATACGTGTACTTACATAACTCAGCCCGGTTGGTTGTGTATAAATGGTTACTGTGGGTTCTGTGTGAGCTCATGGCGCGTGTCTGAATGTAAACTGGGATGCCTCTTCTTCTCCCCTAAGAGACTGTGGAATGTTCTTTGAGGATCAAAGAGCTGGAGGGCAGTAGAAGAAAGTGTCCAGGACAAGAGAAAACCCGAAGGGGGCTTCCCTGGTGGCGCAGTGGTTGAGAGTCCGACTGCTGATGCAGGGGACACGGATTCGTTCCCCGGTCCGGGAAGGTCCCACATGCCGCAGAGCGGCTGGGCCTGTGAGCCATGGCCGCTGAGCCTGCGCGTCCGGAGCCTGTGCTCCGCAACGGGAGAGGCCACAACAGTGAGAGGCCCGCGTACTGCAAAAAAAAAAAAGAGAGAGAAAACCCGAAGGGACCAGCAGACCAATGCAGCAGAGTAAGGAGTTGCCAGAAGATGTGGGCTGGGGGTGAACAGATCCCCTCGACTTGACTCCTCAGCCAGCAGGGCCAGGCAGGAGGCAGCCAGGAAGAGGAACTTGATTCAGATCAAGTCCAGGACCACAGGGACTGTCCCCACACTGGACAGAGCTGTCCTCTGCCCCCATGACTGCCGCAGAGGTTCTGGTCAGCTGCACCCATATCCTCACTCTAGGGTCATCTCTGTGGTTCTGGAAGACCTGCCCAAATGAGTGGACCAGAGTGGGTGACCTGCTAGCTGCTCCCAGGGCCTCCGGCTACAGCAGGAAAGACAGACAGCAAGCAGCTGGCTGGCCCAGGAGGGGTTATTGCATTTAATAAACCAAGTGTTCAGACATTACCCAGGAGAAACTGAACCCTCATGCATGCTGATGGGAATGCAAAATGGTGCAGCCACCATGGAAAACAGTCAGGCAATTCCTCAACAATTCAAACATAGAGTTACCATATGACCCGACAATCCCACTCCTGGATATGTACCCAAAAGAACCTGAAAGCAAGTGTTCCAACAAGAATTTATACATGAATGTTTATCGTAACACTACTCATAATAGCCAAAAGGCGGACACAACACAAAGGTCCATCCAGTGCATGAATAGATAAACAAAATGTAGCATATCTACACAATGGAATATTATTCAGCCATAAAAAATGAAATACTGACACAGGCTACAACATGGATGAGCCTTGGAAACGTTATGCTACGTGAAAGAAGCCATACATAAAAGGCCACGTTTCATGCATCCGTTTAAAGGAAATGTCCAGGATAGGTAAATCCGTAGATACAGAAAGCAGACTTGTGGTTGCCAGGGGCAGGGGGGCGGGTGAGCAGAAACGGTGAGTTACTGCTTGACAGGAACGGGGCTTCTGTTTGGGATGATAAAATATTCTGGAAGTAGAATGCACTTCATGCCACTGAATGGTACACTTTGAAATGGTTAAAATGATACAATTTCAGTTGTGTGTATTTTATTACAACTGGAGGGGAGACAAAAGAAGACTGAAAAAAGAGTTATCCAGAAATTTTTCCAGTTCGAAAAATTTGATTCATTGAAAAGAAACTTGATCCATGACAGATGAAATGCTAAGTGTCAAGCTTTCAGTCATTCTATGATGTCAGGTTTGCTTCATCTGGAAACAGCATCACGTTTGCAGAGTGCTTGCTGGGTCCAAGTCCTCAGATTTCCTCTCGTCCTCATGGCAGCACCGAGAGGGAGATAGAGCCGTGGTGATTTCCTTCCTGCAGGAGAAGCTGAGGATCATGGAAACAAGGAGCAGGGACTTGCTGCAGGTCACACAGCCTCGCGGTGGCAGCCCCTAGACTCTGGTTCAATGCTCCTTCTCCCACAATCTCCTCGCTGCCTCTTTACGTGGCATCTCAGGCCCGTGCCTCGGAATCCCTGGCAGAAAACCTCTGCCCGAAACTCAGGAAACTCCGTAGCGGGTTGCCTGAGTTCGGTGATGACATCAGAGAAGCTTGTGTTACTCTTCTGTCCAAATTCTGCCCATGGGGAGGCAGCTGGTCTGCCCAAAGGCAGTGGGGGAGTGGTGAGAATCTTAAAACCAATGAAGGGATTTTCTTTTCTTTTTTTCCTCCCCAAGATCAGTCGCCTGGCTGTGTCCTTATAAAAAACGTCTCTAGAACTCAAGCACTCTTAGATTAAACCATGTGACATCTGCGTCTGCAAGTATAGTGGGTAGAATTGTGTCCCCCAAAAGATATGTTAAAGTCTTAACCCCGGTACTTGTGACTGGGACCTTATTTGGAAATAAGGTCTTTGAAGATGTAATCAAGTTAAGACGAGGTCACACTGAATGAGAGTGGGCCCTAGCCCCATGACTGGTGTCCTTATAAGAAGAGGGAAATTTGGACACAGAGACACAGGGAAGAAGGCATGTGAGGACAGAGGCAGGGATTGGAGTGGTCCAACTATAAGCCAAGGGATGCCAAAGACTGGGCATCAGAAGGTGAGGAGAAGCAAGGAAGGATCCCTCCACAGAGCCTTTGTCAGGAGCACGGCTCTGCTGACACCTTGATTTCAGGCGTGCGCCTTCTAATACTATGAGAGCAAATGTTAAAGTACCCAGTTTGTGGTGACTTGTGACGGCAGCCTTAGGAAATTAATACAGTGAGGAAAACAAGGTTGGACATCAGCCATTTCACATGGTTCCAGCTAATGGATGTGCCTGTTATGAGCCGCTATGACCTCAGCTGTCCAGAAGATGCTAAGCTAGCCTGGCTTGCTGGGCCCCTGGACGCAGTTGCTCATAAAGGTGGTACCATCTTGGTGCCCTGGCCTCACAGGGACAGTGGCTGACCCTTGACAAGCCCTGCCCAGGCCTCAGCCCCTGTATCTCTTCTCTTTCTTCCTTCCCTCACTCATTCCCTAGGCCAAGAAAGCAGCCACAGACGATGATGAACTGAGTTCCTATTTTAAAATTTATACAGAAAGCAAAGTCTCCTTGAAAATTTCAAAAAACTAAAAAGACTATACATCAACAAATGAGCGTAGTTGGGTTCCTATAAAACTTTATTTGTGAACACCGAAATTTGAATTTCATATAATTTTCATGCGTCACAAAATATTATTCTTTTAAACATTTTTTTCTAACATTCAAAAATGTAAAAACCATGGGTACAAAAAGAGGCAGCAGGCTAGATTTGGCCCGTGGGGAATAGTTTGCCGACCCTCGTCAATCTCACTGGGTCCCCAGGGCTAAAAATGCTAAATCTGTATGATAACCCCACAAATCAAATTCCTATCTTTTACCCAGACTTCTCTCTGAGCTTCAAAGACCTCAGCCATGTCCACTTGGATGTCTAATGTGTATTTGACTTTCCAAATGTAACATTCTAAGCACAACTTTTGATTTCCCTCCCCACTTGAAACCTATCCCATCCCTCTGGTCCCCGTCTCAGTTAATGGTGTTACCATTCCCTATCAGGCCAAAAATCTGTCATCATCCTTGACTCCTTTCTTCTTCTTAAACTCCGTATTCAATCCATCTGCAAAATCTGTCAACTCTACCTTCACAGTACACCCAGATCTGACAACTTCCCACCTCCTCTGCTCTCATCCTCGTCCAAGCTACCAGCACCTCCCAATTTATCTCCGAGGTCTCCTACCATCTATTCTCCACACAGTGACCAGTGAGATCCTTTTGAATTTGAGCATCCTGTTCTCCTACCCTCAAGCCTGCCTCTCATCCACTGAATGCTCCCTACCGCCCTTAGAATAAAATCCAACACCTGCAAATCAAAACCACAATGAGATACCACCTCACATCACTTAGGATGGCTACTATCAAAAAAAAAATTAGCAAATAACTGTTGGAGAGTACGTTGGAGAGAAATTGGAACCTTTGAGTACTGTTGGTGGGAACATAAAATGGTCAAGCAACTACAGAAAACAGTATGGTGGTTCCACTAAAAAAAAAAAAACACACACACACACACACAGAATTACCTTATGATCTGGTAATTCTGGGTACATACCCAAAAGATTTGAAAGCAGGGTCTGGAAGAGATATTTGTACACCCATGTTCATACATAACAGCTTTATTCACAAAAGTCAAGAGAAAGAACCCAGGTGTCCAACAACAGATGAATGAAAAAGCAAAATGTGATATATACACATACAATGGAATATTATTCAGCCTCAAAGAGGAAAGAAATTCTAACACACGCTACAACATGGATGAAGCTTGAGGACATTATGCTAAGTGAAAGAAGCCAGAAACAAAGGACAAATTCTGCATGATTCCATTTGTATGAGGTCCCTAGTGTAGTCAAGTTCATAGAGACAGAAAGTAGAATGGTGGTGACCAAGGGCTGGGGGCAGGGGGAATGGGAATTTTTGTTTAATGGGTACAGAGTTTTAGTTTTATAAGAGAAAAGAGTTCTGGAGATTGGTTGCAAAATGTGACTGCACTTAACACCACTGAATGTACACTTTAAAATGGTTAAGATGGTAAATGCTACGTTATTTGTGTTTTACCACAATTTTTTTAAAAAGGCAACTCCTTCCATGTTCTTTGCACCCTTATGTGATCTGGTGCAGCCTCTGTCTCTGACTTCATTTCCCAGCCCACCCCCTTCCTCCTCATCTCTAGCCATCCTGGCCTTCCAGTTGACATCCTCCCTTCCACCTGGAATGATGTTTTTCCTCCAGACATTCTCAGGACTTACCCTCCCAGCACTGCAGGCCTGCGCTCGGGGAGACCTCCCCTAACTACCCTTTCCAAAATGGCATCCTCCCTTGCTTTTTTTCTCTTTGTGGCATTTCCCACACTTGGCGTTACGTTACAAGTGCAATTGTTTGCTTCTTTATTGTTTCTCTCTTCTTTGTGTGCACAGGGGCTTTTTCTGTTTTGCTCACCACTCTCTCTCCAGCTCCTGGCACACAGTAGGTGCTCACTCAATACAGTGGCTTAGTGAGAGAATGAATGTGGCCCTACAATGCAGTCTTATATCAAAAGACAAGGGTAGGGGTCCCCAGGCACCCAAACCACCCACCTACTAATCAATAAATCCAATTTCCTCCCTGGACAGTGGGGTCCCTTCAAATGCCTCAAAGGCTGAGATGGTAAGTAATGGAATCCTATACGTAAAATACTGTGAACTCTTAGAGATAATAATTATGAAATGCGTAACAAGCAGCACACAGCAATGCTTGTTGTTTGTAGAATACAAATATTTGTGTTGGCATGATTTAAAATTTTAAACATAAGCTGTTTTTCCATTTTCTCCAACCACAAGAAGGCTGCTGGTCGGGGGTCAGGACATCTGAACTCTAGCACTGGTGCCACCAGATACCTGCTTTGTGAGCTTGGGCAAGCCAGTTTCCTCTCTGGACCGTAGTTTTCTTTCTGGTCCTGTAAAAGGACTAAGCTGGTATCCCATGAGTCCTTTTCTCCTTGAAGATTCTAGCATCTTTGATTAGTTGTAGTTCATTCTCCCTGCAAGATTGTTGAGATTTTAAGTTCATCTCAAATTACTAATTAATCAGATTCCTTTTGCATGCTTCCATCAGTTGGCAATGCAATAACAGTAGAAAAAACAATTCTACCCAGGAGCAAAACCTCAATGATTCATGACTTGTTAAACCTACATGTAATGGGGGAGGGGAGGAAATACAGGAGAAATGGGAAATTTACTGATTCTTGGAATAAGAGGAGCTTCAGCTCAAAACTGCATTAGTCACGGTAACATCGTTCATCGTGACAAGCTGCTGTGTTTTTCATGAGGGTGTAAGATGTGATTCCTCAGGCATTCATATGATATTAGGATGGTGGAGTCCCCTCTTGTCAATGAAAATGGAATAAACTGCACTTTTAGGTAGTCCAGGAGTGAGTCCCAAGGGAAAAGCACAGAGGGTGACACTGTTCTGGGAGCAGTCCCTGGGACTGGACATAGAGTGTCCGGGACTAGGAGGGCGGGGACTGTGGGTGCCCCTCTCCCCAAGCTCACAGCTGACTCCCAGTCCACTTAGGTGAAATAGGAAGTGGGCACGCAGGCATACCCGGGCACACCAGCTCCGAGGCTGGGAGGAAGGTGGCAGGGACTTTCAGAGTGTGGCTGTAGGAAATTTACCAAGTGGAACCTGGGGACTCGAAAGAGTGCATGTGCTTTCCCGAAGAAGAGCTCAAGGCACTTAGGCCAAAAATAGATGAGTAGCAGGTGTGAGTGAATGTGTGTGTGTGTGTGTGTGTGTGTGTGTGTGTGTGTGTGTGTGTGTGTGTCAGGTTCGGTAATTTATAAAGCAGGTTCTGTGGCTCTCCCCATTCAAATCCTCCCACCCCCATCCTCACCCCCACGTCCCCCTCCCAGGTTCCATGTGTCTGAGAATGTCTGGCAGCGTGTGAGTTGCCCCCCACCCCCGCCCCAGAAGCTAATCTGCGTGCACCAAGCCGCTCAAGTGAGTACCTGAAAGGAAGGGAAAGTTAGGCTTGAAAAGCTTGACTGCCCTCTGAAAAAAACATAACCACTATCAGCAAATGGGAGGGGCTGTCATATTTACAGTCTACTCTGATCCCTGTGACCAGAATTGTCCGCGTGGGCTATAGCCAGAGGAGCTACAAGTGAATATGGAAGGAGTTGTTTTACTCAAAATATTAAAAACTGGCCCAAGCAGCTTAGGGACCCACCACCGCCTCTGCCACCCACGTGTGTCACTGTTGCACAGATAGCTGTGGGGCTGCAGCTTTCCAAGAACCTCAGACGATACAGACTCAGTTGGATCCTCTGAGCGTCACTTAGTGTTTTGGCACAATAAGCAAGAGCGACATTGATTGTCTGTGGAAGAGGCAATGACCTGCGGGAGGCAACTTTCACTGAAGGCAAACATGAGGTGACTTCACGCAACTCTGCAGATGGCAGAGGCTTCTCCTTGAACGTGACTGAGGGCTACCAGGGCAGGAGAGGAAGACCAAGCAGAATGCTGGGGAATCGTGGACAGGTTATGTCCCTGATGTGTGCCCTCTCGGCATGCCCAGAAAAAACTGGAGCTGGTCATATTCAAAGACAACCAGACATACAAGAAAACACGACACCATGAGTGAGAGCCGACAGACAAGAGAAACATCAAGATTTCAGATATTTGAATTACTAGACACAGACTCAAACAATTCTGTCAAAGAAATAATCAGCAAGTTTGAAAATTTTAGCAAAGAACTGGAAACTATAAAAAGGGTCATAATTGATGTTAAAAAGAATTTCTAGGTGTGAAAAATACATTAGCTAAAATTAAGGACCTAGTGGATGATTTTAACCACACTTTTATACACAGCTGAAGAGAGAATTTGTATACCAAAACTAAAGCAGAAGAAACTATCAAGATTATAGTATGGGAAGATAAAAAGACAGAAGAGAGGGTAATAGGGGATACAATGAGTAAACCTAATAAACATTTAATGTATGTATCAGATGGAGTAAAAAGAGGAAAAGACACAGAAAAAAAATATTTGAATATCTGATGATGGATGATTGTCGAGAACTAATGACACTCATCCCCAGAATCGAGACCAATGAATCCCAAGCAAGACAATGAAAAAGACACTCATATTCAGAAAAGAGAAAAAGAGACAGAGACAGAAAGAGAGGGAGAGGAAAAGAAAATCTTAAAGCAGCCTGAGAAAAAAGAGATTGCCTTTAAAGAAGCCATAGAAAAACAATCAGCTGACTTCTCAAAAGCCACAATGAAAGCCAGAACACTATGCAATGATGTCTTCAATTTGCCAAAAGAAAAACCTAGATCCTCTAGGCATGGGAAATATCCTTCAAGAATAAAGGTTAAATGCAGACATTTTGGGACAAGATAAAATGCAAAATCCCAAGAGCATTCACCACCAGCAGATCAGCATCTAAAACGAAAAGGAAAATAACCCCAAATGGAAGGTTAGAAGTAAAAGAAGGAGTGAGAATTAAAGAATGATGAATATCTTCATGTGGAAAAAGTGACCAGATTTTCATCAAATCAGGAGTGTATTTGGAACGACCTAAGCTTGGGCTCCATGGCATGTGAGTCATTGACTTTGGGGAGCCTTGGGCAGACCTCAAAGGAATCAGGCCAGCAGCCATCCTCCAGGGCAGCTGAAGCTGAGCCAGCGGGACCCACCTGGCAACTGACCAGGAGAGGCATGCCGTGTCTAGTAAGATTCAGAGAAAGCAAACCAGGTTTCCCAATAGGAGGGAGAAATGGAAAGTCACAAGGACGTTTGCTATGGCAGCTAATGGTTGACAGCAACACTGATTCTCTCCTGACACTCTTCAGTGTGCCCCAGGGTGATAAACCTCAGGGGTCTGTTTATTCAACATTGGTTAATGATCACCCTGTCTCTCTAGTAATCCATGAAGAAAACTACACCTAGAGTAGGGGTAAAAATCTGTACGGTCATGCAAGTTGGAGATGACATTGGCTTGCAGCAGAGTGGTGGCCGTGCAGGTGGAGTGGAGTGGACACGTATTTTGGAGGGAAATGCAGCTCACCTACAAACAGACCGGATAGGAAATCTGCTCACCTACAAATCTGCTCACCTACAAACAGACCGGATAGGGGATCAAGGATTACTCAAAAAAACTTAACGAGAGACTGGGGGTGCCTTTGACGGAGATGAGAAAGACACAGAAAAGAGCACATTTCTAAATTTTGGGACAGGAGAAAGCAGATTCAAATTGTCCATTGTAGACTTTTAAAGTGGTAACACCTGTGAGACCTCCAAGTGGAGCCATCACTTCTGCAGCTGGAGGCCAGAGGAGGGGTTTGTGCTATAGACATAAATCTTGGAATTATTAGCACATTATAGATGGTATTTAAAGCCTGGGATATGGATGAAATTCATCTAACAAAAATGTGTACAATTTTAAAATACACGTAAGTTTTAGAAAGAAAATAAAAATCATCTGTAGTCTATGAACAGATATCATCTATAAATGATCTAACCACCTAATTATAAATTTATAGAATTTTATGTTATTCACATATAAGTATATGTATCACCGGGAGGATAATATTATTGAAATAATAAACAAAGGTCTTAGCCACAATTTCCTTGTACCCTTAGCCCTCTCTTCTTTCCTCCAAACTTTAGAGGGAGCAGCTGAGTCATTTGATGCCCAGTGCCTCAGTGAAGGGATGTGATAATAGAATATCTTCTAGTTTTTGAGTTTGCAAGGGACATGGAAAGGACCAAGATCACCCCTAGGTGACAGGTTGGGAAAAGCATCCAGTGAACACGTGTTCCAGTCTAAGTAAAGCTCTTCTGGATGGGAGGAGAAAGAGGACCACATGGAAGCAATGGGCCGCAGGTGCTGATGGGTCCCAATGAGAAGAGCCCTCCATCCCCACCCCAGGCCAAGTGCTGGACCAACCTCCATGAGGACTCTGATAGCAGGGGAATCCTGGGCCTCTTTGCTCAGGTAGCACCCAACAAGCAGGGCCTAGACCCCAGAGGAGGAAAAACTGCTAGGTAAAATGACCTTGGCCCCCACTGTAGGGCAGAAGCAGTGGCAGGTTACTGTGCACCCAAGTGTGGATGGGAAACACAGAGCTGATGGACTGAACAGAGCTTGCAGCAGGGGAGGGATCCTGGCAACCTGTGTGGACCAACAACCATGGACAACTCCACGGAAATCAGCAAGGACTGGACGGACTCCCAGACATATCTTGGCACATCAAAGCCCCCTGGAACATATATATCCCCAGGGGAAACATGGGAACCCTAACATGACATGGCAAAGTGGGGGTTCAAGATAGGAGTTAAATTCAGCTAGGGAAAGGACTTTCCTGGTGGCACAGTGGTTAAGAATCCACCTGCCAGGGCTTCCCTGGTGGCACAGTGGTTGAGAGTCCGCCTGCCGATGCAGGGGACATGGGTTCGTGCCCCGGTCTGGGAAGATCCCACATGCCGCGGAGCAACTAAGCCCATGCGCCACAACTGCTGAGCCTGCGCTTTAGAGCCCGCGAGCCACAACTACTGAGCCCACGCACCACAACTACTGAAGCCCATGTGCCTAGACCCCACGCTGCTCAACAAGATAAGCCACGGCAATGAGAAGTCCATGCACCACAATGAAGAATAGCCCCCACTCGCCTCAACTAGAGAAAGCCCTCGCACAGCAACGAAAACGCAAACGCAGAAAAAAACATTAAATAAATAAAATAGTAGTAATTAAAAAAAAAATTCAGCTAGGGAAGATTTTTTTTTTTTCAGTACGCGGGACTCTCACTGTTGTGGCCTCTCCCGTTGAGGAGTACAGGCTCCGGACGCTCAGGCTCAGCGGCCATGGCTCATAGGCCCAGCCGCTCCATGGCATGTGGGATCTTCCCAGACTGGGGCACGAACCCGTGTCCCCTGCATGGGCAGGCGGACTCTCAACCACTGTGCCACCAGGGAAACCTGGGAAGAATTTTTTAAAGCTACACTTCCTGTGATATATCAATAAACTCTTGGAGGTGGGCTTTGCAGAGTGGTTGGAGATTCTGCAAGAGCAGGCACAGGCAAACGTGGAAGAAACACCATCGGTTACTATTCACAGCATAGCATCGTACCCCCCAGGGTGGTGGGGCTTGGGAAAGAAAGAAAGGAGGGAAGGGAGAAGACAAAGACAGAGGGAGAGCCCTCGCCAGTACCTGGGACACAGATGGTGAGCTTGGAGAGAACGCCAAACACGCCCACTTCGCTCATCACTGGCACAATTCCTCAATCAATATTAAGCATCTAATGAACGTTTGTGGAATGACTGAATGGTAGGAACACAATAAATATTTGTTGAATAAACACACATATCGTATATGTGAGATGTAGAGTTTATTGAAGCAACATAATATTGTTGGAGAACAAAATAGAAGAAAAAAATTTTTTATCTCATCTAAATCCCATCATCCCCTGAAATCAAAGCATTAACTTTTTTGGTACTCCCTCCTGTTGTGTTCTGGATAAAGGTGGAGTCAGAACATCTAGCCATGACTTATTTTCCTGAAAAAGTTTTCCTTCTCTTGAAGTAAGCATTTGCAATTACAGCTGTTAGCCTCCTAGAGGCAGGAGTCTCATGCCGATGTCCCCACTGTCACCGTGAAGGGCTAGAGTCGGCACACTCCATCGGCGCCTGCGCAGTGGGACCACAGCCTCCTGCCCCCGTGGTCCTGAGGGCCGAGGCGGCCGGTGGCGGAAGTTGCCGCAGCCTGAGCAGCGGATGGACCCCGTTCTGGTCCTGACACTGGCACCACCATCCCTCCATCAGCAGCCCGGGCTTCTGTTCCCCATCTGAGCTGATGATCTTGGAGATGCCTTTCAGCTTAAATGTTTGATGATTCTGAGTTTCTTTGATTAAAGTAGCCGATTGTCACGGGGGATTGATTCCAAACGCGTGTGTCAGCACTGAAGCTGACATGTGAAGAAGCCTGCATCTCCCCTGGATGGGAAACCCAGGCATGGGGAACGTTCTCCTGCATGGCCAATGAGCCAGGCTTAACTTACATCCCCACCCCTGGCCCTTCCACAGAAGAGGAGGAACTCTTGCTGGGAGACCGAGGGTTAGGGCGAGAGGTGGGGAGCTGCCAGCGTGTGTGCCCCCCTCTGGCCCGGCAGCAGCGTCTGCACTGGTGGCTGGGTCTCTGGTGACTCCAGCTTCCACGTGTCAGGCCCACCCTGGCTCCAGCACCCAAGGGTGACCCCAACCCCCAGGTCCAGTAGCCCTTCCTCCTTCCTGCAGCCTAGGGGTGGTTGTGGCATCTGTTGTTGCTAGTCTCTGAGTTGTCTGACTCTTCCCTATTTGGCTTCTCAGTTTTCCCACCAATTTCCTGGATTATGTATGTTCCCTTGTTTAAATACTTAGAAGGCCTATTTCCCCAACTGGACCTCGACAGACGCAAGGGCTGTGCAGCTCCTGGAGAATGCAGGCCAGACGCAGGCACTCTCCCCCCCGGTCCCCTCTGCACAGGGCATTGGGTGTTTATGGGAGGCCGTACAAAGGGTGACGAAGTCGTCTCAATTTGCTCAGTTTTAGAACTGAAAACCTCACAGACCAGAAAACCCCTTAGTGCTGAGCAAACGGTGATGGCCAGTCACCCTATACCTCAACAAGATGGCTCTGAGGAACATAAAATACAGTCTTCAAACTGAATAAATCCATAAGAGGGGTCAGAAACAGGCAAGTTCCCGGTTCTTGGCATCATGAACAGAGCCCTGGACTCAGGCTTGGCCACGTGTGTTGCGTGTCTCTGAAAAGCCACTCAAGCTCTCTGAGCCCGGTTCCTGTGGAGTGGAGACTAAGACCTCTGATGTTACATCTCACCCATCCCCTGAGTTACCAGGAGAGTCAAAGGAGGGACTCTCGGAGAGCTCCTGGTAAGGCAAGAAGAGCCGTGGGGGCAGGGGGTGATGGTTGCCTCATCTCCCTCCCTTCCAGGGACCGAAAGAGTATCATTCGGGCTCATGCACTTAAGCAGATGACAAATGCCTCAAAGCTCCTGTGATAGGAATTCACAGGTGCATCGAGCAGAAGCCCAACTGTAATTCCTCATCCCATGACTAGACTTGGGGGACCCACGTGTTCCCTAGGAGAGCCCCTCTCCAGGCCTTGCCCCCTCTCCTGACCATGGGCCTGTGAGCCCATTCTTGCTGGCGGCACCCATGGAATTCCCAACATACTTCCATCTCTGAGCACTCCGGCAGCTCTCCGCCAGAGGCCGGAAGGATGGGGACAATTCCAGGGGAGTGGCTGCACACACTGGCCCCGACCCCCCTGCCCTAAGAATGCTGAGGAGTAATCTCATTCCCCAGGATAATAAAGGTCCACAGGGAAGAGGGATTATGTAAAGATCAAGAGCCCACAGGGTTCCATAGGCAGCGACCACACTGCCTTCCTGGAAACAAAAGACGTTTGTGTGGCTTCTCTTCCTATATAATAACATCATAACTTCCTGGTGAATATCCAGCTCAAGAAAAAGGAAGAAGGTATTTGCTGCTGTGGCTAGAGCTGGGGCCCCAAATGCATTAAGACTCTTGATGGCGGTGTTCAACCTGACACCTCCTGGCATTACAAGGTAACCAGGTACTATCAGATCTCTAAGCAGTAAAAAATAATAATCTTCCCACTTGGGAGAAATGAATCCTCGTCATGCTCGAGCAAGGTCAGAAAGCCTGGACTTCTCTGGTCATTAGCACCTGGGTCTCTCTTGAAGCATCTTCTGCCTTCCTCTGAACTTTGCTCCTGGAGTCATTCTATGGCCAAGGGCACTGGCACCTATAGCCAACTCAGACCCTGAACATTCCCCAGCCCACATCAGTCCTGGCCCTGTCATTCTTTATTGTGTCCATCTGGGGTAGAGACTGGCCAATGGGAGGGCAACTCCTTGCTCTTCCAGACTCAGTGACATTTATTGAATTCCACTATGTGTATTTTCACAAATGTTGCCTCTTTTAATTTTTGTGTCCTTTAGGATAGGAATTACTATCTTTACTTAATAAATGACTGTGGTAGGCTGAATAATGGCCCCCAAAGATGTCCGTGCCCTAATCCCTGGAATCTGTGACTATTACCTTATATGGAAAAAGAGCTGTTACAGACGTGATTAAGTTAAGGTCTTGAAGCTATTATTCTGGATTATCCAGATGGGCACTAAATGCAATCACAAATGTTCTTATAAAAGGGAAGTAGGGGCTTCCGTGGTGGCACAGTGGTTAAGAATCCGCTTGCCAATGCTGGGGACATGGGTTCGAGCCCTGGTCTGGGAAGATCCCACATGCCACAGAGCAACTAAGCCCGTGTGCCACAACTCATGAGCCCGTGCGCCACAACTACTGAGCCCGTGCGCCTAGAGCCCGAGCTCCACAACAAGAGAAGCCACTGCAATGAGAAGCCCACGCACCACAGTGAAGAGTAGCCCCCCGCTCACCGCAACTAGAGAAGGCCTGCACACAGCAATGAAGACCCAATGCAGCCCAAAATAAATAAATAAATATTTTTTTAAAAAAGGGGGATGTAGAGGGAGATTCGACAGGAAAGAAGGCAGTGTGACCACTGAAGCAAGATGTTTTGCTGTTTGAAGATGGAGGAGGGAGACAAGAACCACAAAATGCAGGGAATATGGCATTAGAAGCTGGAAAAGGCAAAGAAACGGACTCCCCGCTGGAGCCCCAGAAGGATCGTGGCCTTGCCAACACATGACTTTAGCCCAGTGAAGTTGATTTCAGACTTCTGACCTCCAGAATTCTAAGAGAATAAAATGAGTATTATTATTATTTTTTTGCGGTAAGCGGGCCTCTCATTGTTGTGGCCCCTCCCACTGCGGAGCACAGGCCCCGGACGCGCAGGCCCAGCAGTCACGGCCCACGAGCCCAGCCGCTCCGCGGAACGTGGGACCATCCCGGACCGGGGCACAAACCCGTGCCCCCTGCATCTGCAGGCGGACTCCCAACCACTGCGCCACCAGGGAAGCCCTAAATGAGTATTATTTTAAGCCAACAAGTTTGCGGTAATATATTACAGTGGCAATAGGAAACTAATAAAATGAGTAAACAGGGAAATTTACTCTGACTCGCTTCAAGCCACCCAGCAAGTAAGTGGAGCTAGAATTCACACTCTGGCCTTTGACCCTAAGCCTCACATTCTTTCTGTTACACCACGTTGCTTCTGAGACTGCTGCAGTTTGCGATACAATAATTGGGAAACAGATAAATTAAGTAAGCATGCGGATGTGTGCGCACACACACACCTGCGTGTGCACACACACGCTATTAGCAGGAGGAGAGAGAAGCATGAGAAAGAGAACGTATCATTGAACTGCATTCATGCCTCACACCGTAGCCAATGGAAAACTGAGAAGCACCAAATAAAAACTTGACTAGGACGAGTCATTTTTAAAAGCCATCATTGAGCTCAGTGTTGTGCTTTGTTGGTCTTGTCTACCTCACATGTCCACCTCCAGCAGTGGACTTAAAGAAAGGTTTGCAGGAAAGCAAAGGTCCTGCCCCTCGAGAGTCCTGCTAAATAACAGAATGTGAGTAGGATGGATACCACGAGGTTCTCATTTGGAAGGTCTTGAACTCCAACGTTTGCCTTTCCTGAAGTTGATCAGAAGGCAGGCACATCATGAATAGACGCTGGTCACCTTTGTGCCGGAGCCCATCCTTGAGGCCTGTTCACCTGACTCGTGTTGAATTTTCTCTTTCATTTTTAGCTCCTCCAAAACCCCAGGAATGGTAGACTGAGAGAGTACCTCATTTAACTTAACAAGGACTCCGAGGCCCAGAGAGGTGAAAGGATGGCTCCAGGGCTCACTAGAAGGAGTGGGGGAAGCTCCTCTGACTTTCTGGACGCTCTCAATGGAAGAACTGCAAGTATCTGTCCTTGTCTCATCTTCTGAGAAAACAATTTATCAGGAAAGCCTGTCTGTTGCTGAGCTAGTCAGTATTTTTTTACATATGAAAGCTTCTCCACGAATGACTCCCTTTGATACAGAAATTTTGACCTCACCTAGCTTTAATAATCTATGTGTTTATGTATAAATAAAGGCCGGTTAGATACATACTACTTGGACATGATACCACAGCATTATCTGAGGGATCACAGCACATTTCATGCCCTGGGTTAAAGAGAACAAATAAAAGTCAAAGACCCCGAGCCAGAAGATGACAGCGTGTCAAAGCTTAATGTGATGGGGCTTTCATTTCTATTTTTGGCACCTTTAACTTGGGCAAACATACCAAGTAACAAACACTGAGAAATGTAAGTTGGGTAGGTCCCTCTAGTTGATTAAACTCTCTCATTCTTTTCCAGGGTTCCCCGCCTCCCAAACTCTGAAATCCCCTATCAGCTCTCATAAGGGCGACAGAAGGAAACAAGCATTTTCTAAACACTTAATCCTATGCCTACCTAACCTCCCTCGCTGACTGTGCCAGGCTTCCTGTTTCTTTTTTTTTTTTTTTTTTTTTTTTTTTTGCGGTACGTGGGCCTCTCACTCTTGTGGCCTCTTCCATTGCGGAGCACAGGCTCCGGACGCGCAGGCTCAGCAGCCATGGCTCACGAGCCCAGCTGCTCCGCGGCATGTGGGATATTCCCGGACCGGGGCATGAACCCATGTCCCCTGCATCAGCAGGTGGACTCTCAACCACTGCGCCACCAGGGAAGCCCTGGCTTCCTGTTTCTTTAACTCAAACTCCACCGCTGGTTTAAAAGCCACCAACACCATCTCTGTTGCCAGGAATTTTCTGTAGCCGGGACCGACTTGGCTTGTTTTAATTAGGGGGGTTGAGGTGGGAAGCTGTCTGAAGCCCACCTTGGGGGACCAGTGTGGAATCAAGGTAGATTATTGATGGCTGGGGTAGCCATCCTCAACTGAGACGAGGTCGGCTCAATGAGCGACAATCACAAGATCTGCTGAGGAGATCTTTGCTCAGGGCCTGCACCTTTCGCTTGGCAATTCCTCACGGATGCTGACCGCATACCAGACAAGAAGGCAGGAGTTTAAATAGCATGGCGGAGGATATCTAGAGCCATCCCTAAATTCTAATTCCCTGAACCAGAGGACTTTGCCGAGGGAAACACGCTTATTTTGTCAATGACATCTACTGGCAGAGAATCCGAGGCCAGGGAAGCAGTGGGCATCCCTACAGGCAGGAAGAGTCACCAGTTACTTTGGCACATCCCTGGTTTCTCTCCACAGTTGACAGCTTGATGGCATTAGACAACATCTTCTACAACGACTTCTACAACCTTGCCTTTCTGTTTCAAGTTGCCCTCTTCGGAAACTCTGATCAAATTCTTAAGGGCTAAAAGTGTGCTATCTTAAATCCAGCTAAATGCAAAGATTCCCAGGTTTGCTTTGAGGAATCCACCGGACTGATGGCCACTTGTTCAAAATTCAGCAGCTACTCTATTTGGTTAAATCCAACAAATCGTTACTGAGCGGTGCTGTGGCCAGGCTCTGCTGAGCGCAGGGTCTTCTGGTCGTCTCTGACCTCCTAGAGCTCCCAATCTCGCTGGGAAGGCACGTTTAAATAGGGAATCACAAGTGTGATGAGCTTTGCAGAGTGTGCTATAAATAGCAAGGGAGTTAAAGCTAATCTAGAGGGCCAGCTGCTGCTGCTGTTGCTGCCACCGCAACAAATGGAAGCCAGAAAGAGAAGGAAAGAAAATGCAGGAAATGTGCCTGAAAAAAAAAAAATAATAGCCTGGTGGCCACACACAATGGTGATCAAGTTTTTTTTTTTTCCCCCAACTTCCAATGAAGCATCCATTCATTTTTATTTTGTGAGATTGAAGCAGTAATAGCTGGGCGTACAAAGAATTTCCTGTAGATTAAATGAAGCTGGAAGGAGTTGATACACTTCAGGCAGCGATTTGGGCTATTAATCCAAGCCAGTCATTCATTAACCCTCAGGAAGTTTTCTGTGCCAAAGTCATTATTATTATTATAAACTAAACCCCAAGCCTCAAATGGGTGTACAGCTACTTTTCTCTCCAGGATGTTCAATGTATGAGTCAGCCAGGGAGCCTGAATCATTTCCTAAATTCCCCCCTGGTGTGTGGGGACTTGAGCGTTGTATAGTGTACTGCTGCTGCTGGAATCCAGCAAAGAGCCCTCTTGAAATGTATCACTCTTGCCTTTTTAATGAGGTCCTGAGAGGCTCTGACAGGCTGATTGTCCCCCAATTTCAGTTCTTCTTTCCTTTCACCATGTAACATTTTAGCTGGCAACGTGGACATCCGGCTAAAGACCACATTTCCCGGCCTCCCCAACAGTGGGCATGATCACGTGACTAGGTAAGGTTGGCAGAAGCGATGAGGGTCGTTTCTTGACCTTGCCCTCAAAGAATTGGAAGGATAATCCCCTCCCCACTCCCAGTCCCTTTCCCCCTTTCCTTTGCTGGAAAGAGATGACAGGAACTAGAGCAGACTCCTCAGAGCACAAAATGTTCCAGGTAGCCATTCTTCACGTAGAGGATGAAGAGCTGACCCAACAGCCCTGAATGGCTGACTGGTACATGGGAAAAACATCAACTTCTATCTTGGTAAGTCACCACACTTTGGAATGTCTTTGTTACAGCAGCCAAGCCAGTACTCCTACAAATACAGTAACTACTGAGCAAGCGCTGTGGACCCAGATCAAGCCCCTTCCCACAGCCTAAATCTGATGTATTGGGGCAGTAGTTTTTATCCTGAGCATATGTAATATGGGGTGCATTCTATGTAATGAGTGTTTTTTTACATTATCTCATTTAATTCTCCCAATAGCCCTATGTGGTTGGTACCACTGCTGTCCCATTTTAAAGATGAGGAAACTGATGTACAAATATATCAAAAAACTTGCCCAAGATCCCACAGGCAAGTAGGTGATGGAATAAGGATTCAAACCCAGGCAGTGTAACTCCACCTTCCTGTGCTGCCTCTAACCAGTAAGATGACATGTTCACATAAACATTCCCTTTGGAGTCCAAATAAACACATACCCAAAGTTAAACAAGTCCAGAAAATAGTCAACTATTTGCTCTGTGCATCTAACCCACATCTCTCGCTTTTCTAAAGGCACCATTGATCAGCCACCCTCAGAATCTCTGCCTGGAAGTTCAATAGTTCAGCAGCTCCGCATCGATTGAATTCCTATTGTTTTCCAGGCACTGAGTTTGGGGACATAAAAATGGGTAACACATGGCCCTGGGTCTCAAGAGACCTGCCTTCCAATGGGAAAGAAAAAGACTTGAATGGATTCTTTTAGTATAATGAATGCGACAAGTGATGAGAGGATGCGTAGAGCATCACTGCAAGCTGTGAGATTTTGTTTTTTTAAGGCTTCCCGAGGGGTAAAGAACTACCCATTTGGTACTTGAAGGGGAAGGTAAATAAAAGAACATCTGCTGAGACCCCGTGCTATTTTGTAATACATGTTATGTTATCTAATCTTTACCATAAAACTAAGAGGGGTATAATTTTATCCCCATTTTACAGAGGAGGAAAGTGAGGCCAACAGAACCTAAGTAATGTTCCCAAGTTCCTACACTCTGCAGCAGAAGCAAGATTTAAATCTAGTTTTGTCTGACTTCAGAGCCCATGTCTTGTTGTTGTTGCTTGTTTTTTGTTTTGTTTTTTAAACTGAGGTCTATTTAACACATAACATTATATTTGTTTCAATATTTTTTATATATTGTGAAATGATGACCACGATAAGTCTAGTTAACATCCATCACCATCCACAGTTACAAACTTTTTTCTTGTAATGAGAACTTTTAAGACCTACTCTCTTAACAACAACATCCAAATATGTGATATGGGATTATTAACTATAGTCATCGTACTGTATATTATATCCCAAAGACTTACTTATTTTATAATTGGAAATTTGTACTTTTTGACCCCTTTAGCCATTTTGCCCAGCTGCTCCCCTCCCCCGCCTCTGGCAACCACCAATCAGCTCTCTGTATCTATGAGTTCTATTTTTTGTTTGTTTTTTTAGATTCCACATAAAAGTGAGATCATATGATATTTGTCTTTCTCTGTCTGACTTGTTTCACTCAGCATAATGCCCACAAGGTCCATTCATGCTTTCACAAGTGGCAGTATTTCATTCTTTTTTTTTTTTTTTTTGGCTGAATAATATTCCATTATGTATCTATAAAGAAAACATGAGGAGTCCTGGGGACTGCGAGCTGGAGGAGCTTCAAGATGGCGGAAGAGTAAGACACGGAGATCACCCTCCTCCCCACAGATACATCAGAAATACATCTACACGTGGAACCACTCCTACAGAACACCTGCTGAACGCTGGCAGAAGACCTCAGACCTCCCAAAAGGCAAGAAACTCCCCACGTACCTGGGTAGGGCAAAAGAAAAAAGAAAAAACAGAGACAAAAGGATAGGGACGAGACCTGCAGCAGTGGGAGGGAGCTGTGAAGGAGGAAAGGTTTCCACACACTAGGAAGCCCCTTCGAGGGCGGAGAATGTGGGTGGCGGAGGGGGGAAGCTTCGGAGCCGCGGAGGAGAGCACAGCAACGGGGGTGCGGTGGGCAAAGCGAAGAGATTTCCACACAGAGAATCGGTGCCGACCGGCACTCACCAGCCCGAGAGGCTTGTCTGCTCACTCGCCAGGGCGGGCGGGGCTGGGAGCTGAGGCTCGAGATGGTCGGAGCGCAGGGAGAGGACTGGGGTTGGCAGCGTGAACACAGCCTGCAGGGGGTTAGTGTGCCACGGCTGGTCTGGAGGGAGTCCGGGGAAAAGTCTGGACCTGCCGAAGAGGCAAGAGACGTTTTCTTCCCTCTTTGTTTCCTGGTGCGCGAGGAGAGGGGATTCAGAGTGCCGCTTAAAGGAGCTCCAGAGACGGGCACGAGCCGCGGCTAAAAGCGCGGACCCCAGAGACGGGCATGAGACGCTAAGGCTGCTGCTGCCGCCACCAATAAGCCTGTGTGTGAGCACAGGTCACTATCCACACCTCCCTTCCCGGAAGGCTGTGCAGCCCGCCACTGCCAGGGTCCCAGGATCCAGGGACAACTTCCCCAGGAAAACGTATGGCGCCTCAGGCTGGTGCAACGTCACGCCGGCCTCTGCCGCCGCAGGCTCACCCCGCATCTGTACCCCTCCCTCCCCCCGGCCTGAGTGAGCTGGAGCCCCCAAATCAGTGGCTCCTTTAACCCCGTCCTCTCTGAGCAAAGAACAGACACCCCCAGGTGACCTACACGCAGAGGCGGGTCCAAATCCAAAGCTGAACCCCAGGAGCTGTGCAAAGAAGAGAAATGGAAATCTCTCCCAGCAGCCTCAAGAGCAGCGGATTAAATCTCCACAATCAACATGATGTACTCTGCATCTGTGGAATACCTGAACAGACAACGAATCATCCTAAATTGACGAGGTGGACTTTGGGAGCAACAATATATATATATATTTTTCCCCTTCTTCTCTTTTTGTGAGTGTGTATGTGAATGCTTCTGTGTGTCATTTTGTCTGTATAGCTTTGCTTTTATCATTTGTCCTAGGGTTCTGTCTCTCCGTGTTTCTGGTTTTTTTGTATAGTTCTAAGAGCTTGTTATCATTGGTGGATTTGCTTTTTGGTTTGGTTGCTCTCTTCTTTCTTTTTTTTCTTTTTTTATTACTTAAAAAAATTTTTTTAATAATTATTTTTTATTTTAATAACTATTTTATTTTATCTTCTTTCTTTCTTTCCTTCTTTTCTCCTTTTTATTCTGAGCCACGTGGATGACAGGCTCTTGGTACTCCAGCCAGGCATCAGTGCTGTGGCTCTGAGGTGGCAGAGCCAAGTTCAGGACACTGGTCCACAAGAGACCTCCCAGCTTCACGTGATATCAAATGGCGAAAGTCTCCCAGAGATATTCATCTCAACACCAAGACCCAGGTCCACTCAACGACCAGCAAGCTACAGTGCTGGACACCCCATGCCAAACAACTAGCAAGACAGGAACACAACCCTACCTATTAGCAGAGACACTGCCTAAAATCATAATAGGGCCACAGACACCCCAAAACACACCACCAGACATGGACCTGCCCACCAGAAAGACAAGATCCAGCCTCATCCACCAGAACACAGGCACTAGTCCCCTCCCCCAGGAAGCCTACACAACTCACTGAACCAACCTTAGCCACTGGGGGCAGACACCAAAAACAATGGGAACTATGAACCTGCAGCCTGCGAAAAGAAGACCCCAAACACAGTAAGTTAAGCAAAATGAGAAGACAGAGAAACACACAGCAGTTGAAGGAGCAAGGTAAAAACCCACCAGACCTAACAAATGAAGAGGAAATAGGCAGTCTACCTGAAAAAGAATTCAGAATAATGACAGTAAAGATGATCCAAAATCTTGGAAATAGAATGGAGAAAATACAAGAAATGTTTAACAAGGACCTAAGAGAACTACAGAGCAAATAAACAGTGATGAACAACACAATAAATGAAATTAAAAATTCTCTAGAAGGAATCAGTAGCAGAACAACTGAGGCAGAAGAACGGATAAGTGACTTGGAAGATAAAATAGTGGAAATAACTACTTAAGAGCAGAATAAAGGGAAAAAAATGAAAAGAATTGAGGACAATCTCAGAGACTTCTGGAACAACATTAAACGCACCAACATTCGAAATATAGGGGTCCCAAAAGAAGAAGAGAAAAAAGAAGGGACTGAGAAAATATTTGAAGAGATTATAGTTGAAAACTTCCCTAATATGGGAAAGGAAATAGTTAATCAAGTCCAGGAAGCACAGAGAGTCCCATACAGGATAAATCCAAGGAGAAACACACCAAGATACATATTAATCAAACTACCAAAAATTAAATACAAAGAAAAAATATTAAAAGCAACAAGGGAGAAACAACAAATAACATACAAGGGAATCCCCATAAGGTTAACAGCTGATCTTTCAGCAGAAACTCTGCAAGCCAGAAGGGAGTGGCAGGACATATTTAAAGTGATGAAGGGGAAAAACCTATAACCAAGATTACTCTACCCAGAAAGGATCTCATTCAGATTTGATGGAGAAATTAAAAGCTTTACAGACAAGCAAAAGCTAAGAGAATTCAGCACCACCAAACCAGATTTACAACAAATGCTAAAGGAACTTCTCTAGGCAGGAAACACAAGAGAAGGAAAAGACCTACAATAACAAACCCAAAACAATTAAGGAAATGGTAATAGGAACATTCATATCGATAATTACCTTAAATGTAAATGAATTAAATGCTCCAACCAAAAGACGTTGACTGGGTGAATGGATACAAAAGCAAGACCGGTATATATGCTGTCTACAAGAGAACCACTTCAGACCTAGGGACACATACAGACTGAAAGTAAGGGGATGGAAAAAGATATTCCATGCAAATGGAAATTGAAAGAAAGCAGGAGTAGCAATTCGCATATCAGACAAAATAGACTTTAAAACAAAGACTATAACAAGAGACAAAGAAGGACACTACATAATGATCAAGGGATCAATCAAAGAGGAAGATATAACAGTTGTAAATATTTATGCACCCAACATAGGAGCACCTCAATACATAAGGCAAATGCTAACAGCCATAAAAGGGGAAATTGACAGTAACACAATCATAGTAGGGGACTTTAACACCCCACTTTCACCAATGGACAGCTCATCCAAGATGAAAATAAATAAGGAAACACAAGCTTTAAATGATACATTAAACAAGATGGACTTAATTGATATTTATAGGACACTCCATCAAAAAACAACAGAATACACATTTTTCTCAAGTGCTCATGGAACATTCTCCAGGATAGATCATATCTCGGGTCACAAATCAAGCCTTGGTAAATTTAAGAAAATTGAAATCCTATCAAGTATCTTTTCCGACCACAAAGCTATGAGACTAGGTATCACTACAGGGGAAAATCTGTAAAAAAAAAAAAAACCAACAAAAGGAGGCTAAAAAATACACTACTTAATAACCAAGAGGTCACTGAAGAAATCAAAGAGGAAGTTTTAAAATACCTAGGAAAAAATGACAATGAAAACATGACGCCCCAAAACCTATAGGATGCAGCAAATGCAGTTCTAAGAGGGAAGTTTATAGCAATACAATCCTAAGTTAAGAAACAAGAAATATCGGGGCTTCCCTGGTGGCGCAGTGGTTGAGAATCTGCCTGCCAATGCAGGGGACACGGGTTCGAGCCCTGGTCTGGGAAGATCCCACATGCCGCAAAGCAACTAAGCCCGTGAGCCACAACTACTGAGCCTACGCGTGTGGAGCCTGTGCTCTGCAATGGGAGAAGCCGTGACAGTGAGAGGCCTGCACACCGCGATGAAGAGTGGCCCCCGTTCTCCACAACTGGAGAAAGCCCTCGCACAGAAACGAAGACCAAACACAGCCAAAAATAAATAAATAAATTTATATTAAAAAAAAAAGACACAAGAAATATCTCAAATAAACAATCTAACCTTTCACCTAAAGCAATTAGAGAAAGAAAAACAAAAAAACCCCCAAAGGTAGCAGAAGGAAAGAAATCATAAAGATCAGATAAGAAATAAATGGAAAGAAATGAAGGAAACTTTAGCAAGGATCAATAAAACTAAAGCTGGTTCTTTGAGAAGATACACAAAATTGATAAACCATTAGCCAGACTCATAAAGAAGAAAAGGGAGAAGACTCAAATCAATAGAATTAGAAATGGAAAACGAGTAGTAACAACGGACACTGCAGAAATACAAAGGATCATGAGAGATTACTACAAGCAACTATATGCCAATAAAATGGAAAACCTGGAAGAAATGGACAAATTCTTAGAAAAGCACAACCTTCTGAGACTGAACCAGGAAGAAATAGAAAATATGAACAGACCAATCACAAGCACTGAAATTGAAACTGTGATTTAAAGTCTTTCAACAAACAAAGGCCCAGGACCAGATGGCTTCACAGGCGAATTCTATCAAACATTTAGAGAAGAGCTAACACCTATCCTTCTCAAACTCTTCCAAAATATAGCAGAGGGAGGAACACTCCCAAACTCATTCTACGAGGCCACCATCACCCTGATACCAAAACCAGACAAAGATATCACAAAGAAAGAAAACTACAGGCCAATATCACTGATGAACATAGATGCAAAAATCCTCAACAGAATACTAGCAAACTGAATCCAACAGCACATTAAAAGGATCATACACCATGATCAAGTGAGGTTTATCCCAGGAATGCAAGGATTCTTCAATATATGCAAAACAATCAGTGTGATAAACCATATTAACAAATTGAAGGAGAAAAACCATATGATCATCTCAATAGATGCAGAGAAAGCTTTCAACAATATTCAACACGCATTTATGATAAAACCCTCCCAAAAGTAGTCATAGAGGGCACTTACCTCAACATAATAAAGACCATATATGACAAACCCACAGGCAACATCTTTCTCAATGGTGAAAAACTGAAACCATTTCCCCCAAGATCAGGATCAAGACAAGGTTGTCCACTCTCACCACTATTATTCAACTTAGTTTTGGACGTTTTGGCCACAGCAATCAAAGAAAAAGAAATAAAATGAATCCACGTTGGAAAAGAAGAAGTAAAGCTGTCACTGTTTGCAGATGACATGATACTATACATACAGAATCCTAAAGATGCTACCAGAAAACTACTAGAGCTAATCAATGAATCTGGTAAAGTAGCAGGATACAAAATTAATGCACAGAAATCTCTTGCATTCCTATACACTAATGATGAAAAATCTGAAAGAGAAATTAAGGAAACACTCCCATTTACCATTGCAACAAAAAGAATAAAATATCCAGGAATAAACCTACCTAAGGATACAAAAGACCTATATGCAGAAAATTATAAGACACTGATGAAAGAAATTAAAGATGAAAAAAATAGATGGAGAGATATACCATGTTCTTGGATTGGAAGAATCAACATTGTGAAAATGACTATACTACACAAAGCAATCTACAGATTCAATGCAATCCCTATTAAACTACCACTGGCTTTCTTCACAGAACTAGGACAAAAAATTTCACAATTTGTATGGAAACACAAAAGACCCTGAATAGCCAAAGTAATCTTGAGAAAGAAAAATGGACCTGGAGGAATGAGGCTCCCTGACTTCAGACTATACTCCAAAGCTACAGTAATCAAGACAGTATGCTACTGGCACAAAAACAGAAATATAGATCAGTGGAACAGGATAGAAAGCCCAGAGATAAACCCATGCACCTGTGGTCACCTTATCTTTGATAAAGGAGGCAAGAATATACAGTGGAGAAAAGACAGCCTCTTCAATAAGTGGTGCTGGGAAAACTGGACAGGTACATGTAAAAGAATGAAATTAGATAACTCACTAACACCATACACAAAAATAATCTCAAAATGGTTTAAAGACCTAAATGTAAGGCCAGACACTATTAAACTCTTAGAGGAACACATAGGCAGAACACTCCATGACATAAATCACAGCAAGATCCTTTTTGACCCACCTCCTAGAGAAATGGAAATAAAAACAAAAATAAACAAATGGGACCTAATGAAACTTAAAGCTTTTGCACAGCAAAGGAAACCATAAACAAGACAAAAAGACAACCCTCAGAATGGGAGAAAATATTTGCAAATGAAGCAACTGACAAAGGATTAATCTCCAAAGTTTATAAGCAGCTCATGCAGCTCAATGTCAAAAAAACAAACAACCCAATCCAAAAATGTGCAGAAGACCTAAATAGACATGTCTCCAAAGAAGATATACAGATTGCCAACAAACACATGAAAGAATGCTCAACATCATTAATCATTAGAGAAATGCAAATCAAAACTACAGTGAGGTATCACCTCACACCAGTCAGAATGGCCATCATCAAAAAATCTACAAACAATAAATGCTGGAGAGAGTGTGGAGAAAAGGGAACCCTCTTGCACTGTTGGTGGGAATGTAAATTTATGCAGCCACTATGGAGAACAGTATGGAGTTTCCTTAAAAAACTAAAAATAGAACTACCATACGACGCAGCAATCCCACTACTGGGCATATACCCTGAGAAATCCATAATTCAAAAAGAGTCATGTACTACAATGTTCATTGCAGCTCTATGTACAATAGCCAGGACATGAAGCAACCTAAGTGTCCATCAACAGATGAATGGATAAATAAGATGTGGCACACATATACAATGGAATATTACTCAGTTGTAAAAAGAAATGAAACTGAGTTATTTGTAGTGAGGTGGATGAACCTAGAGTCTGTCATACAGAGTGAAGTAAGTCAGAAAGAAAAAAACAAATACCGTATGCTAACACATATATATGGAATCTAAAAAAAGAGAAAAAAGGTCATGAAGAACCTAGGGGCAAGACGGGAATAAAGACGCAGACCTACTAGAGAATGGACTTGAGGATATGGGGAGGGGGAAGGGTAAGCTGGGACAAGGTGAGAGAGTGGCATGGACATATATACACTACCAAATGTAAAACCAATAGCTAGTGGGAAGCAGGGAGATCAGCTCGGTGCTTTGTGACCACCTAGAGGGGTGAGATGGGGAGGGTGGGAGGGAGGGAGATGCAAGAGGGAAGAGATATGGGCATATATGTATATGTATAACTGATTCACTTTGTTATAAAGCAGAAACTAACACAACATTGTAAAGCAATTACACTCCAATAAAGATGTTAAAAAATAATAAATAAATAATTTAAATAAATTTAAAAAAGAAAACAAGATCATATATATATATATATATATATATATATATATATATATATATATATATATATATATATATATATAAAATCACTTTCTTTATCCATTCATCCGTTGATGGGTACTTTGTTTCCATGTCTTGGCAATTGTAAATAATGCTGCAGTGAACATGGGAGCACATATATCTTTTCAAATTAGTGTTTTCGTTTTCTTCAGGTAAATACCCAGGAGTGGAATTGCTGGATCATATGGTAGTTTTATTTTTAGTTTTTGAGGAGCCACCATACTGTTTTCCACAGTATCTGCACCAATCTACATTCCCACCAACAGTGCAAGAGTGTCCCTTTTCTCCATATCCTGGCCAACATTTGTTATTTCTTTTCTTTTTGATAATAACCATTCTAACAGGTATGAGGTGATATCTCACTGTGGTTTTGATCTGCATTTCCCTGATGATTAGTGATGTTGAGCATTTTTTCATGTATATCTCAGCCATTTGTATGTCTTCTTTGAAAAAATGTCTCTTCAGATCCTCTGCCCATTGTTTTTTTTTTTTTTTTTTTTGAGGTACGCGGGCCTCACACTGTTGCGGCCTCTCCCGTTGCGGAGCACAGGCTCCGGACGCGCAGGCTCAGCGGCCACGGCTCACGGGCCCAGCCGCTCCGCGGCATGTGGGATCTTCCCGGACCGGGGCACGAACCCATGTCCCCTGCATCGGCAGGCGGACTCTCAACCACTGCGCCACCAGGGAAGCCCCTCTGCCCCTCTGATTGTTTCTTTGCTATTGAGTTGTATGAGTTCTTTATATTTTTTGGATATTAGCGCCTTATGAGATATATGATTTGCAAACATTTTCTCCCATTCACTAGGTTGCCTTCTCATTTTGTTGATGGTTTCCTTTGCTGTGCAGAAGTTTTTTGTTTAATGTCAGAGCCCACATTTTATCAACCGCTCCCCAAATAAAAAAATAAATTGATCTTTAGATTGGGGAATTTTTCATCCAAGTCTTTGACTGGAATGCAAAATACCTGGATTGTGGAAACATCCAGGCGAAAGGGCTCTATAAACATTCTTTAAGAAGCAGTGCTTTGTATCAGCCTCAGAGAGAAAATGTCTTTTGTTAGCATGGGGAAAAAAGGCTCAGATTATGATTGTTGTTTCCTTTCCCTGTTCCTTTGAGGAGCTGCTTCTCCCCAAGTTGATGTGGTTCTGCAGGGCTGAGCCTCAGTGCCCCCTGAGAAGGTAGTGACAATGGCGCAGGTCTGGCCAATCACGGGCCCCCTCGGCTCCTGCCAACCTGGAAGGCCAAGGGAGAGGCATGTGACCAAGCAGGGCCGTCCAGCTCGTCCACAATTTCACATGTCCCTGCTGGGAGAAAGAGATGCTTCCTTTGCTCCTCTGGGCATCAAGCCATAGCGACCTGGGAGTGAGGCATCACGTTTCTCTGGTCAGAGGACGCTGGTCTGCAGACAGAGCCGGAAGGTATGATGCCTGGGAGAGCCAAGCTGCAGGGACCAAGGGGAGGTGGACAGACTCCCAACCCTGCTCATTCCCGAGCAGAAGCAATAAATAAATAAGTAACATCCCCCTTTGTCCTAAGCTAGGCTGGGTTCACTTTCTCTTACTTGCCAATTAAAGCATCCTAATACCATAGGGAAGTGGGTCTGAGTGAAAAGAGCCAGCTCACAATTTCAATACTTCTATTTCTTATACCTATTTCTTACTTTATATGTTATATCCTTACATAATATTATAGGTCATATTATTACTCATTGTATTTATACTTATGTAGAGAATATTTTTATACTTTTATTGATTATCATATTTATATTCTATATCATATTCTTATGTATTTCATAAATTTTGTAAATTCTGAGAATTTCAGGCATACTCCGTTTTCAAATGAAATCACGAAGACAAATGCCAAGGTCAAAGCTTTGGAATTGCCATATTTCCTCTGGCTCCTGTAGCATTGGTCTTCTGTGTATTTCATAACTTAAGTCTGGTCCCCATTTTTAGCTTGTATGTTACCAAGGATGCAGACGGTAACTTCTGGCTTAACCCCACCCCCATGAGATGTCATCTGTGCATACTGAGGAGTCTTTAAATGTGTGTTTCTACCTGAATTGCCAGTTTTGTCTAACAAAACTCATCCTATGATCAACTTCTTTCATTTTCTCTTCTTTCTAAACGGTGACACTCAAAATGGATTTCCCTAGCTTTTCACGGCTTTCTAGATTTTGTGGCCAAAAGTAGGACTATTTTTCCATTTCTATTCTCTGGGGCCTGGCCTGATGTGTGGACAGATTTGGGGGCGACTTCAGGGTTTTGGGGTCCTTGCCTATCCCAGGGCCTCACCACTTGCTTCCTGAGGTTTAAAAGTCCTTCTTGGTGGAGCACGGCCTCTCATTCCTCAGAGATAACTTAAAACTGGACTCCACCTGGCAGAGGGGTGAATTATTTAGTGACTGCCGACTGTGTGCCTGGCCGTCATAATTTCCATGTGAAATGAAAATAGGTGAGAGGGTTTATTCAAAACGTATTAAGGATTTCAAGATATGGACGGCAGAGCATTAAACCAAGCGCAGGGCCCTGTGAGCACAAGACCAACATGCCTGCACAGGCTGGCCATGAAGCTGGCTCTGCTGGCAGTGTTTTAGGAGCCAGGGACACAACGGTGACAAAATAAACAAACATTTATACCGTCGTGGGGTTTACACTCCAGCAAGAAGAGGTAGACAGTAAATAAAATAAATAATAAAACAGAGAGAGAGAGAATAGTAGAAGTGCTATGGGGGAAATAGATCAGGAAGGTGGGGTAGGGGGTCAGGAAAGGGGGGTTATTTGCTATTTTCATTAGGATGATCAGGGAAGAGCTCACCAAGAAGGGGGATTTGCATAAGGACTCAAAGAGACAAGGGATGCGCCGTGCAGGTATGTGGCAGAAAGACTTCCAGGCAGAGGGAACAGCAGATACAGAGGCTCTGAGTGGGAGCCAGCCCACTGTGCCAAAGAGCACAGGGCGGGAGGGGAGTTAGGGAGGGCAGAGCAACATCAGGTGACGTCAGAGAAGAGAAGGATCTGAAGGACTCCATCTGAGGCCATCCTCATTATCCAAGTGACAGATGGTGGTAGCTTAAAGCAGGGTGGGGACTTCTCTGGTGGTGCAGTGGTTAAGAATCTGCCTGCCAATGCAGGGGACATGGGTTCGAGCCCTGGTCCGGGAAGATCCCACATGCCATGGAGTAACTAAGCCCATGTACCACAGCTACTGAGCCTGCACTCTAGAGCCCGCAAGCCACAACTACTGAGCCCACGTGCCACAGCTACCGAAGCCTGCATGCCTAGAGCCCATGCTCTGCAACAAAGAGAAGCGACCGCAATGAGAAGCCCGTGCACCAAAACAAAGGGTAGCCCCCTCTCACCACAACTAGAGAAAGCCTGCGCGCAGCAACAAAGACCCAAAGCAGCCAAAAAAAAAAGCAGGGTGGGATGGGCAGATGGTGAGAAGTGGTCAGGCTGCAGATGCATTTGGAGGGTAGAGCCCAAAGGAAAGGGCATCAGAGAGGAACAAGGATGACTCCAAGCTTCTTGGCCTGAATAATGAGAATAAAGTTGCCATCAACGGAGAAGAGAAGTGTGTGGGGAGGAGCAGTTTGGAAGCATCTTAGGAGCTCAGTCTTGGACAGGTTACGTCTGAGATGCCTCTTAGTTGTTCCAACAGAGGCACCAAGTGGGCAGCTGGAGATATGAATTTTGGAGTTGGGGGAGGGAGTTACTTATGTGGGCGTCTTCAGAGGTGATGTGGGACACAAGAGGAAAGGACCCTCTGAGAGCTTCGGTCCACCTGGAGATAAGACACACACAGAAGCTTCAAGCAGAACTGGACGTTGTGTGACGAGAATGGAAAAGAGACAAAGACAGTAAATCTGAAAGGAGTTCAAAGTCAGGTGTCAGAATGTGGGGAGTGGCCAGGGCCAAGCCTGGAGGATTGAGGATGAGGAAAGCAGACAGACTGGCCAAGAACAGGACCAGCGGAGCCCACGAGGCCAAGTGCGGAGGGCCCCAGGGCTGCTCCCTGACAGCTCACCCACTACCTCGCAGCCACCATCAGGTCCCGTCCCTTCTACCTCTGAAATACCTTCCAAATCCACCTGTCCCTTTCCTTCTTCATTACCAGCACCCCAGGGACAACCACAGAACTCACCTCTGCTGTTACTTGCCCCTGATGCTTCCTCTTCTCAAGACTACCTGGTCTTAGCATATAAATCACATCTCATCACTCATTTGTTTAAAACCTACATCTATATGGCTTCTCACTGCATTTCAGGTTCAGCCAAACTCTTTTCCAGGGCTTCCCGAGTCCTGCATGATCTGGCCCCTGCCAACGTCTCAGGCCACTTCCCTTCCTTTCTGTGCTGCGACCACACTGTTCTCCTTTGATTCCTGGGGGCAGGGTGGTCCAAGGAGGTGATGAAAAGTGAACGATTCTGGATATAGTAGGAAGGACTTGAATTGAAGCTTGAGACTCTAAGCTTTTTCCCATCTAGGGGCCTTTGCATGTACAGTTCCCACAGCCTAGAACATTCTCTGTACCATCTTCCTCTAACCCGTCTGGTTTCAGAGGGGTCTGGACCCTTCCATATCCCTTATGGCACTTTGCACAGTTTGAAAGGATAGATGTACTAGTTTGTTGTTGGCTTGTGTTTATTCTCCCACAGCGGTCCACAGGCCCCATGAGGGAAGGACCATGCTTGTATATACTGCCGTCTGATCAGCTCCCCTACCCTGGGCGCTAGGCAAACAGACTCTGGATCTAAAGTCGATCCTCATTATTCATGGATCCCGTATTTGAAATTCTCCTACTTGCTAAAATGTATTTGTAACCCCCAAATCAACACTCGTGGTGGTTTCATGACCAGTCACGCACAGAGGACGGGTGAAGAGTTTGTGTCACCTCTGCATATGTTCCCGGTGAGGCTGATCAAGGCAGGGCTCTTGGTTCTTATTTCAGCTCTCAGGCTGTAAACAAGTGTCCCTTTCCCGGGCTCTTCACTGTCACACTTTTCACATTTGGTACTTTCTGTTGGTGACCTCACTGTTAAAGTGTCCCCCAAGCACAAGCTGAGATGCT
Source organism: Stenella coeruleoalba (assembly GCF_951394435.1). Lineage (NCBI taxonomy): Eukaryota > Metazoa > Chordata > Mammalia > Artiodactyla > Delphinidae > Stenella > Stenella coeruleoalba. The sequence continues at coordinate 133,458,518 of NC_137150.1, read as the reverse complement.
GTCTACTGTCTCTACACACAAGAAGGCTGGGATGGGCCTTATGGAGAAAAGACGTATGTTAGAGGAGCTTCTTCAGGCTTGTGGTCTTCTGTTGGGCATGAGTTCAATGTCAGTGAGTCAACAACGTGTATTATACATGGTGTCTTTAAACAGAAACACACATAAAATAAGGTTAGGTGTTGTGTCCATGAAAATGTTGTGACCAGAGGCTTGCAGGAACCTAACCCTGATTTTCTGCTGGGGCAATGATGCGTTATTCGCTAATTCTCTTCTAGAGGAGCAAGGCAAGGACCACCCTTCATAGGGCCACCCCAGGAGCGAGCAGGAAAGAGCTGCCTAAGCATTCGCTATTTGGTAGCCACACTACTACCCTGAGAGCCTCCCACCCACCCATGCTCAATGCTGGGGGTCTATAAATCCTGTTAACTAAAGTCAAAGCAGAGATGAGGGCAGAGTTACAGAAACCTAACTAAGAAGTCTGGAACATAAGGCCAGAGGTTTACTCTATATCCTCAGAACTGCTTCACAGAGCTTCAGAAACTACCGTCAACAAAAGCAGGTTTGACCCTAATCAGAGCTGAGGCTGTACTGCAGGTAGATGTCAAATGGCTTCCTCGGTAGTGGGGTGGGGTGGGGGGGGGGGCGGTCCAGAGCTGAGAACTCATTCCAGAACTGGCAGCCCACAGCAATGAGGATCATGTGAAGACTTCTCAGAGAAGGTGGGTCTTAAGTGGGTTGGAAGTAGCCACTGGAGAGGGGCAAGGAGCTCATCATTCCAGGCCAAAGGAATCATGGAAACCAGTGTTTCTCAAACTCCTTTTGGCCAAAACCCACAGTAAGAAAGAGATTTTACACCCATACCCAGAAATAATAATTACCCTAACTACACACAGTTCAACTTTTTAAAAATTCTATTCTATTCTAGCCTATTCAGTTCTATTCCATTCCATTCTACCTCATTCTATTCTATTCTATATCATTTTTATTCCAATTTTTTGCAGGTGAATCAATCTGGCTAATAATGGCTGATATGTATTGAGCAACGTGCCAAGCATTATGCCAGGTACTTTGGTACAATATTATATTTATTCCTCAAAATAAAACACTTAGGGTTAGGTAATGTATACCTATTATACAGTTGAAGCCTTCTGAGGTTTAAAGAGGTTGAGTTCTTTGTCCATGCTCAGCCAGCAAGAAGTTTTCCTGACTCTAAATCCTAGGCACTTAGCCCCTACACTGGTGTAGTTATATAGGGGACTACAGGGAAATGAGATGGGATGGTCAGATTTGGGCCAGACATCTTGAGATCATATATGATTTTATCTCAGAGGCAAGGGGAATCATGGAAGGGTTTGGAGAAAATTTATTTTTCCAAACTCCTTTTGTTATTATTATAAATATTTCACACGTTATAGTATAATAACAATAGAATTAACTCAAAGGTACCTACCACCTGGTTTTATTATTTTATCCTATTTGCTTTATCTCATTTCCTTTTTTTTAACCTAGGTCATTACATTTAAACTGGGTTTTTTTTGTTGACAGCTTATTTTGGGGTCTTCTTTGTTATCCAATCTGACATTCTCTGTTTTTTAATTGGTGTGTTTAGATCATTTACATTTAATGTAATTATCAGTATGGTTAGATTTAAGTCTATCATTGTAGTATTTGTTTTCTGTTTGTACCTTCTGTTTTTCCATCTCATTCCCTCTTACCCATTTTATTTCAGACTATTTGAAATTTTTTATTTTGTTTTAATATATCTGTTGACTGTTTGGCTATATCTTTTCATCTATTTTTTTAGTAGCTGTTCTAGGGATTACAATATACATTTCTAACCTTTCATAATCTACTTCAAGTTGATATTTTACCCCTTCCTAGTAAAATGTAGACACCTTACAACCATATACATCTTTTTTTCTCTCCCCTCTTCCTGCAATTGTTGTCATATGTAATATTTCTAAATACACTGAGAACCCCACTAATGTTATAATTTTTGCTTTCTAACATACTTGAAGAGCTTAAGAGGAGAAAACCAGTTTATTTTATTTACCCGGATGTTTACATTTCTTTTGCTTTTCCTTCACACCTGAAGTTCCAAGTTTCCCTCTGATATGATTTACCTTTGGCCTATAGAGCTCTCTTTAGCATTTATTTTAAAGTAAGTCTGATGGAAAAGAATTCTCTTACTTTTCCTTAATCTGAGAATGTCTTTATTTTACCATTATTCCTGAAAGATATTTTCTCTTCATATAGAATTCTGGGTTAACAATTCTTTTCTTTAAGCACTTTACTATTCTACTATCTTCTGGCCTCCACAGTTTCTGGTGACAAATCCTCAGTCATATGAGTCATTGTTCCCCTACGTACAATACGTTACCTATCTCTGGCTGCTTTCCAGAATTTTCCATTGTATTTGGTTTTCAACAGTTTGATTATGATATATCTAGGCATGATTCCCTTTTGTTTATCCTGTTTGAGGTTTGTTGAGATTCCTGCATCTACAAATATATGTTTTTCACCAAATTTGGGATGTTTCAGCAATGAATTCTTCACATATTTTGTTTCCGCTCCAATCTCTTTCCTCTCTCCTCCTGGTGCTCCAACAAGAATATTAGAACTTTTGATCTTATTCCACAGGCTACCTGAGATTGTTAAATTTGTTTTTAATCATTTTTCTCTCTATCCTTCAGATTTGATCATTTTTTAAATCTATCTTCAAGTTCACTGACTTTGCCACCTCCACTCTGCTACTGAATTCATTCAATGAATATTTTAATGTCAGATATCATTTTCATTTCTAAAACTTCTCTTGCACTCTTTTTCAGTGGTTTCTGTTATCTGCTGACCACTTATGTCTTTCCATTTGAGAGTGTTTACCTTTACTTTATGGGCATGATTCTAATAACAAAGTATTTGTCTGATGATTCCAACATCTGGGCCATCTCAGGATTAGCATCATTAATTGCCTTTTCCTTGGAGAAAAGGTCATTTTCCTGGTTCTTTGTATGTCAAGTAAGTTTGCACCGTATCCTGTACATTTTGAATATTATTCTGTAAAACTCTAGATCCTGTTTAAAACAAAAGCAAACCAAAAACCTCTACAGAATGTTGGCTTTTGTTTTGTTTTGTTTACGCAGGCAGTCAATCCAGTTGGGTTCAGATCATAAGTGCTGGCTTGTCTTCTGTTTGTGGGATTCCATTGTCAGGTCAGTTGTCAAAGCCTTTGCAGCACTGCTTTTAGGTTTGCCCTGGGCATATGCAGCTCTGGACCAAGCCCAGGATTTGTGTTGGTTCACACAGAGAATTAGGGGACCCCCTTCTCCGGCTCTCTCCTCTTCAGAATTTCTCCTACTCTCTAGCTCCGCATCCCTTTTCTCAGTCTTCTGGCCAGAAGACAGGATTTCTCTCAGAATTTTTGCCCACAACTAAGTTGCCTTCTGATCAAAGCTGAGACATGAAAGGGGGGAAAAATGAGCCTCTCACCCCTGAATGAGTCATTCTTCAAGTTTTTACTTCCCTCCCCAGTCTGATCGCGATTACCTGAGAGTCCTCTCGTAGCTACTCCTTCTGTCCTGCATTTTGGGTATAATTAGTGGGAGAGATAGGCTTAGAGGGTACACTCCATCTGTACCAGGACAGGGAGCTGATCTTTTCTTTTCTTTAAGTTATTTTTAAAAGCACTTCAGATACTGTTGGCTATACCCTAATACGTCCTTCTCTCATCCGCCTTTTCTCCTTTCGTGTCCAGAAAAACAGCAGCCTGAACTTGGGACTTACTGCTTCCATGTGTTTTACACTTTTAATATGTGTAATATTCACAAATATTGTATAGTATAGTTTTACAAGTTTTTAAACATTACATAAAATGGCCTCATAATGTAAATGCCTAGTATCTAGTCAACTTCTATAAATCTTCCATGCTTGCTTAGAAAGCACATATATGCTCTACTGCTGAGTATAGAATTACGGGTATGATTATTGTTCAAGCTTATTCATTGTGTTGTCCAAATCTCCTATAATCTTACTGTCTGTCTTCCTGGCTTATCAATTACTATGGAAGATATGTTAAAATCTCCCACCATGATCGTGAATTTGCCAATATTTCCCTGTAATTACATAAGTTTTTTCTAGATATATTTTAAGGTGATCTTGTTAGATGCAATCCAGGTGGACGCATCTTAATGAACTGTTCCTTTCATCATATGTCGTGACTATTTTTCTCCCCAATAGTGCTTTCATACTTAAAGACTATTTTGTCTCATATTATTATAGCTACACTAACTTTCTTTTGGTTAGTATTCTATTGGTGTATATTTTCTCATTATTTTATTTTCAACCTTACTGTTTTACTCTTGAATAATGTATTCTACATATATACTTATTATGATTACTCATACATTTAGGTTTATTACTATTGCCTTATTTTGTACTTTTCTCCTTACCCTACCTTTTCTTTTCTCTTTTTCTCCTTCTATTGGATTGTTTGAGTTTTCTTGATTTTTCTTTCCCTCTACACTACAGATACATATTTTTTAATTCTGCTCAGGACTTAAATGGGCTTCCTGGCTTTTAGGATTCAAGTCTTTAATCAATTCTAAAACTTGTTGAGCCATTATCACATTGAGTACTGCTTCTTTTCTTCCCCAGTATCTATCTTCTTACTTTCTGAAAATCCCATTATACCTGTATTGAAAATCTCATCCTGTCCTCCTGTCTCTTAACCTCTCATTCATATTTCCCATTTTTAATCTCTCTGAGCTGCTTTCTGTGAAATATCCTCTGCTCTACCTTCTGATTTCCTAATTCTCCTTCAGCTTTGCCTAACTTGCCCATTGACTTTTTAATTTAATGACTATATAGTTTTCATTTTTATTAGTATTATTAGATTCTCTTTCAGATCTGCCTCATTCTTTTTAATAATGCCTAATTCTCTTTATATGTTTAATACTGTTTTTTAAGTACTTATTTTAAATACATTTATTTTATAGTTTATTTGATAGTTCTATTATCTTAAGTTGCTGGGACCTAATCTCGCACTTGCTTATCTGCTGACTCCAGCTCATGCTGGACTTTGGTTCATTGCATGTTTTGGAATGTTGGTTTGTGAACTCATATTTAGTATGCTTCTACTTTAGCAATCTTGAGCTCCCTGGATTGAGGGCATATCCCTCCAAGGAGGTTCTTTATTTCCTTCTGACAGGCATTGCAGGGATATTATCACTGCTTGGGAACAGTTTTATATTAACTTCTCAACTTGGAAATTTCCAGACCAAATGGGTAGTGTACATTTGAACCTTGAACCTACATAAGGAATTTACAGTAGCTTCAATAAAACATCAAATACCTAGGTATTCGTGTAATGGAAGTTGTACAAGAGCTTTACCATGTTCATATATTGGAAGATTCAAAATTGTAAAGATATAAAAACTCTACCATTTGATATATTTAGAGTTTTCAAAGTAATCTTTTATATTTAACATCTTTATTGGAGTATAATTGCTTTACAATGGTGTGTTAGTTTCTGCTGTATAACAAACTGAATCAGCTATATGTATACATATGTCCCCATATCCCCTCCCTCTTGCTTCTCCCTCTTACCCTCCCTATCCCACCCCTCTAGGTGGTCACAAAGCACCGAGCTGATCTCCCTGTGCTATGCAGTTGCTTCCCACTAGCTATCTATTTTACATTTGGTAGTGAATATATGTCCATGCCACTCTCTCACTTTGTCCCAACTTACCCTTTCCCCTCCCCATGTCCTCAAATCCATTCCCTACATCTGTGTCTTTATTCCTGTCCTGCCCCTAGGTTCTTCAGACCACTTTTTGGCTTTCCTTTTTTTTTTTAGATTCCATATATATGCGTTAGCATATGGTATTTGTTTTTCTTTTTCTGACTTACTTCACTCTATATGACAGACTCCAAGTCTATCCACCTCACTACAAATAACTCAATCGTTTTTTTTCTGGCTGAGTGATATTCCATTGTACATATGTGCCACATCTTATTTATCCATTCATCTTTCAATGGACACTTAGGTTGCTTCCATGTCCTGGCTGTTGTAAATAGAGCTGCAATGAACATTGTAGTACATGACTCTTTTTGAATTATGGTTTTCTCAGGGTATATGCCCAGTAGTGGGATTGCTGGGTCATATGGTAGTTCTATTTTTAGTTTTTTAAGGAAACTCCATACTGTTCTCCATAGTGGCTGTATAAATTTACATTCCCACCAACAGTACTAGAGGGTTCCCTTTTCTCCACACCCTCTCTAGCATTTATTGTTTGTAGATTTTTTGATGATGGCCATTCTGACTAGTGTGAGGTGATACCTCATTGTAGTTTTGATTTGCATTTCTCTAATGATTAGTGATGTTGAGGATCCTTTCATGTGTTTGTTGGCAATCTGTATATCTTCTTTGGAGAAATGTCTATTTAGGTCTTCTGCCGATCTTTGGATTGGATTGTTTGTTTTTTTGATATTGAGCTGCATGAGCTGCTTATAAATTTTGGAGATTAATCCTTTGTCAGTTGCTTCATCTGCAAATATTTTCTCCCATTCTGAGGGTTGTCTTTTTGTTTTGCTTATGGTTTCCTTTGCTGTGCAAAAGCTTTTAAGTTTCATTAGGTCCCATTTGTTTATTTTTGTCTTTATTTCCATTTCTCCAGGAGGTGGGTCAAAAAGGATCTTGCTGTGATTTATGTCATAGGGTATTTTGCCTATGTTTTCCTCTAGAGTTTTATAGTGTCTGGCCTTATCTTTAGGTTTTTAATCCATTTTGAGTTTATTTTTGTGTATGGTGTTAGGGAGTGTTCTAATTTCATTCTTCTACATGTACCTGACCAGTTTTCCCAGCACCACTTATTGAAGAGACTGTCTTTTCTCCACTGTATATTCTTGCCTCCTTTATCAAAGATAAGGTGACCATATGTGCATGGGTTTATCTCTGGGCTTTCTATCCTGTTCCATTGATTTATATTTCTTTTTTTGTGCCAATACTGTACTCTCTTGATTACTGTAGCCTTGTAGTATAGTCTGAGGTCAGGGAGCCTCATTCTTCCTGCTCTGTTTTTCTTTCTCAAGATTGCTTTGGCTATTCGGGGTCTTTTGTGTTTCCATACAAATTGTGAAATTTTTTGTTCTAGTTTTGTGAAAAATGCCAGTTGTAGTTTGATAGTGATTGCATTAAATCTGTAGATTGCCTTGCGTAGTATAGTTATTTTCACAATGTTGATTCTTCTAATCCAAGAACATGGTATATCTCTCCATCCGTTTGTATCATCTTTGATTTCTTTCATCAGTGTCTTATAGTTTTCTGCATACAGGTCTTTTGTCTCCTTAGGTAGGTTTATTCCTAGGTATTTTATTCTTTTTGTTGCAGTGATAAATGGGAGTGGTCCCTTAATTGCTCTTTCAGATTTTCCATCATTAGTGTATAGGAATGCAAGAGATTTCTGTGCATTAATTTTGTATCCTGCTACTTTACCAAATTCATTGATTAGCTCTAGTAGTTTTCTGGTAGCATCTTTAAGATTCTCTAGGTATAGTATCATGTCATCTGCAAACAGTGACAGTTTTACTTCTTCTTTTCCGATTTGGATTCTTTTCATTTCTTTTTCGTCTCTGATTGCTGTGCTTAAAACTTTGAAAACTATGTTGAATAATAGTGGTGAGAGTGGGCAACCATGTCCTGTTCCTGATCGTAGTGGAAATGGTTTCAGTTTTTCACCATTGATAATGGTGTTGCCTGTGGGTTTGTCATTTATAGCCTTTATTATGTTGAGGTAAGTTCCCTCTATGCCTACTTTCTGGAGGGTTTTTATCATAAATGGGTGTTGAATTTTGTTGAAAGCTTTCTCTCCATCTATTGTGATGATCATACGGTTTTTCTCCTTCAATTTGTTAATATGGTTTATCACACTGATTGATTTGCATATATTGAAGAATCCTTGCACTCCTCAGGTAAACCCCACTTGATCATTGTGTATGATCATTTTAATGTGCTGCTGGATTCTGTTTGCTAGTATTTTGTTGAGGATTTTTACATCTATGTTCATCAGTGATATTGGCCTGTAGTTTTCTTTTTTTGTGATATCTTTGTCTGGTTTTGGTATCCGGATGATGGTGGCCTCGTAGAATGAGTTTGGGAGTGTTCCTCCCTCTGCTATATTTTGGAAGAGTTTGAGAAGGATAGGTGTTAGCTCTTCTCTAAATGTTTGATAGGATTCACCTGTGAAGCCATCTGGTCTGGGCTTTTGTTTGTTGTAAGATTGTTAATCACAGTCTCAATTTCAATGCTTGTGATTTGTCTGTTTATATTTTCTGTTTCTTCCTGGTTCAGTCTCAGAATGTTGTGCTTTTCTAAGAATTTGTCCATTTCTTCCAGGTTGTCCATTTTATTGGCATATAGTTGCTTGTAGTAATCTCTCATTATCCTTTTTATTTCTGCAGTGTTAGTTGTTACTTTTCCTTTTTCACTTCTAATTCTATTGATTTGAGTCTTCTCCCTTTTTTTCTTGTTGAGTCTGGCTAATGGTTTATCAATTTGTTTATCTTTTCAAAGACCCACCTTTTTATTTTATTCATCTTTGGTATTGTTTCCTTCATTTCTTTTTCATTTATTTCTCATATGATTTTTATGATTTCTTTCCTTCTGCTAAATATGGGATTTTTTTGTTCTTCTTTCTCTAGTTGCTTTAGATGTAAGGTTAGGTTGTTTATTTGAGATGTTTCTTATTTTTTGAGGTAGGATTGTATTGCTATAAACTTCCCTCTTAGAACTGCTTTTGCTGCATCCCATAGGGTGTGGGTCATTGTGTTTTCATTGTCATTTGTTTCTAGGTATTTTTTGATTTCCTTTGATTTCTTCAGTGATATCTTTGTTATTTAGTTCAAAGTAATCTTAATAAAAAATCCCAGCAGGTTTAATGAGTATACCTGGAAATTGACAAGTGGATTCTAAACTTTATACATGAATGCAAAGGATCAAGAAGAACCAAGACAGGGACTTCCCTGGTGGTCCAGTGGTTACGACTCTGTGCTTCCAATGCAGGGGGTGCAGGTTTGATCCCTGGTCAGGGAACTAAGATCCCACATGCTGTGTGGTGCAGCCATAAAGAAAAATAAATAAGTAAATAATAGAAGAACCAGGACAAGCTTGAAGAAGTTGAAGGACTCTCTCCACCTGTTATCAAGACTCATTATAAAGCTAGGTAATGATATAAAACTTGATATTGTCACAAGGGTAAACAAACAGACTAGCGGAACAGAATAGAAAATCCAGAAACTGACCAATACATATATGGTCACTTGACTTATTACAAAGGTGACAATGCAGTACAAGGGAGGAAAGAATACTCTTTTTTTAATTAAATGGTTGGGATCGATTGGGTAACTCGATGTGAAAAAGTAATATCAACCTCTACATATACAAAAAACATCTATATGTACAAAAAATGAATTCTAGATGGATTGTAGATATAAATGTGAAAGATAAAACAATAAAGCTTCCAAAAGAAAACATAAGGAATATCTTTATTATTTTGGAGAAAACAATAATTTCTTAAATATGTCACATAAAGCAAGTACTATGAAGAAAATCTGATAATTGGACTTTATTAAAATCAAGGACATCTATTCATCAAAAATGCAACTTACAGAAATGGTTAATGAAAATGCAACTTTCAGAATAGGAAAAGATATTTGCAATACAGGTACCTGACAAAGATCTATATTTTAAGTATATAAAGAACTATAAATCAGGTAAGAAAAAACAGAAAAATGAAAAAAATACTTGAACAGACATTTCACAAAAGCATATGCCAAATTGCCAAAATACTTATGAAAAAGTGCTCACTCTCATTAGTCATCATGGAATCACAAATCCAACCAGAGTGGCTCAAATGAGGCAGAGAAGAAAAAAGACAATATCAATTGTTGGGGAGAATATAGAGCAACTAGAATGCTCATTCACTGGGGATTTTAAATGGTCAAGCACTTTGAAAAACTGTGTAACAGTGTCCTTCAAATCTGAGTTTATGAATATCTAAGATTCAATAATTTTTCTTTTAGATATTTGTCCAACAGTAATGTCTTATGTACAACCAAAATTAAGGTACTAGAATGTTCAAAGCAGCACTGTTCATAGTATCCCCAAACTGGAAACCACAAAATGTTGTGGATGAACCTTCAAACCCAAGTGCCTATATTAACAAAAGCAGCCTGTACATCCTACCCCCATCCCCAGGGATGTCACTGCTTTAGTCATATGCTTGATGCGCTATCTTGCAATTCCCTCTTTATTTGTCCCCTTTACTTTCTTTTGACCTTAGATCTACACTTAAAAGGCTGTGCCTGACAGTTCATCCAGAACATCAGGAGGTTTTGCAACAGAAGTGTCACTAGGTTACATGGTTCATAACGTGCCCCATCATCTTTCCATGTCCCCACCAAGGTGTGAAAAGTCTTCCTGACACTGTTTTTACAGTCTAAAGATGATGTTTGGTTGGAATGGAAGAGGAGAGAGTAGAGAGGGAGAGAGAAAATACTTTCACTTAACACCAAAGGGGCAGGGGAGCATAGTGGAGGAAGTACCTCTCCCTGCATTTCCTTTGCTAAGACGCCCAGGTGTAATACATTCCACATCCTTGCTGCCCAACTGGATAGAGACCAACTGCCTGGCTGCTCTGAGGACCCACCTCTGGTCCCATGAGGTTGGCAGCTCTTTGCGGAGCCTCCATTCACCCCTGTCAGGCCCCAGGTTTCTGCTATAGCCAGTCTGGGATTTAGGCTGCCAAGCCCTGCTGACAGGTGTGCAAAGAAGGTGGATGTGAGGGCAGCCACTCTCACCTGTTGCCCTGCCTCCACAGTCCTTGTGAGATCCCCTTCAAGGTCACACCTCTGTGAAGGAAGAACAGGTTTAATCCCTGGGTACAGCTTGTACTTCTTGTGTCCTAATTTTCAACAGCCCATGAGGCCCCAGTGCTACGCCCCAGGCCACCCAAAATTAGGAAATTGTTGGCAGGCTGGGAAAACAGTAGTTCTTCCCAGGGAGCTGGACTCGACCCCAGAGCATGGTGGTGAGTTTCCTGAAGACCACTTCCCTGTGGTTGAGTGAACAGGCTTTCACATTTTGAGGTAGAACTGGGGCTTCTTACAACCCACTGTCATCTTTAACCCGTAGCAAAAGAACAAGTGTGGGTAAACAGCTTCTTTTCCAGAGAGATGTTTAGGCCATAACAACACACACAAAAAAGAGTTAACAGTTCTAGAGTATTCTGTGTGCCAGGCACTGTACAAAGTGCTTTAAATGGATTATCTCATTTGTCTCAAAATAACCCCAAAGGTATGTATTATTATCCCCGTTTTCCCTGATGAGGCTCCAAGAGGTTATATGTCTTGCTGGAAGTGACAAAGCCAGGACTGAAAGCTAATAAGTCTGGCTCATGTTCCTTGACCAGCGTTGTAGATGTGAATATTTTGTCAGTGATCCTGGACTCTAAGTCACCTCTACTGCACAGAGTGTCCTGCCTTTGGAGGAATGCTTCTTACCTTTTCATGGTTCGGGGCTCCAAAGCACTCTTGGGTGGCAATGGGAGTAGGGGAGACCCTCCCTGGTAGGACTCCCAAGAGCCCCTCCTCACCCACTTCCCTCTTCCTGGCCATTGGTGCAGCCCTCCGCATAGCCAGGGTCTCCCGAATGCACTGACCTACCTGTCTCCTTCGAATTTACTTTGCCCATCAGTCTTCTCACTCAACTCTGACCTGGAGTCAACCTAGACTGATCCCTTGTTCCTCTTCCCAGTCTCCTAAAAAGGAGTGGCACACCCCTCGGACCATGGGATGTGGCTGCCTCAGGCTAGTGTTGAGGACTGTCTCCTTGGCCCTTCCTTGGCTGGTAACACCAGACCAGGAAGGCCCCCGGGGTTTCCTTCAAAGGGAGTGGTTTCTCTAAGAGCAAATGGTTCGGATTCTTGGGAGTGAGAGGCAGAGTCTTTAAATGTACAAAATAGTATTTTGGGTACCAACTGAGGAGGACTTACTGGAACCAACCATCTTCAGTGGTTGTGGTTTAAAAGCTAGAATCAGAAAGTCACCTTCAGATAAGGCATCCCACATATTTCCTGTTTGAGATCTCGACCTCTGTGGGGCATTAGACACAGCTCTAACAGCTTCAGAGCAGAGGTAGCATAACGTGCTGGAGTTGTCGGACCCAGCAAAGTCATCCTCCCAGGTTCCCGGGGCACATCCTTCAGCTTCATCAGACCTCCATCAAATTCCAGGTCTTGACCACCACCAAAATCTCACAGTCAGACAAGGGTTCCTGCCAACCAACCTTGTTCAGTCCTATAAGGCGGAACATCGGTCCAGGGTAAGGCCCCCAAAGCCAAGGGATAACTTTAAGGAAGGCAAACAGATATCATAATGGGCCCAGAAAAAAGATCACTGAGCCAGGAGTCTGAGAACTTATAACCCAACCCAATCACCAAGCATCAACTTTGACAGTCCAGCTGGATCCTGCCCCAATGATCCACTGGAAGAAGTAGGGGGATTAGAATTCCTTGTTGGGCTGAACCAGATGACATCTTAAATTCCCTTCCAACTGGGAATCATCTATGATTCGCTCAATCCTTGTAATACCTGCCACTTAGTAAACACTGGGAACCAGGCATATTGATGCATTGCCACACTCAGCCCTCCCCAAAACCCAGTGAGGTGGGTTTTATTAACATCTTTTTCAGAAATGGGGAGAGAAACTTGCCAGGATGCCAGAGCCGGTTGCGGAAGAGAAAGGATTTGAATGTAGGTCTGTCTAACCCCAAAGCTGATACCCTTTCCTGCCCATCCCTCTGCCTCTGGCACTGGATCAGCTACTCGGCCTGCTGCCCCTCGAAAGGAAGTAAAAAGCACCGACAGATGGGGCCCAGGTAGAGACCCTACCCAGAAAATGGGCACTTCCGGAGCAAAACAGCCACAGCGACAGGCCTTGTAAACGACAGCCTCCAACGGTTAACCACAGGGCTGCCTCCCATGTAGAAACAGGCTCCCTTTTGTCCACACAGCCCCACACACAAACAATAGCTCTATCATACAGGAGACCACAGAACAAAGGGAGGGGGAAAGATATGGACAGAACAGGGTATAAATAAGATGCTGTATGGGCAGAGAGAAAAGAAAATGATTTAAAGGCAGAAACACCGGCATATTTGACATGCAGGCTTTTAAATTATGCCTACACTCTTTATGTGAAGAGTGTACACAAATGAGTATGTATTTTCAACTACGTCACATGCCCTGCTTTGCAACCAAAAACAATATTTGTGCTTCATGTGCTGCACCGTGGTGTTTTATACACAGAATCACCTGGCACAGGTCCTGTACCCTAGATGCAAATTAATGCTTTCATGGGGGAGGGGTTCGAGGGAAGGCGAGGGGGAGGCGTGTTCTGCCGGCCACACTCCAGCGCTGACATTGCTGGGCATGATGGATGCTGCCAGCGCTGTTGCTTAGCAACCCAATACCCTTCAAGAAAATCCAGCCGTCTCGCTGGCTTGAAGAAGCAAGCAGGGCTGGTTCAGCATGGCATTGGGCATGGAAAGATAATAATGGTTTTGTTCCAGTTATTAATAATCATTCTTTCTGATTTCCTGTATAGATCAACATACCTGAGGGTACCCAGAGCCCTGCACTAGACTGGGGCTGAAAAAAGCCCAGGGTTTTTAAATTACCTCCAAAGCGGCTTCAGAGAGTAGTGGAATTTTACTGGCTGGTCCCATGATGCTTCTTCAATCCCAGGCCCTTTCCACAACATAAAGGCAAATCTCCACGCCGTGACTCACCAGCATACCTTCAGATAGTTGTTTGTTAGCCCTGTCATGAGTCATCCTTTCTTCAGCTTTCTTTTTTCTCAAAACTGAAACACTTGACATTTTAGAATGGGGTTGGGGGAAGGTTTTTGATTTTTTTTTCTTGAAGTCGCTCTGTGGCTTTGTGTGCAAGTGTCGGGGTGTGTGGGACGAGGTGAGTAATGGCTGCGAGAACAGGTAAACAGGAGGGAGGTTCTCCACGCCATCAGTCGCCTGGAAAGCCACCAAGTGTGAGAATGCTGTCATTTGTATCACGCAGGAACGCAACGCCCCTGGGCTACATGCTAGAAGGGACAGTACCCCGGTCAGCATTCTGCCGTCCACCCGTTCCTTTTCAGCAGCGAACTGCTCCCTGTATCCCTGACAAAGAGATCTGCTTCACTTTGTGCAGCACAGATGACAGCATCATTGTAAGGCTTTAAGAAAAATCCTGCAGGAGTTATAAGGAACAAAGGAAATTGGGATTTTCAGGAAAAAAAAGAGAAGCGTAATTGCCACACAGAAATTGTGCTGGACCAAACAGACGGCAGGACCCCTGGGTTCTGGTTCTGATTCTGACATTCACTGGGAGTGGGATGAACTTCTGCTTATTTTGCATGGCCCAGCACAAGTCTCTTCTTCTCAGTGAAGCCCTCAACCCTGTACACTTATTCACTTAGCACTGTTTTCCTTCCCCAGGTATGAGCACCTCAAAGTCAGGCACTATTTTATGCGTGTCTGTATCATGTCAGTCCAGCATCTTAACGGATGTATAGTAGATGCTCAATGCATGCTTCTTGTCTGGAGGAGAGATAAACAAAAGAATTAATTAACCAGGGGCTTCCCTGGTGGCGCACTGGTTGAGAGTCCGCCTGCCGATGCAGGGGACACGGGTTTGTGTCCCGGTCTGGGAAGATCCCACATGCTGCGGAGTGGCTGGGCCCATGAGCCATGGCCGCTGAGCCTGCGCGTCTGGAGCCTGTGCTCCGCAACGGGAGAGGCCACAACTGTGAGAGGCCCGCGTACCGCAAAAAAAAAAAAAAAAAAAAAAAAAAAAGAATTAATTAACCAGCCCAATAACTGGATAGTTAACCTCTTGGACCTTTATTTGTTCCCATGCTTAACGATACGCACTGTCTATTCACAGAAAAGGAATGAGGGTCTAGGAGTAGCAAATGAAAGCATTTTGAACACTACGTAACACCATGTTATTACAGAGCATTATTAGAAAAGAAAAAATAATGATGATCAAAAGTGTCCCCAGGGCTTCCCTGGTGGCGCAGTGGTTGAGAGTCCGCCTGCCGATGCAGGGGACACAGGTTCGTGCCCCGGTCCGGGAAGGTCCCACATGCTGCGGAGTGGCTGGGCCCATGAGCCATGGCCACTGAGCCTGCACGTCCGGAGCCTGTGCTCCACAACAGGAGAGGCCACAACAGTGAGAGGCCCGCATACTGCCAAAAAAAAAAAAAAAAGTGTCCCCAAAGGCAGGGATCAGGACCAATTCTGCACATAGACAAAGTAGGGAAGGAGAAAGTGTGAGCTAATACAAACTATTTCTCCTATCAGGTTGGGGTAATGCCTGAAATTTCCAAAGTATTTCTTACTTTGTCATAACAATGTATTTCTTCGTTAAGACATTACAGATCTTTGCTTAAAATGTAAATGCTCTCTTACAGCAATCAGATATTAATCCATTATTAACCTCGAGTGCTTTAGTTACACGTATTAAATCCACTCGTAGAGAGTAAGGGACACGAGACAGGAAGTTACTTTTTACTCTTCATTATGAAAATATTCAAACATACAAAACTAGAGGCAATAGTATAATAAGCCCCTATGTGTCCATCAGCCAGCTTCAACAACTATCATCCTAAAACTGATTCTGTTTCATTCATCTACCTCCCCAAACTGGATTTTTAGAAGAAAATCCAAAACCTCCTAATATTTAATTTCTGTGTATTTCAGTATAGAGCTATAAAATACAAGCACTCTTTTTAAATTAATTTTTATTGGAGTGTAGTTGCTTTACAATGTTGTGTTAGTTTCTGCTATACAGTAAAGTGAATCAGTTATACATATACATATATCCACCCTTTTTTAGATTTCCTTCCCATTTAGATCACCGCAGAGCACTGAGTGGCGTTCCCTGTGCTATACAGTAGGTTCTCATTCGTTATTTATTTTATACATAGTAGTGTATATATGTCAATCCCAATCTCCTTATTCATCCCCCCCCCTTCCCCTCCTTGGTATCCACAAGTTTGTTCTCTACATCTGTGATCCTATTTCTGATAAGCACTCTTTTTTAACATAACCACAATATCAGTATCATACCTAAGATGATAGTACTGATAATTCCTTAATGTCAGCAAATAGCCAGTCAGTAATCAGTGTTCAAGTTTCCCTGATAGAATAGTTCAGTTCTTAGGTAAAAGTAACATTTGATTCAGAACATGGCAGGGGCTGGTCCTAGGGCTGGTCTTACCCAGGGGAAGAAGAAATGAATTTCACTCGTTTCACTGTGTTGTTTTGTTTCGTTTTCCAGTTTCACAATTGCCAAGAGCCATCCACACATGAGGAAAGACATGAGTATGTAAGCCAAAATATGAATTACTCTCCCTATTAGCCGATGGCATTCACCAGTTTCTCCCAGCTCTTATAAAAATAATAAAGCGTTAGGTTTCCTTAACCTGACAACAGTAGGACTTGATTACTTAATCCTGTTGTCAACTTCACCTGATCATAGATAAGCCAAACATACTTGTCTGAGCCTCAGTTTCCTTGTACAACAGAGGCAATAACAGGACCTACAACGGAGGGCTTTTAGGAGCAGTAAAGAACATAATGTATGTAAAGCACTTAGAGAAGCTCTTGGCACAGTAAATGTGTAATGAACATGAACCATTGTGTTGTTATTTCCAAGTGTCCTTGGAAACCAAAGCTTGGGCAAGCTGATGCTTGATGAAAAGCCTGACGTTCTTCTCTTGGCAGCCTCCTCTGCTTGACAAAATACTACACCTGAAATACTTTAAGCTAGTATTCCTGAAGGTGTGCTTTTCAGACCACCTGCATCAAAATCACCCTGAACAATTATTTAAAATGTGGATCACTATGCCCTGGGCAATTCTTAAGAACACTAAAGTTTGAGAACTTCTACTTTCAACTTGCTTGAGTGGTTGTAGAGTGACTTTTCCAACCAGAGAGGAAATGGGGTGTCTGAAAGGCAATGAGGAGTAGCAGAAGGGACCTGGGACCTGGAATCAAGAGGCCAGCAGAGGAAACTGGCCATCCATTTACCTGTGGAACGGAACTAGTCATATCTCCCTCATGGAGCTACAGAGAGAGCCAAATGGGATCTGGAGAATGGGAAAATATTTTCCATTAACCAACTGATATACGATGTTACTCACTTGTATTTTTATCCAAATTCCAAGAACCTAAATATAGAATTCCTATTTGGTGCTTCCAAAAGAGGACCATGTGGTCTAATGATGTTTGTGACAAAGGACATCATTCATGAGCATCTCATCCATTCATTCATTAACAAATATTTGTTAAGTGTCAATTCTTTGCCAGGGACTGTGCTGGCGTAAATCAGGGAAAAAGTAGTCACACTCCCTGCCTTCCTGAGCACATAGAGGGCTCTGAAATATCCAAGGACAAAGAAGGGACAAGGAGAAACTTAAAGCTCACAAGAGTCTAGAGCTAGGAAAGGACCTTAATGGACACAATTCCTTCATAGAACTGGTGAAAAGACAAAGACCCAAAGAGGCGAAGCACCTCCTCGCCCCCCAGTGACTTGGTAGCTAGAAAGGCACTTATTCCTTAGTTCATGGAACTATTCCTACCCTGTCTCTTTCACCCTTTCCTGCACCAAGAAAAGCAAAGAAGCAAAACAAATATTGAGTTGCCATTTCTCCATGTCATCAGCATGAGTCATTTAAGTTGACGGCAACAAAATTCTTCCCACTTAATGCAGTGCTTTTAAATTTTCATTTTCCATTTAATTTCAAAGCGGGTTACAAAACAGCATGCAGAGCAGGATCTCGTTTTTGTAAACAATCTACCTGTGGTGTATACGTGTGCGTAGAAAAATGGCTGTACAGATCAAAGGCTATCGATAGATATTCCCTAGGGGCTAGGATCAGGGGCACTTTTTATTTTCTCCTTTATATTCCTGGAACTTTCTCAGAATTTTCCAAATCTTCTACAATGAGCACAAATTACTTCTGTAATGAATAAAAAGTTTATTTCAAAATAATGTTGGGTTATTTTTTTTTAATTCACTGAGTTTTGCCTTTTTGAGACTAAATCTATTCTCATGAGAGGGTTCTAGAATCTTTTTGTCCAGATTACAGCCAAAGATTAAACTCAGTGTTGGTCTTCCAACAGAAGTGATGAAGCACAAAATAGCCACCTACTGACAGAACTCCTGGGATATTCCTTGCACGTATCTGGGCAAAGACAGCTGTAGTCCTGAATGGAATCAACTCTTCTAAAAGTATTTCCTGAACCCTACCAAGTTCAAGGAACTGCACTGTGCCCTGTGTCCCAAGGTCAAAGATGCGTAAGACACGTAAAACACAATCCCAGTCTTCAAGAAACTCAGGATTTAGCTGAGGACTTTGAATATATACAAAGTTTAGTAACAGAACATGAACAAGAAAGTGATATTGGAAAGTACACTGTGCGCTGGGCCCACAAGGACAGTTTATTTCAGGAGCCAAGTGGCAGAGAGGAGATGGGGGACAGTGGGGAGCCATGAAGGTTTTTTAGGGGGAGGTGGCATATGATCTGTGTTTCAGGAAGACTAAGGTCTGTGCAATGCACAACTATATTTGCACAGGGAGAGACAGAGAAGAGGGAAAAAAACAAATGCAAAAGAGGTCAAGTGAAAAGAACACTGGGTTTCAGGTCCAGCTCAACCACTAACAAGATGACCTTGAACATGTCACTTCTACTGCCTGCAAGTAGCTTTCTCACCTGCCAAGTGAGAGAGTCAGACCAGACTCTCCAAGGTCCTTTTCAGCTGTCAAAATTCTTTAGTTCCTTTATCTTTAGGCAAGAATGATAAAGGCCTGAAAGAGGGTGTTGCTGTGGCAAGCATGTGGTTTTTTCCAGCAAATGCCTCGCAAGGAGAGCGGCTAAATCATCTTCACACAGGCACCAGCAAGATCACATCAGATTGTCCCCCTTACTCTTCTTATTTTTAACCCTTGGGAGGCTTGGGGGCAAATTTTTTCTTTTTACTTTTTTTTAACTGAGGTGTAATTTAGATACCGTGAAACTCACCGTTTTAAAGCACACAATTTAGTGGGTTTTAGTATATTCACAAAGTTGTGCAACTATCACCACTATCTAATTTCCAGAATATTTTCATCACCTGCAAAAAAGAAATCCCATAGCCGTCAGCGGGCACTCCCCAGTTCCGCTTCCCCAGCCGCTGGCAACCAGCAATCTGCTTTCTGTCTCTATAGATTTGCCTCTTTGTGGACATTTCACATTAATGGAATCATACAACCTGTGACCTTTCGTGTCTGGCTTTTTTTACTCAGCATGCTGTTTTCAAGGTCTGTCCATGTGGTAGCACGTGTCAGGATTTCATTCCTTTTTTATGGCTGAATACTATTTCGTTGTAGAGATATGACTACTTTTTTTTATCTTTTCATCCACTGATGGACATTTGGGTTGTTTCCACTTTTCAGCAGTGCACTGAATCTTATTCTCTTTGCTATCAGAGGTAAAGCTGTCACATAAGCTTCCACTATTTGAATTTAAAAAGAAGTGGAAATTTTGGGTGGAGAGAGCATGGTCAATTCCGGATGGTGACAAAACCCACTTCATCTGCGGTAACCATTATAGACAACATTCTGACAAGTTTTTCCATAGATACTGCAGGGGTACACAAAATATTTGTACCTCCAAAGAGTGTGTGACTTCAAGTGAAAATTTTTGAGCAGCAAATGCCACAGGATTAGGGGATAATCTTTAGCTTTCATGTTCTGCCAATGAGATGGCATTGAGTTTGTAGATTCCCAGGCATGACGGAAGCTGCGTCTCAGCCTTTGTGTGTGACCTGCTTTTCACTCCATAAACAACCAGTTCAGACCCATTCCTATCAGAGCTTCAGCATAACTTCTCTTTTTCCCACAGTCCAAGCTGTTCATTTCCTCACTGTATTTTTATGAGCCAGAAAAACATGAACTATCACTGAACTGTCAATGTTCGTTTTACATTATAAGACCCAAGATGTCTTTGTCTTTTCCTAAATCAAACTGAATTTTTTAAAGTCCAATAAAACATTTATCTGGTTGACATGAGACCTCTGCGTTCAGGCCTTCCTAAATGGGAAGGGGAGGGGGGAAAACTCAGCTGCGTGTTTTCTTCTTCCAGTCATTTACTATAATTTTTAAATTACCACACAGACCAAGAAAGAAAGGAGAGTCTTAAGGCTGAGAAATTTATCACCAAGAAAAAAACATTTACTGAGCACCTACTTTGTGCCAGGAAGAGTAATGAGTTCCATGGTCTCTTGTAATCTAGTTGAAAAGATATAACCATTAAAAATCATCATAATTTGCCAGAGGCTGTTGGGGGCAAAGAATGGGGGGGGTGATTGTAACGGGTATGGAGTTTCTTTTTTGCCGAGGTGAAAATGTTCTCGGATCAGATAGTGGTGACAGTTGCACAACCTTGTGAATATACTAACAACCACTGATATGTACATTTTAAAAGGGTACATGAATTTTATGGTATGTAAACCATATCTCAGTAAAATTAAAAATTGAGATAATAATAATACCCCATCATTTTATTACAAATAAGAGTGGGAAAAAAAACCATGCCTGGGAGTAGAGTAGAAGATAGGTTTTCTTTCAAATGTGAGTTTCACTCCTAGGCAAAAACTGTAGTATATTTCCCTGCATCCTTGTCACTGCCCAAACTTCCCAAAGCCCTCCCTTAGCTGTTCCCACTGCAGGGGGCTGACCTCCCCAAATCCCCAGCTTTCCCTGGTTCAATGGACACCCCACTCCACAGACTTCTGTGGAAGTTCTCTTAACTGCTTTGCCCCGAGAATGTTTCAGGAGAACGCTGCCTGGCTTACAACGTGATTTGGAAATATGCTGCTGGCTGTGTTTTATGCATTTTATCAAGTGTTTTTAACTTTGTACTGGCTGGGACCATGAAGGGCACAGTTTTCGAAGGTTGAAGTTAATAATTTCACACCAGAAAACGTTCAACCGGGGTCGCCGAGCAGCAAGCTGCCTGAGTCTCAATATTCTTGAGCCCTGGAGGCAGCCTCACAACGAGAGGTTGCTCAGTGGCCATGGGTCGAGTTTGAGGCTGGATAACATAGTAGTTGAGCCCAGGCTTTCTTGGAGACAAGCCAACTGACTGGCCACGTAATCTCAGGCAGGGTAATTAATCTCTCTAAAACCTCAGTTTCCTCATCTGTAAAATGGGGTAGGTAACCTCTGGGTTTTTGAGAGAATTCAATAAAATGCTTAGCGCTTCCCTGGTGGCACAGTGGTTAAGAATCCACCTGCCAATGCAGGGGACACGGGTTCGAGCCCTGGTCGGGGAAGATCCCACATGCCACGGAGCAACTGAGCCCGTGCACCACAACTACTGAGCCTGCGTGCCGCAACTACTGAAACCCGTACACCTAGAGCCCGCAACAAGAGAAGCCACCACAATGGGAAGCCCACACACCGCAACGAAGAGTAGCCCCCGCTCGCCGCAACTAGAGAAAGCCCGCGTGCAGCAACGAAGACCCAAGACAGCCAAAAATTAAAAAATTTAAAAATGCTTAGACAAGTGGCTGGCAGGCACTAACCACTTCCTAAGCAGTGGCTGCTGTCAGAATTGCTATGACTCCTCGTGCTGTTGCTCTCTGACTGTCCTTAAGGAAGGAAGGTGTTTGCCTCATCTAATGACCCTCACGGAGGCTGGCAATCTGGCTGGGTATATTTTGATTGTCATCCCACTTAGATATGTCACATTCTAAAATAAGACAGCTAAGGAGCATGTGTCCAAGGACATCCTGGGGGAACTTAGTAGACATTCCATGATGAAACCAACAGATCAGGTTTTCACATTCTCCATTTTCATCATCTTTAGACTTTAAGCTATTTAAGGTCAAGGGCCCACTCCTCACAGGTTCCCAGAGGGTGGTACCAGAGAGTCTGTCAGAACCACACAGGGTGTTTGTTTAACATGGGCAATTCCCAGCCCCGCCCCCCTCCAGATGTACTTCACTGGCGCCTCCAGGGAGGGAACGTGCCTGTCACCGAGGTCCTCACAGCCTCTTCTGCTGGATTTGAGGAAACTGAGCCTCTGCAGCCCAAGTGCCTAAAACTGCCAATGTGTAGCACACAGCAGGTGCTTAAGACATTTTTTCCTTAATAAATAGAAAATAACATTAAATAATATTAACAGAAAATTTTTAAAGGCTAAACAGAAATCACGAATGAATGAATGAATGAGACAGTCATGTGTATCTAGTTTCCTTTGCTCCTTCTCACCACATTGTCCCTGATGGGGAAACCGCTAACATTTATTGAAGGAATTTTTCCCCAGTACAAAAACAATATACGCTTGATGCTTAAAACTTAGAAAAGACAGAAAAGCACCGAGGAAAAGACTAACAGTGGTTACCACCTTAGGCGTATTTGTGCGGTTCCTTCTGGCTTTTTGTACGATGCATACAAATACATGATTATTTAATAAAATATCATCAGATTATACACCAAATGCTCTTTTCAGCCTCCTTTTTTTTTAACTTAGCAATGCATTATGAATAGGTTCTCAGCTCAGCAAATATTCCTCACTATAATTTTAAATGGCAGCAAGGTATTCTATCTAGACATACTACATGTTATTTAATCCCTGTCCAATCACTGAACATTCAAGGTCAATAATTAATTTAAAATAAAATGTACACGCAGATTCTAATTCACATGTCTTCGGTGGCTATCTGTAGTTTTTTAAGTTCCACAACTGATTCCAATCAGTAGCCAGGACTGATGGCTGAAAAGCCACAATGAAAAGCTACTTCTAGGATGTTCTCTCAGGAAACCTCCGGAGTTGGAATACAAATGAGGAAAGTTTCCATGCCTCAAGAATGTCAACAAATCTGGATTACAAAAACTCTGCTGATTCCAGGGTGCACAGCACTGTCACAGATCACAAGAAGAAAGAACATTGGTCCTCTTGTCATCGTCAAAAGTGGATCAATTTGGGGCTTCCCTGGTGGCGCAGTGGTTAACAATCCGCCTGCCAATGCAAGGGACACGGGTTCGAGCCCTGGTCCGGGAAGATCCCACACGCCGTGGAGCAACTAAGCCCGTGTGCCACAACTACTGAGCCTGAGCTCTAGAGCCCACAAGCCACAACTACTGAGCCCACGTGCCACAACTACTGAAGCCTGCACGCCTAGAGCCTGTGCTCTGCAGCAAGAGAAGCCACGACAACGAGAAGCCCGCGCACCACAATGAAGAATAGCCCCCACTCACCGCATCTAGAGAAAGCCCACACTCAGCAATAAATTTATTAAATAAATTTTTTTTAAAAAAGTGGACCAATTTGATCCAGTGCCACCAAGAGGGTATCAACTTTATTTCTGATAAACAGCCACTTTGAGAACTATACAGTGACGCTTTGCCAGCTGGAATGATTTTTTTTTTATCATTTCTTCCCCTTTCGTTGCTTCAATTAGTTGCCAAGATATGATAGGAGGAGGTTGCTGTCCCTTAGGAGCCCAGATGTAGAAGGGATTCCTACAAAATATAAAGATTTAAAGATTAAAGACAGCCCAGAGTTTATAAAATTATGTTGCAATTTAGTTAGTTTGATTTTTAGCCAAACACCATACCAATTTCTTTTCCAATGTGTAGAACAAAGGGGAGGTCATTTTAAAAAGTGAAAAACTGGGAGTTCCTTGGTGGCCTAGTGGTTAGGATTCAGTGCTTTCACTGCTGTGGCCCAGGTTCAATCCCTGGTCAGGGAACTGAGATCCCACAAGCCACGCAGTGCAGCCAAAATCTTTTAAAAAATAATAAATGAAAAACTGATTCAAAGGGAGCTGGCAACAGCTCCTTGAAGGCAAAGTCTGTCTTGGTTGCCTTCATTCTCTACAGCATCTATCATGATCTCTAACATGCAGCTAATGTTTGGTAAATGAATTAATGCCTGAAAGAATGAGTTAATGAATTAGGGGGTGGTCCTCTATCCCACTTCAAGCCATACAGTATAAATGGTCTGAACTACTCAGTTTTCCTGCAGATTGGCCTTAATCTCCAAAGACCACCCGACCAATAACTCCCCCGTTACTGAAAAACTCAAAATAGGTAGTGTTCTTATTCAGCCTTGCAATTCAAAGCACAGAATCAAAAACCCACAGAAATAAGTCACCAGTCTCCCCCTAGGAGGTACTGTCAACTGAAGTAACAATAATAATGATGATGATGACGCAGGATGCTGCAAATAAGAAAAAGAGTTTATTTGGGGGTCTTAAGAATTGCAATTCAGAAGACACAGATTCAGGTTCCTTGGAAAGAGTGTTCTGGGAAGGAAAAAAGTCAGGGGCTTATAAAGCCAAAAATCACAAGGTTATTAAAAAGTTGCCTGGAGAGAATTATGATTGGCTCTGATGCAAATCAGAAAATATTTGTCCTTAAGGAATCATAATCTGTTTTAGGGTAGGGGTCTGAGAATTAGATAGACTGTCATGAGTTTCTGGTCAAGTCACAGGTCAGATTCCATCCAGGCTGAGACATGCACAAGTCACCCTCTCAATGGCCTCCCAGCTCCATTTCAGAGAGCTCTCTTAGCAATACTGACTCCATCTTGAGCTTCCTTTCCCAGTACCAGTTAGCAAAACGAAAAGTCTCATTATTCCTTGTCACTTCCAGGTCACAAGGGCCATCTGCAAGGTCACACTAATTCATTTGCTACAGAGACAGTGGCTGTCTTTAAACTCGGAGGTGGAAAAAAGCCTCCTTTATTCTGAAGTCACCTTATGTACACTGTTCCCAGGCGCTCAGCTCCATGAGACTGGACTGGCCGTTGTTCTTCTCCATCTTCCTTGTACTAAAGTGCACCACCCCAAACAGCTCCAGCCCGATTTACCAGGAACCTCAAAGTAAGCGTTCCTCCCTGTGTGCTTCTTTATTGATAAAAACAACACAGTGGTTGGTCTGCCACCAGGGTTCATCAACACTTTGTTGGGTGCTGCATCCCACTGTGGGATCCAGAATGATCCCATCTCTCTACTGGGCATTTCGAAATCTGACTGGACCACACACTGTCCCGTGTTCTGAGAGCACTTCCCCTCCTGTCTGTATACATTTCATTCCCTGACTTTTATTTTCCCTTTTACTACAGCTAAATAACTGTGCAAAGAAAAAAAAAAGTATAATTTTTTTCTTATCAAATAATTTCCTTTTCCACACCAAACTCCTACAAAGCCTTCACTATTCTCACATTTTTACTTGCACCAAATATACATACTGCTTTTTTTTTTTTAAGTAATCAGTGTTCAACGCTTTCTTGATCACCAGTATATCCTGAGAGCCGATTGTTCTAAACCCACCAGTCCGTCTTTTGTAACCTCCCACATGAGGAGACCCAGTTGGGACTCACCAGCTATGGCCCTTCCCCCTGCAGGCAAGCTCCTTCAAAAAGGAGCTGCTTTTGATGATAACAATTTCCCAGCTTTCTGAAGCTCTGCTCTACGTTCTGGGCCACAGCACAAGAAGGAGATGAAAACAAGAATTAAAATTCCATAATGAAGAATGACCCAGGTTTGTGTTCCTCCTGCCTCTGTATGGAGAGATGCTATTTAGAGAGATGGTCTTGAGGAGAGTAACAGTTCAACTCCATGGCGCGCTGGTTAGCTCACATGACCTGTATGGTTCCTATCTGCATTCTCCAGGTGGGGAAACCGAGGCACAGCGGTTAAGGGACTCACCCAAGCCACAAGCTGGTGAGTGGCAGGGCTGGGATTCCAACCCCGGCCGGGCCTCGGGGCTGCAGAGCCTGGCACTACCTCTGCAGGAACAGCAGACAATGACCAAACCGCAGGGAACGAGGGCCTCCCACGCCCCCAAAGCCCCAGCTGGACCACCAAAGAGAAGCAAGAATGGGAGCTGCGGAGCGCTTCATTACATCAGAAAGGCCCCCAAACATACACTGTTTACTGTCAACATTTTTATCAAATCAACAAACAAGAAGAATGTTCTGCATTTATCATTTGCTCGTTCCTTCCGTCATTACCACCTCCCGGAACAGGGCACCCATTGAATGGTATAACTTTTCCCTGAACTGCCCCAAACCCAGAAAGAAAAAGGACTTTGATAAGAAAGACTTCGGTCCGCTCTAACCCACGAGCGATGGTCTCTAAAGCCTGTGGAAGCAAACGCCGAACCAGCCCCAGGAAGTGTGAGGGCTGAGGAGGAGGCGGGGCCGCGCCGACTGGAAGGAACTTGGTGGGGGGGGAGGGGGAGGAGAGGGGGAGGGGAGGGGCGGGGGAGGGGAGGGGCGGGGAGGGGAGGGGGAGGGGAGGGGCGGGGGGGAGGGGCGGGGAGGGGAGGGGGAGGGGAGGGGAGGGGGAGGGGAGGGGAGGGGGGAGTGTCCCTGGGGGGTCCTAAGACCGGCTTCCCCACTGAGGCTGGGTGACAATAACAAGAAACTGTGAGCCCCGAAACACAAGCAGCCCGGATTAGAGCATCTCTCAGGAACCAGTTTGTTAGTCAATCTCACAATACTCTGATTCATACTTGCTTGTGTGAGCTGTGACACGGGGGTTTGAATGGCGAAAGCTCTAGAAAGAAATTGATTCCAAGACCAGAGTCTGAGTTGACAACGTGAGGAGATGGCGCCCCCCAGTGTCAGGATGATGCTTCGGAAACCTGGACCAGGCTGAGCGCGCACAGTGACCTTGATGCCTCAAGGTAGGCACGACCGCTGCAGAAGGGGCGGGAAGGTGCCCGTGGCCGGGGAGGGGAACCGGTTCCCGCAGTACCTGGTTCTCCCTCTGTCGCCGTCCAGGTCCCGGCTCTGTGCTGCAGACCCATCTAACGCAGCTTTCTCCAAAGACTCAAAAATATCACCAAGCCATTTTCATGCGTTTTATTCTCTCTTTTCTTCTGTAGTAGATGCATCAAATCCCGAGGATAAACAGTTTAAAATCATACGGTCTCAGCACCTGGAGCCCCACTGTCAACAATTTCTCTTGTTCAAAGCCAGATCAGTTCCAGCCCAGGGGCCTCTGCTGATTGGCAGGACTGGCCTTAAACCCCCTTTAACGCCATAGACATGTGTAGAAAGCTACCAAAGTCACTTTCCCATGCTTAAGGTTTAAATGGAAAGACAAGCTACCTATGAAGTTCTAAATCGGGGCTGCCAGCCTGGGTCCCCAAGACAGCAAGTGGCTCTGGTCTGCTGTAAAGGATCCATGTACAGTTCTCAAAATAAACTTGGAGAGGGAGAGATCTAAAAGAAAGAGAAAACTGATGGAAATTCACTCCAAGATAAACAAATACATGAATAATGCAAACACTTCCCGGGTCCTTTCAGTGTAACAAAATGTGTAGGGAAAATCTTAACACCCTTTGCCCTGAAGATAACATCCTTAGTATGGATTCTGCAAAGCTCAAGAAAATGTTCCCTGGGCTGGTGGAGTCTAGTTGAAGCTAATCTTGGAAAGAAATCTTAGAAGTCCTTTGGTCCAACTTTGGAGCCTGGTCCCTCATGGAACTCGTCAACTTGAAGCATTTCCCTGCAGGTCAGAAGCTGAGCATTATCAGAAAGGAGAGTGGATGGATCTCTTCTTTACTGGGAACATAGTTAAGGGACAGGATCACGGTATTCCCCCCTCCCTTTTTTTCTTCTGATTATGGTAGTGACACGTGCTCATTATAGAAAAATATACAATGTGGTTTGGAATTTTTTCCTCAGTGTCATTAAATATTTTTCTATGTCACTAAATACTTTTCGAAAATTTCACGGTATCAGCTGCACAATGTTCCATTTTTAAAACCATTCTCTTATGCTCAGACATTTGTTTCCAATTTTTTGCCATTTTAAAGTGAGTGCAGTGAACATTTTGCATATTAACCTTCATCCAGATTTCTGAGTTTTAGAAGGTTCTTTCTGGGTCAAGGGGAAAATCACTTCACTTTTTAAAACATGTGCAATTGAGGGTCTCATGACACCACGCTGCTGGTTTTCATGACAGCCTATGGTGCCTTTAAAGAGAAAATAAAATGGTGAGAAATATATTTGTTTTGAATGGAAAATCAGCTTAAAACAAAAAAGCTGAGATTTGATGTCTGGATTTCACTACCACTGTAGCCCTGGACTGTGGCCTTGGGCAAGTCCCTTTGACTCTGTCAGCCTCAGAGTTAAAATAACTATTTTTTAAACAATTTAAGTTTGTACAGGAGGAAAGCACTATAAAAGTAAAGTGCTAAGTCTTTTCCCTTCTTCTGTGGGACAAAATTCTTTTTTTCTTTCAAATTCTCTCTTCTTGCATTTAAGAAGTTTCGATAGTCCCCCATCTGGGAAACTGCTGTCAGGGTCCCTCGTGAGAGTTTGTCTCTGAGGTCCTGGCTGGTCATTGCTGGGCTTTGCTTGCTGTGAGATTTCAGCAGACACCCAGGAATCCATGAGCAGGTGGAGGGAGGCTTGACTGTGGAGGCGTCAGGCATCAGGGCTGCTTCTGTGTTTCTCCAATTGTCCAGATCACCAAGATGTAAGCAGCGTACACTGGCATCAAAATCTGACGCCCGGAAATGCATCCTGAGACCCAGAACTGCCATTTCCTAGATGAGCTGCCCAAACAGGATCCAAGAAGTTTCAGCACCTATAAAGCAGGGGAGTACCAGACTACTTACATCTTAGAGTTATCCTGAGACTCAAAATAAAAATGAAACCATACATGTGCAACCATTTGATAAACCCTAAAATTCAAACGACCACAAACTATTATTTTGGCAAAATGCAAAGGGCTGAAGTGAGATGGGGGTAAATACAAAGGAAATAGAGGGACTCTCCCTGTTGCTATGCAACCTTACCGCTTCCTTATAATTAATTATTAATGAGATAGTCTAGAATTTTCCAAGTATATTTGGCCCCAGAACTTTCGATTTGAATGACACTTAATAACACCCACACATTAGGAAACATGGGGTTTGTGGTTTGGTTCCACATAGAATACAAGATCTATGAAGGCAAGCACCTTGTCTTGTACCCTGCTGTACCTCCAGGGTATAGAAGAGCTGCCTGCACATAATAGGTGCTCAATAAAATGTGTTGCATAATGCATATACTTTCCATTAGACATGTTTGAAGACAGCCTCCCAAAAGAGTTTGCAGAGAAAAGTAAAACAAGGGTTTTTATGCACTGCTAGTGAAAGCATAAATTGGTTTAAAGTTTTGAAAAGAGCATGGCCTCATTCATCAAAGACTTTGAAAGTGCTCATACCCTCTCGCCAAGTTGTGCCAGCTCTGGAAATCTATTTGGAAGTTATCCTAAGGAAGAAGAAAAAAAAATTTGTGTCTAAAGATGCTCAGGAGATGAAGTGTTGTTTAAAATGGAGAGAAAGAAAAAGGCAACCATCTGAATTATGTTCAAAATTATTGAATGATTAAGTTACAGAATATAAAAACAAAATAGAGAATATTATTCAGTGCCAGTCTGTCAGACAATTGTTCTAAATCTATAGATAGATGGATAGATAGACAGATAGATATACAACTTGTTCATTTTTCCTAACAGCCCTAAGGTAGGTGCTATTCTAATACTCATAGATTAGAACACTGAAGCACAGAGAAGTTATATAATTGGGCCAAGGTCAATGAAAGGACTGGGATTCAAGCCTGGGCAGTCCAGGCTACTATCTGAAAAAATAATGGGAGACAACACACTCTGAGTGTTCGAAAAGAGGGCAATTACATCCCTTCTACTTTTCTGCATTTTAACAAGTTTATGTAATGATGAGAAACCTGCACTCAAAAAGGGTAAATTAAGGACTTAATCTGTGTTCCTATAATAGATCTGAGCAGAAAGACATCTTAATTGACCATAGGACCCCATTACTGCAACCAGGAAACTCCAACCAACAGCCAACTCTTCTGTACACAAGAGAAAATTAGAGCAAATTCCATTTAGAGGGAAGTGGGTTGAAAATAGGTTGTTTTTATGAATGCAGAGAAACTAGCCAAAGCTAGTGTTGGGTTCTCAGTTTCAATGTCACACTTGCTCAAACACCAGTTCTATTTTTAGGTATGGTTCTCAGATAATCACTCTGCCTTACCCAGAAGGAAGTGTTTAAACACCAGAACCTCACGCGTCCGCACAAACCAAGAGGTCAGCGCTGTACTCAGGTGAGATGGGGCGGAGGTGGGATAGAGGTATGCAGGAGCAGTCACGGCCCAGGCACTGGGCACGTAGTGTCCGCTGCTGGAGCTGTAAGGCTCGGGGTTTATATATACATACAGCGCGAGGAACTGCGCTTGATCACCTTTTAGCGTGGTAGGAAGAAAGGGTAAACACGCTAATGATGCTAGTGATGAATGTGAAACGGAACAAATGCCACCGTACTTATCTAAATGGAAATTTTAAGCTAAGGGCACTATATCTATTCTACAATAAGGGTCACTTAGTAACTCTAGAATTTCATTTCCAGGTGCTGTCTGAGCCCACTAGTCCCAACCCCCAGACCTGTGGGTCCAGCCCTGACCATTCGCTTCTAAGGACTACAACTCCCAGTCTGAGGGAGATCTCTACGCATGCGGCCTGACGACCTACGCCTACATTTCCCAGCAGGCCGAGCGGCTACGCTGACGCACGCGTGCGCTCTTGGTCGCTTTTGCCAACTCTGGTTTGACCTACAGCCGCCAGGAGAAGATGGCCGCCCCGGTAGTGTCTGGGCTCTCCCTGCAGGTGAGAGAACGGAGGTCCTGAAAGCCAGCGGGAGAAGCCCTCCTGGGGTGACTCGTACCAGACCCCTAAGATCCACGGTTCCAGGCCGCAGCTGGGGAGCGTGGCCGCCGTTCAAGGTCGCGGGGCCAGGCGAGTGGGGGGCGACGCCAGGCTGCCTGGGCAGCCCCGCTTTCCCCCCGGGGTGCGCGCGGGCCGGTGGGCTTGGGGCTGCGCGTGTCCTACCTTGGCGTCCTGTGAGCACAGCCTCGAGAAGCAGCTGGTTTGAAGGGCACAGGTGAAGGGGGATCTCTCTATGTTGTGGTGGTCACACCTGGCTGGGGTCACCAGTAATGCTAAGGAATATTTGTAAAAACACATTTCACGTTTTAATAAAAAAGTGAGACCGAAAAGTTAAAATGAGTCGTCCTTGGCTGCTCAGCCAATAAGGGGTAGAGCTGAGATTCGAATCCACAGAGTTGGAAAGAAAATTCGTGCTCTTTATATTACATGATGCTTTACATATCATGACAGCGTACAGCTTCCGTAAGTTTTCCATAAGTGTTATAAAGTCTTTTAACCCTCACAACCGGTATAGTACACTTAGAGCTGGAATTATCTGAAGGTGACCTGTGCCTTTGCAGGTGCCTTTTAAACTCCGGATTCCAACTCTTGATAGACAAGCTACCATCTCAACAATATGAAGGTAGTATTTTGATAGACAAGGTACTAGGGCCTGTTCTCACATCGGACGGCTGGAGTACCCAAAGAATTCGTCTGTATTTTCAGATAGCATTTGGATTCTAAGAAGGTCCATCTCTTGCAGATCATGCCTGGAATCCTCCCTCTTTTTATTAAAATCATGCTCGAGGGTGGTAATATAAATGCCGAAAATCTTGTTAACATTTTTGGAAGACACATTTCACCAAACTTAGTGTTTTCTCTCTCAGTGGTGTGCTTGCCTCAGCCTACTCCTAGGAAACCAGGAAGTTAGAAGTAGAAAAGCAATTTCCCAAGCAACCTGGAATGATTTCCAGTGGGGAAATTTACTCCTAGGTAATAAAGAGCAGCTCACCCTCATGTAATCTATGTGATGATACAAGGACACATGAGAAGCGAATCATCTAGAGGTCATGTTTACTGTTTATTACTGCAGGTTTAAATGCAGGAATCCTTTAAGTAGTCTCATTTGGATCTACTTTCTCTTTGTTTTAAAGGTGCGATGCTTCAGTACATCTGTGGTCAGGCCGTTTGCCAAGCTTGTGAGGGTATGTCTTTTGTGATTGTAAAGCAGATAAATGTGTGTGAATCAGACAGCAGTACACTTAGGGGCATGGATTTTGTATAGTTACCCCTAAACCTTTCTGCATGATCTGTGGTTCCCCAAATATGATGGGGGTGGAGGGGCTAGGGGACGGAATAATGTTGAATGCCTGCCGTGGGACAGGCCCGTGCATAACCTTTAAGTAGGAGAATTTCTTAAAACCCGATAACAGTGATGGGAGGTAGCGGGTCTTCCCATTTTACAAAAAAGGAAACAGACTTTGGGAAAACTTGCCCAAGGTTATTCAGCTTAGTCTTTTTTTTTTTTTTTTTTTTTTGCGGTATCCAGGCCTCTCACTGTTGTGGCCTCTCCCGCTGTGGAGCACAGGCTCCGGACGCGTGGGCCCAGCTGCTCCGTGGCGTGTGGGATCCTCCCGGACCGGGGCACGAACCCGTGTCCCCTGCATCGGCAGGTGGACTCCCAACCACTGCGCCACCAGGGAAGCCCTTCAGCTTAGTCTTAAAGCTGGACTGAAACTAAATCTTGCTCATCCAAAGCCTAAGCTTTTCCACTACAATCACACAGTACCACTAAGCATATGTAGTCATACACTGATGGTAGTGTGGTTTTAAAAGCCAGTGGTTCATTGTAAAAAATAATTCAAGCCTCAGGCACTTAGTAAATTGCTAAAGGGCTCCATTAAACTGAACATTTATGGAGCTCTGTAAGGGATATTTGCAGTATTACTCTGAAATGTATAAAAGTATGCTTGTGTATGTTTCATAAACACCTGTTTGCCTGGTTCTAGCATGTTCAAAACTGCCTTCTATCAGTGTTTAAAACCTCCCAAACTTGGAATTAAGTAGTTATTGAATTCAAAGG
This sequence comes from Stenella coeruleoalba, assembly GCF_951394435.1. NCBI lineage: Eukaryota > Metazoa > Chordata > Mammalia > Artiodactyla > Delphinidae > Stenella > Stenella coeruleoalba. The sequence continues at coordinate 133,425,601 of NC_137150.1, read as the reverse complement.
AATCCTAAGCTCATCTCATAATTAACATAGTTGAATTATAGATAGTTAGAGCAGAAGGGGACTTCAGACACCATGTTTCCTAAACCCCTCGTTTTAAGGTGAGAAATTGGAAGGTCACAGATAGAGTGACCTGGCCAAGGAAACATCCCTCATTTTGAGACTTGTCATTCAGGATAGCTCTTTGATGACATATTTAAACTGTTTTGTGCTATAAAAGATGTATTTTTAAAATTATAAATATTTCTTTCTGCTATTGATACCGTAGTATTGTCTTAACTGATTTTCCTTTTCGCTTCCTCCCCTCCTCCACCGTTGTTTTTAAAGCCACCTGTTCAGGTATACGGTATCGAAGGTCGCTATGCCACTGCTCTTTATTCTGCTGCATCTAAACAGAATAAACTGGAACAAGTAGAAAAGGAATTGTTGAGAGTAGCAGTAAGTAGCCTTTCCTGTTCATTACTTATTAAGTTCTCGTTGTATATATTTTGCTTAGATATTTGACTCTGCATCCCTAATGAGGTGTATCCTAAGAGAAAGAGTTGCAAGAAAAAGGACAAGCATATTTTCTGTAATGATGTTGATAGTAATAATACTGGGTATTATCGTTCTGAACCTATTGTATAATAGGTACAAACTGATGCAGGTAAGGATATTAATATTAGGAACCAAGATTTGGGGCTCAGAGAAGAAATAGAAAATCTAAATTTAAGATGGTAATTTAAGAAACATTGTCATTTCAAAAGAGAATTAAAAAGTCACCTTGATAATCTTTGCTTGTATTTCCAGGTATTTCCAAAACAGTCTTTAGAATATATTATGATTTTGTTTAACTGGGAATTTATTTTCCTTATGAAGCCTTTTGTGAGGAGAAAATGAGCAGAGCACGCTGGGCAGCAAAATTAGTGAAGGTGCAAGAGTTTCATGACGATAATAGAGAACTGGCAAAGACCACAAGGCTACAGGGGAAAGTTTATTTTTACGTGTTTTTTAAACATGAAAAGAAGAGTAAATGAACTGAATTAACAAAAGCCTACAGTGTAACTTAAATAGAAGAATCCCCACTGCAGTTTCCCCTGAGTTTTCTAGTTAACACATTTTGTTTCTTCCCCTGCTCCTTTTACGGTAAGTCCCCTACATAAAAACGAGTTCCGTTCAAAGAGCGCGTTCATAGGTCCAACAAAGTTAGCCTAGGTACCCAACTAACACAATTGGCTGTATAGCACTGTACTGTAGTAGGTTTATAATACTTTCACACAAATACATAAAAACTAACAAACAAAAAACAGAACATTTTTAACTTACAGTGCCTTGAAAAGTACAGTAGTACAGTGCAACAGCTGGCATCCAGGGGCTGGCGTCGAGTGAACAGGCAAGAAGAGCTACTGACTGGAGGAGGGAGAGGAGGTGGGAGATGGTAGAGCAGAAGGGTCATCAGCAACAGGAGACGGAGGGCTGCAATTTCACTCACATCCCGGGCTTGAAATAAAGATACTGTACTCTATACAGTACAGTACTTTCTAGTTCCCACCTCTGACAGAAGGTTCTGCATTAAAGAAGGGGGATGTACAACTAGTATATAATCTCTCCAGAGAAAGTTGTGTTCTTTTTTTTGATTTTATGTTTTAAGAATTTCTTATAATTTTTAAACAACTTCTAAAGATTTTTTTTTTTAATCTTACTGTTTGTTAGAGGGGATAAAAACCTTCACAGACTAGTTGTATAGAACAATAAGTTTTGTTCGTTTTTTCATTTTGAGCTTTTGTGGGAACTTTTGTCCTAACAGACAGTAATTTTAGCTCTGTTTTCCTCCCTTCGTCCATCTGTCTCTGCAGATAACGCTTTTGATCTCAGTTGGTACTGTCAACTGTTCTGACCCTCACAGAATCATACTTACTGTTGGAGACACTCGGGGGACGGGTAGCAGGAGCAGACAGGGTCACATACAGGCTTTCGGGAGGTGACGGTGACTGCCCGCCACTCGTCCCACGCACCCACTTTAGACCTGAGCACCGGTGCTCGCCAAGGGGCCAGTGGCTGGCTTGTGGACGTTAGAATGGGGTTTAATTAAAACTTGAAGTCGGTTAAGACGTGGAGACATACAGAGGACGCCATTACCTTAAGACTCTTTATAAAAGAAAATCAGCCATTTCTTGGCACTGAGAGGAAAATATGCTGCCCAGGTGTCACTAACTGTCCATGGGTGATGCAGCAAAAACAGATAAGAAACATGAAAAACTGTATGGTTCCAACTCCAGAATGCTTGTAGTTTGTATAAGCTAGCAGTTTTTATGGAAAAATATTGTTTCTTTGGGGTCGCTCAAGTTGAAGTTTTAGCGTTAGATGGCAGTGTAGGCAGGTAGCTAGGATCAGAGACAGAAATTGTCCAGGAGCCCAGGAGAGGGTGCTGACAGAGGGGTTGAGGGGCTAATAGAGGTTCATGACTGAAAGATGCCCAAATGGAAACAGCCGTTGGTTTGCTGGAGCTCTGGCCTGACACTCAGGGGAGCAGAGTGCTGGAAGCTGCACGTGATCACTGACCAGACGTTGGTGACGTAACATAGCGGAGACAAAGTTGTGTCTCTCATGGTAGTTGCACTCCCGTTTTTTGGCCGTTTTTCCTCCCAGACTGGCTGAGGCTGCTCTGGAAGCCCCAGAGCTCCCGCACAGCGCTGGGTTGGTTCTCCTGAGCTCTCTGAGGGGCAGGACAGAATCCGGGTCAGCCTGAGAGGGAAAGGCCAGGAGGCCGCCTGCAGTCAGCACATCTTGTCAGGTCTACACTTGAGTGTGGGCATCATTAGCGCCCTCTTAGCATGGGAAAAACTAGAGCATTACCCATAGTAGGTACATTAAAATAGGTGGTGAATTGAATCTTTTGGCTGCTTAGGTTTTCTTTAATCTCTCTTGAAAGGCAAAAATAAATTTAAGAAACTTCATTAAAGTGGTTTTAAGTATTTTCAAGAAATACTGTATCCTGTGTAAAATCATCTTAAAAGCAAAGAAAATTTTGTGATTGTAAGCTTCCCTTCATGTGCTTTGAGAGTGCTAATTTTATTTATGAAATGTATGATTCATCAGAACATATGTGTACGGCAGCTAGGATCATTTATGGCCTAAAGAGTTTAAGAAGTTATTTTTTTGGTACTTTTAGCAAATCTTGAAGGAACCCAAAATGGCTGCTTCTGTCATGAATCCCTATGTAAAGCGTTCCATTAAAATGAAAAGCCTAAATGACATGACAGCAAAAGAGAAGTTTTCTCCCCTCACGTCCAACCTGATCAGTAAGTATTAGATGTTTTTTGTTGAAGTCTCTGAAAATTCTGCTACTGAAACTGTCCTGCATGGGCCAGGAGCCCCAGCACCGCTTGCCTTTCGGCAGTGAGGAATCTTGGTCTCCCCCAGCCTGCTGAGTCACAATCTACATCTTAACTGGCTCCCCAAGTGAATTGTTTGGGCGTTAAAGTTTGAGGAGCATTGTCTAAAGGATATTAAGATGCAAGAATGTCTGATTGCACAGTTTCAACCCATGGACGAGACCAGTGGGACTCATACCAAGAAAATGGTTTGTAACCAGTGGCTGTGCCCCTGTCCTTGAAGACATTTGCATTCTTTGGTACATTTGAGTTGCTTTTCAAATCCCATGATCACTCAATTCAAAGAAAGCGTGTAGTGAATATAGACAGCGTGTTAATTTCAGGATTTATGGCCAACACTGGTATCTGTGGCATAAACCTGAAAATCAGATTGAAAGCCGTGTCAAGAAATCTACTGCAAATCCATGTAAGACACACACACCCTTACAAATTTAAATCCTTGTTTGTTCAGTCAGTTTTTTTTTTTTGAACATTGCATATTCTTTTTAAATAAGTTGTGTCTTCTCCATTCACATTCTTAAATGACATTGAATTTTAAGGCCACAAATCTAAGTTTGCGTTTGAGGTGAATATAATGTTTCATGAATGACCTGATTTAAGTGAAATACCTTTACTTTCCCAGGTTTGCTTGCTGAAAATGGTCGCTTGAACAATACCGCTGGGGTCATTTCTGCCTTTTCCACCATGATGAGTGTCCACCGGGGAGAAGTGTCTTGCACAGTTACCACCGCATCTGTAGGTGACGGGCTGTTGCTGCTGCATTTGCCTTGACATCCCCTGTGTCACATTTTGCAGAACAAAAAGAAAAAGGCTAAAATCAAGAAATCGGGACAGGCGGCTTGGCCCTTGGGCGGTTTGCTTCATTTATACCAGCTTCTGTGCACCTCTCCTTTGCAAGGGCCAGCGTGTCTTCTTGGTGCTTCCCTAACCAGTGATTATTCCTAAAGAGTGTAGATTGAGTTAAAAATGTGTCGGGAAATACTGGTTTACGTTCCATTAAGGTTTAAGTTATTTTGTAAATATCACACTACGTAGTTTACTGAAATGCGTGTCTAATCTTTTGCGGTGGTGAGTGGGAAGGGGTAAGGCGGAAGGGCCCTTTGGTCTTACTGGCTCGCTGAAGTGAACTGAATTTTGAAACCTACACTATTCTGGGTGCTTTATTTTAATATCAAAGGTCTGTGTGAAGCAGAAGTGTTACTATCTTCATTTTACCGGTGAGGAAACTGAAGCCCAGGGGAATAAGTTGCTTGCTCGAGGTCACAGAATGTGGAACTAGGATTTGAACACAGGCCTCTCTCTCAGAAGTCCGTGTTCCTTAATCTGCACTACCTCCCCAGAATTAATTTTGTTGTTGTTGTCTTAAGTGTGTATTCTCTTCTCACTGTAGTTCAGTCAAGGTAGGGAAACAGTCTGTGGGACTTAATTATCAGTAGAGCGTGGTAGATTTACTTGGGGTACGCAGCACCTGACCTCACCTAGATTAACATTTCTAGTGTTGAAAAGATATTCTAACTCTCCAAAAGAGCATAATGTGAAGGAGACATTTTAGCACTTAGTACCTATTCGTACATTTGTAGTTCAGTTGGTGCCCCCAAAGCTGGGGGCTGAGAGTCAACACAGCTCAAATGTTCTCCGGAGCCCACCGTGACTGCACTGGTTCTCCTTGACCATAGAGCTCAGACCAGGCTTCCCTGGCCAGATGGTCACGCCATCCCCATGGCCAAGCACTGGTGCAGGTCATTCTTCAGTGATTACAAGGACATGATTTTGTAAGTTTCTTAGAACCAACTGATGCTAATGTTTTTGACATTGAGTCTCCCGGGTAAATAATTTCCACCCTTAAATATATATATATATATATATATATATATATATATACACACACACACACACATATATACACACACACACCTTGATTAATGACTAGGGGCACAGACTTTAGAAATAGACTGATTTCAAATATTGGCACTAGTCCTCACTTGCTGGTGGGACCTTAGGTGAGTTCTTTTTTTTTTTAAATTAATTTTGATTGGAGTATAGTTGATTTACAATGTTGTGTTAGTTTCAGGTATACAGCAAAGTGAATCGGTTATACATATATCCACTCTTTTTTAGATTCTATTCCCATATAGGGCATGACAGAGTATTGAGTAGAGTTCCCTATGCTATACACTAGTTTCTTACTAGTTATCTATTTTTTATAGGTGTATATATATATGTGTATATGTTTATCCCAGTCTCCCAATTTATCCCTCCTGCCCAGGTGAGTTCTTCTTAACCACTGTGAGCCTCAGTTCTCCCACACGTAAAATGGGAACAGTAACTCCTGAGCTCCCGGAGTTGTCCAGGTTAAAGGAGATGGTGGTTAAAATGCCTGGCACACACGGGTGCTTAGCACACAGCATGTGTCTGAATGGAAGGTGGGGCATATACTTCTGAGTTCTCTAACCTCAGAGCCTCAGCGAATGATTGATGGAGCACTGATAGACTTCCCCACCACCACCCCCCAAAAGACACTGTCGGATCTTTGCAGAGCTTAAAGGCTTCTTTGCTAGCTTTTGGACTCTTGGGTGTGTGGGTTGGGAGGTAGGATTTGTGACGGGTGAAATGCCACTCCTTCAGCAACATTTGCCGTTCTCACCCAATCGGGGGTAAAAGTTGGGGCAAAAAGGAGAGAACACTGTCTGGATGGTCAGGGCACTTGCTCTGGAGGAACAAGATTACAGAGCTGTACTGACTTCAGGAGCCAGCCGCCTGCCCGGGCTCTCTGTGAGCTGCAGAGAGTGGAGCGGCATGCCAGAGCTCCTGGTACCCGCAGATCCCAGGTCAAACTGCAGCTTTTCATCCAAGGGAATAATAGACTCAGGCTGCACCCGGGGGAGCTGCGCGGAGGAGAGGCCTGCATCCTCAGGCATTATAAACTTCAGGTTTTTCCCCTAATCGTTACTTCTAAGTTGTACTGCTAGTACCATGGAGCAGAGATGGGCAGTAAGTGAACCTAACCTCCCAGTGTGAGCTGCCCATGTGTTCTTGTGAGGCAGGGTCTTTGCACACCCCGACACCAGCATTGATGAGTGACCATTGCGGCACAACTCCAGGATGGGTCCTCAGATATCTAAGAGAGGAATTCACAAGGCCTGTCTTGGTGATACGTTGCCAGAGGGATGTTTTTTCTCTCCTTCAACTATAGTAACGTTCTGTTTTGCTTTATCTAAATTTAAAGGATGGTTTTGTCCTTTTTTAGCCTTTAGATGAAGCCACTCTTACCGAATTAAAAACAGTCCTGAAGAGCTTCCTAAGTAAAGGCCAAATATTGAAATTGGAAGTTAAGGTAGGTTTTTAATTATGTACGGTACGTTTCCTCAGGTTGTTTGACACCTAAAATGGCTATAGAAAGTGGAAAATTAGATTTGATTATGTAAAAACTTGCCTATAGTAGAACCTTCATATTTATATTCAATATAAATGATTATTGAGTCCATTCACAATTTGACTTGTCATTTTCTAGATATAATTGTTACCGCTTACAGTTATGTAGCACGTAGACTTTTCAGAGCACTTTTTCATCTTTCTTTTTGATTAATGAAATGTCAATGTGTTTTCACATTTCCAACCTATTTTCTTTCCTAGATTGATCCATCAATCATGGGTGGAATGATTGTCCGTATTGGAGAGAAATATGTTGATATGTCTGCAAAAACCAAGATTCAGAAGCTGAGCAAAGTGATGCGGGAGAGTCTCTAAAAGTGTTGATTTCCTAAAAGTGAAAGTTCTTAAACTTGGAGCAACAATAAAATGCTTCCTGAAGAGAATATACTATGTTTACTGTCTTTTAAAGTGGAAATATAGGGAGCCTTATTTTTATATCTTTCACGATCCCCTTAGTTTAAAGGTTAAAAGGCCCTTTGGAACTTAGTTTGTGTCGATTATTCTTAGGAATTTATGGAAGCTTGTATCCCTTAGGAAAAAGTTAACCTTTATACCAGGGACTGTTAAGTACTTCATGTATCTTACCTCATTTCCTTTGTCTTCAAGGCCTGAGCCTGCACGTGGAGTTAAGGTAAAGCAAACCGGTTGTCATCTCCAAGTTTCAAGTGCTGGGGCCCATCTCTAGTCAGACACTGAAAGTGGTTCCTGAGCCCACGCTGGTCAGACACTGGCAGCTGCTCCTCCTCTGCTGCTTCACGCTTCTTGCAGCTTCTGCAGCACGTGGGCCAGCCCCTACTGCTGTGCCCCTGGGGTCCCATGTCAGCCAGGTGACTGGGCTGCACAGAGTCCTTCAAATAGGGCCAGGTTGTGCTCACCTGCTGAACTCTTAACAAGTACTTCCAGCGTGTGCATTCGGACTTGTCTGAGCCCAGTGATTTGGCCTACAGTCCCACCCTCCACATTATCCTACTTTTAAAGGCAGTAATGTTTTCTGTAAAAGCTTTCAGAGAGATTATTTCCGAAAAGATGCCTCTAGTCTAGAATCTAGAAAATCTAAAAGCAGTTACTCTGCTAACAAGCATTCATTCCCTCAGCCCCACTGAGCACAGAGGTCCCCATCAGAGCCGTGCACTTCGCAAGGGAAGGCAGCAGAATGGCAGCTTTCTCAGCCAGCCGGGTGCACAGCCCCCGAGAATGTCCTCTGAACCAAGGAATGGCCAGGAGTGTCTGCACAGAATGGAATCACAGGATTTTCTCCCATCTTGGGAGCAGGTATTCCAATGGAAGGTACACTGATGGTTAGAAGTCACTGCTCTTTGGGGCTTCCCTGGTGGCGCAGGGCTTAAGGATCCACCTGCCAGTGCAGGGGACACGGGTTTGTTCCCCGGTCTGGGAAGATCCCACATGCCGCGGAGCAACTAAGCCCATGCGCCACAACTACTGAGCCTGCATGCCACAACTACTGAAGCCCGTGCACCTAGAGCCCGTGCTCTGCAACAAGAGAAGCCACTGCTCACCACGACTAGAGAAAGCCCGCATGCAGCAATGAAGACGCAACGCAGCCAAAAATGTAAATAAATAAATAAATGCAAGTCCCTGATGTGTGGCAGAACTTCCGCCCATTGGTCCTGCCAATTAAGGCCTTTCAGCCAGGCTGAGGGAGCCAAACTTGAAATAAATCTTTTTGCTTCTCTGATAATTACAATTATCCTGAAACTGCCCGAAGAGATATCTCAAACACAACCTGGTGTACATGCAGCCACCATACTTGAGGTCATAAAATACATCCTGACAGGACTAGAACATCTGCACCCACAGTGAATGTGTTACTTCACTGGGGTAGTAACCCTTTCCCAGACTGTAGAGTGACCTAGTCGGGAGTAATAACCACTCTACAAAACTCGTTCAACAGGAAGTTTCATAAGGGGATATGACATGCTGTCCGCACTGTGATGTTCACTGCTTTGCTCTCTGCAACAGTAGACGAGGTGACTGAGAACGTACCTTGGAGCATTTGGGGGGTGTACGTGCAGGCCTCTGCTGTTCCAACCCATGAAGTGCCCCACCTTCAAGGCTCGCTTTCCACCCCTGTAAATGGAAGAAGCAGTAATGCCCACTCCCAGAGTAGCTGCGAGAGTGAAGCAAGATTATGATGAGCTTAGTACCAGGTCTCACAGATGTAAAGGTGTCAGCAAATGGTGCTGGTTACTAAGGTCCAAAGGCCTCTGACATCTCTGGGCCATCTGACCCCGGGGGTTAAACACTGCCCCTGACAGGTAATAGTCACTCAAGCAAGGTCATCTGGCAAGTCATTCTGCCTGCCAGACTCTCCTGTCTTCAAGAGTCATTCAGAACTCCTGGTTCCTACTAGATCATTAGGATGACTCACTCCATCGGTCCTCCAGGGAAGTCTCTCCCCAGTAAAATGCCCTTAATCCTGACATAACACCCCTAAGTGAAGGATGCTCTGCAGTTTTCAAGGCCATTTCATGTATATCGTACTAAGCTTTGTAACAGCCTTGTGGTCCAGGTGGGACAGACGTCACCCCACTCTACAAATGAGGAAAGAGATGGACGGGCCTTAGAGATTTGCTCAGGACCACGGGCTTGGATGGCTAGTGGGACGGGTCCCAGAGCCCAGGTCCTTCACTACTCCTGCCCCCACCTCTGCCCCATTTTGTGCTTGTTCCAGCTTGTCACTGGCCACACCCTGGCACATGGTCCCTCATCACTGGAGCCAACAAGCCAAGCTAATCTTAGGTGAGTCCCTGTGTCCCTTCCCACTTTGTCCCTAAGATGCTCCCGATTCACCCCTTAACCCGGGTCAGCTCTCCCCTACACCTTCCCTCCTGTGGGCCTTGTTAGAGAAGATAGAGTGGTCCAGACAACAGCCATCGCAGGCGCCCATTCCTTGGTCACCCTCCAAGTGTTTGGACAGCAAACTGATTCTCTTCCCAGAACTACCTCTGGGTGGACAGGGGCAGGACGACGGCAGCTAGGAAGTCCTGCAGGGCAATGAGGGACCCGGGGCCACATCCTAGGGCTCAGATCAATGTGCCCTCCATCTGCCATGACATTTCCCTCCTGGCTGTCACGTTGCTGAAAATCTGGGCTCCTCCTGGCAAACCAGCTCCACAATCGCCTAACATGTCCACTGACAGAGACACCACTTTGGGTTCCGCGGTTCTTTCCCAGGAGCCGGGAGTACTCAGACTGGTGTGTGGCCCCAGTATCCAGTCACCTAACTTTCACCTGGACATCTGGCCACCCAGCCGGGGACTACATTTACCAGCCTCCCTTGAGATATGTGACCACGGAGCTACGTTCCAGCAGATGAGAGGAGAGGAAATGATGTGTGTGCCTTCCCGACTGGCCTCACAGAACCAGGCACACAATTCCCTTTCCCTCTGGCTAGATGTGGACGAGACGGCGGGAGCCGGAGCAGCTGCACTTCAAGGTAAAAGCTAAGTGATTTCAAGGCCCTGCCAGGCCTGACTTCGGACCTCTGGGCTGTTAACATGAGGGAGAATAAACCTGTCACTGAAGCCACGGGATGATGGGTCTCTAAGTCTCAGTAGCTGCGTCTGTAACCCAGCCAACACTCTGGTTCACCAAGACTCACCTGCCTTCCTCCTGGCTTGCTTCCTGATGGCAGCAGGGCTCACACTGCACCAGACAGGGCATCACACACTGCATACCCCTGTCAAACCACAAGTTTCCAAGATACGTGACGGCTGATAGACAAAATATCTTTGGGGGTAATACTGCCCATATCCTTCAGAATCAAACTCAACAACCTCCCTGTAAATTAAGCACATAGAAATGGGGGGAAATGGTGAAATGCTTCAAACACTGCCTTACATGGTCATCAAAGATTAACCCAGAGATCTGTGGACAATGATATTCTTCACGGCACTTTTTTACCACGGTGAAAATTTTAAAGCAGCCTCAACATGTAACCATTCAGGATTCTTTTTAAAAATTAGGGTAAACTGGAATACATTCAGGCAATGGGATACTATGACGTTCTTAAAAATCAAGTTGTTGAAGAATGGAGATAGGTGATAGATAGATAGATGATAGATAGATATAGATAGATGATAGATATAGATCTGATTGAAAAGAAAGCAATCAAAATGTAAGTGAGATGATTTATGTAAATTGTGTAATTGAACAGGGCCTTGCATAAGGGAATTGTTCAAGTTTATTGGTTATAAACAGTACAAGAGCATCTAAAATGCATATGCAATGCACACACACACACACACACACACACACACACGCACGCACAGAAAAATAACAGGAATAGTGTGCATCAAAATGCTAACATTTATTTTTGTGTGGAAGAATACCCCATTAAGTGATTTTATTTCCTTTGTATTTTTCTGTGTTTGCTGAATTATCTGCATTAACAAATATTACTTCTGTAATTAGAAGGAAAGCAATAGATATTCTAGAACAAAATATTGCCTTGATTATGCTGGCTACTAAATGTAGTGAAATAGGCAATTATTCAACATGTTTCATACCAGTGATTCACTCCACCCACCAAGGGGGACCTTGTCAATCTTGCAGAAGACTAGGTGTAGTTTGGAAAAAGTACTTTATTTTCTTTGTTTTTCAATAACGTTTAATTTATTTTTAGAACTTCAAATAACAACCAAGAAAATGGCCTAAGATTTTTTATGTTTGTCAAAAATGGGGCCTACTGGTTTAAAAAAGGCAAAGATTTGTTGCTTCAGAATCAGTCTTTTTAATGTGCTATAATAATTCAACTAGTGTCCAAGCCAACCAGCGAATTTAAGGGATTTGATCATATTTAGATAAATCAGTGATGAAATAAGGAGGAATTACCTTAAAACCAGAACTGAAGAAAATGCTAGAGCTTTCCCATGGAAATTTAGGTTACAATAAAATTCTGTGTTGGTTTGCTAATTCGACCCAGAGTTAAGTCAAAGTTCTGAACATGTGGAGTTTTTGTGTTGGAAACTTCTTTGGGGAAAGCCCGAGGAATCCCTCTGAATGCCTCTGTAAGACAATATTCACTTTTGCTTTCCCCTCACATCCCCTGGCATGTCTCATGATACACAACATAGAACTTCTGAAATTCTCAGAAGTACTTGGTACAGGAAATCCATTTCTACTTTGTGCTAACATTTGTCTGAAGAAGATGTGGGGGGGGTTGAAAGGGTGGTTGGTTTGGTTTGGTTTTTTATGTTTCTTTTTGCATAAATTTCCTTCCACAACTATAGCCTTGTCTGTGGGAAAAGGAAACACACAGGAAGAGATGCCATTTGCACAGCTGTCAGTCTGCTCAGAAAGGAGGTGGGGCAGAAAGAACCCAAATCAATCCACTGTAACAGGGTTGGTTTTTCTCCTTTTATTCATGAACTATGTGAATTTAAACCATACAGGTCAAAATGACCAAAGAGTTGTTTGAAAGAGATTCTTCTTTTTAGATTCAAGATACACAGGAATAGCCATCTGTATTGATGTTGCTACTGGTTTAAAGAAGGAAAAAAAAAAAACTCAGTTATCATAATCTTGACCAGTAAAATTTAACATTTCTTACATAAATAAGGTGCCAAAGGAATGCTCAGACAGCAAAAGTAACCTCAGCTTCTTTCAAACAAAAAAGAAACCTAATGTTTTGGCCCTGTTTCACCAAACCTTAGACAAATACGTAATTCTACAATTTATAATAGTGTCTAGTAATTTTTGGAACTCCATTGACATTACACATCAAACAATATAGTCTCCCTTTGATGGGAAATTAAACAGTACCATTATTTGGCAACAGAAGTATATTACAGTCAACAGGACGTCCATCAGGGGTGACTTAGTCCCACCCCTGGGCAGGGCTGTAAGGGGAGCAATATGCCACCAGCACTGTGACCCATTTGTCACTGGAAACACAAAGGACTCATGTCAGGATTGATACATTCTTTTCTAAACAGATGAAGGCTAAGTGGAATGGCCTGAAGCAGTCACTACTGGGCAGGACCCCACATCCTCTGGCTTTTCTTGACCCCAGACTTTTGCAACAACCAGGGCCCAAAGGGCGGTTGACCGGCTGACTCATTCCCACTCACAGCCCTCTTGCCACACCAGCCACGAGGGCTTGGTGCCCAGGAAGAAGGCCAGGACTTACACTGGGTGAGTGGACCAGAGCTTGTCCACTTCTGCTGGCTGGCTTTAGATGGCCTTCCCTGGCCACCTTGAACAAAGAGATCTCTAAACAGCTCCATGTTTGGAAATGAAGTCAGTTACATCCACATGGACAGTTCCTCAAGGAGATTTGCAGATTATTCATATGACAAGAGACTCCAGGAAGCTTCCAGAAATCACAGCTCCCCACACCCCTGAAGTCCAGGAGGTCACTTGGACTCCAGCATTTGCCAATTTCAGGCATGTCGAAAAAGGACTTTGACTGTTGGTTGACATTATTAGGAAGCACACAACTTGTTGAAAACCGAAGGCACGCACTCCCCATTTGTCCTTTCAAGCCATGGCCCTCAACTTTCCACAAATGGTGATCCACATGCAACACCCCCAGATCACCAGGAACTGGCTATTTTCGCCACTTCATCATTCCCAGCTTGTTAAGGGAGGGGTTGCACTCAGGGGGTTGCCACCTCCTGAAATGACCTCTGAATGTACCTCTCAGGGGTTTAGACCTTGAGTTTCACAGGATTTTCCATTCCATCCCTCCCTAGGTGGCCTGAGGGGACATTTCTGGTAGCAAAGTATAAAAAGTCTGTGCCCCAGAAGTAGCCTGGACCTCTGACCCTTTTCTGGGACAGGGAAAAAGAGGAAGGCCTCTTGCCCAGGGGTCTCCATCATGGACACAGGCACCTAGGAGGCTGCTCTGTGCTGCCTGTTCTGTGTGCCAGAAACAGCTTAACCCACAGAGCCCCAAACTTCATCCTTCAACCCACCCAGCAGTGCCATAGGTGAAGACGGTGAGGATGCCCCAGGAAATTTCATGCAAAACGCAAACACCAAAGGGATGTGCTGAATCTATCCAGAAAGAGAACTGCAAAGGGTGAGCCAGGGTGGGTCAGGGGGTGGCCTCCCTCCCACGCCAGGAACTCTCTAGAAGGATGGTTAGGTCCACCCAAGATTCCTGACCAATATGCCAGAACCCATGGAAGCTTCTGGAGCACATCACACAGATCTGATGGGAAACAGGCTCTCAATCCTCCTGTCCTACCTGTTTAATGAAATACCTGGGTCTCATCCAAGGTCATGGCTAGAAGGTACTTATCAGTTTATCACAACACCACCCACTTTATTTAAATTCATCACATTCTATGCCCCTCAAAAATGACTTCTTTGAATTTCTAACGTACGCAACTCGGATTTTCTTTTTAATATAAGAAATTTAGTTGGGTTGAACCCAAGTAATCTGATTAAGTATTTTCTACTCCTGGGATAGGTTTTTAATTTTTTTTCTATAGTTTTATGCACTTAAATTAGATTCCTAAAATACTCTCATATACATACAGAAAAATAATCTCTCAATGACAAATCACATTTTACAATAACAAGTTAAATATTTATAACAACAGAATCTGTGTTAGCTTATGCAACATTTAACCATAGCCTCTTACACGCTATATGTACATTTAGTCATGGACATTCCCATAAACATACAGCAGAGATTTCTGGACAGACCATTTAAAGAGCGTAACTTTTTCACTTTATGTAGTGGAATTCTGCATTTTTCTTAGCTGGAAACTGTATAAAACGCAGAAAATCAGAAGCTAAGAACTGATTATCATACACAGGACATTTTTGTTGCAGATTCTCATCTGTTTACATGTATTTACACATATATTGACCACCTATAGATGTGAAGGTACAAAGCTGATGTAGCTAAGGCAATAGGACTGAATTGTATGATTGATTGCCAAGTTGTCTATCTAGGCAGGGCTATGAAGGGGTAAAAGAAGTGGGTCAGGAGGATACAGACCTCAGCCTGCTGGGCTTCAGCAGACAAGATCTGAAGTTGGTTTTACAGTCCAAAGACACTTGGGCTATTGGCAATGTATGTTTTAAATGCACGTGTTAAAATAAATATCATTACCAAAGATCTTGCTAGAATATCTACTTTCCAATAGTGAATATTTAGCAGATGACATTGTAAGGATGTTGATTTGTAAAATGTACACCAAAATGTTCATTCATGAAAACTAACGTTGACACAATATTACTTAAATGCTTCTAGAAAACACTTCTGAACTTTCAGTAGTCTGGACGATCGCACTACACGTAGGAACAAAGCTATAATTTGCTATTTCGTTCAGAGCGACGCCATCAAATCGATGCAAGGTGAATTTGATATTTCTGTTCAACTTTCTGTCAACACTTTTACTTAGCAACCTTTATAATCCCAGACAGAATCGGGAAACATAGACGGGATTATTGCTCTGTGTGTGTAGAAGTGAAATCGATTTGCAAAGACAAAGCAGAAGTGCAAAGGTTTTGGAGCATCCAGCCGAGTGCTAGAAAACGCTAGCGAAAGAAAGTAACAATAACCACACGGCAGGAGGGGCAACTCCGTGGCCAGCTGCCTCCCTGGCACGTGGTCTTCTAGAACTCGAGGCTACTCACGCAGTGGGGTCATTCCTCTCTCCCCACATCACCCTGCTCATGGATGGGATCCCATGGGGGAGAGCCCAGCTGGGAAGCTGCTGCCCCTCTGAAGCAGGAGCCCTCCAGACACCTGTGGAGCAAGGGACCAGCCTGGGCAGGGTGGCAGCGGGCTTCCCTCTCTCCAGGGAGTGGAGATGCAGGTGCAACGTCCAGCCCCAGGGGAGGGGGCACTGGGCACTACCCTACCCCCGCCAGTTCCCCATTCTTGTTACCATCACCTGGATGGTCACTTGAAAGGCAGAGGCTGGAAAAGCCTCTCTGTCCTACCAGCAAAGAGGAGACAAGCCCCCAGTGGATGACTAACGACTGAAAGGAAGGGTTTTATTTCAAATCAGTGGGTTAAATGGTAAAGGCTTGGAGGCCTCTTGGCACACATGGCCTGCCCTGGACTTGGAGCCCGGAGACCAGGCGCATCTGTCAGCTAGAGGCTTGGGTCCAGTACCCTGTGATTGGTCCAGACCATCTGTGCCTTTACAAAGTAAGAAGCCAAAGGTGAAGCCCCACTTGCTTCAAAAACCAACTGAAAATACAGTGTGACCAGGTCCAGCTTCACGGGTGTCCAACCTGTGCAGTCACATGGGACCCTG
Organism: Stenella coeruleoalba; assembly: GCF_951394435.1. NCBI lineage: Eukaryota > Metazoa > Chordata > Mammalia > Artiodactyla > Delphinidae > Stenella > Stenella coeruleoalba. The sequence goes on along the minus strand of NC_137150.1, from coordinate 133,409,553 downwards.
TGCTTAAGGGGGCCTGCTCTTGGTTTAATTCTCTGCTGTGATCACCTCAAAATTCTTCATAATTTTGAACAAGGGGCCTCACACTTTCATTTTGCACTCAGCCCACAAATTATGTAGCGGGTCCTGAGTGTGACTCTGGGAGGGTCAGACCAACCTGTTTTCCTGTTCAATCCACATATCCACTCATTCCTCCCGGTGCACATGCAAACACACACACGCGCGCGCGCACACACACACACACACACACACACACAACCCATGCAATGATCTGCATGGCCCCAACAGTCCTTTTACATCCGAAAGCCCAGAAGTCCTAGTCTCCAAGTAGAGACTCTGCTATCCAATCCAAGCAGAGGGGACCTTACTTCTAGAACCCTTCTTGGGGAGAGGGCGCCTCACCCAGTGCACCCGCCCCGCGTCAGCCCAGCAGTGGGTGGACACCTCCGACTTGCAACTAAGGCCCCTGCTGGGATGAATCTCAGGGGCCTTCATCAAAGCAGATGCAGAAAAGGCAGGAAGGCTAAGAACCCTTTATAGGCCCAACCCCAGCAGGAGAGAAAGGCAAAGTGTCACCAGGTACCCCCGGGGGTGCTGGGTTCGAGTCTCACGCTGGCTTCTAACCTTCCCCCCACCCCTTCCGTCTCAGACCCAGCAAGTTCGTTCCGTGATTTACACGAGAGCAATGCCCGGGAGCTTCAGTAGGTGGAGCCAGCGCCCTGGGATCCGCCAGTGGGACCTGCAAGTTTCCAACAGGGAGATCGCCCCCTAGCGGTGACAGTGGGTATAACGGCAGCTGCTGGTTCCTCAACCAGGCACTGCAAAGACTCCACCAGCACCCACCCCTTTTCTGGCTCCTGCATCACTCTCTTTGCTCCAGGCCCCATTCTGTTTAGACAGAGAAATGGGAGGAAATAAGGGGTTTGAGTATGAGAGGAAAAATGCAAAGGAACTCAGTTTTAGGAACACCGCCGCATAGGAATGTTATTCTTTTCAACGAAAAAAGTACAAAAGCAGAGTTCCTAGAAGAAAAATATGCATTCTTTCCACTGCATAAAAAGAAACCCTGGTTACTGGATAATTCTCAGTAAATATCAGAGAAACGTTCAACTTCTTTCAAGGCTGACCACGTAAGCCCACTTCTGAACAGTTTATTTGGTGGGCTTTGAATCCTAAAATATTCACTCTATTCAGATGATTTTAACAATGTAGGCTGGTATAGAAAGTAGAACAAAATCTTATTAAAAAATGACTCACAAAACACCCTGACATACACTAGGGGCAAATTTACCCTGAAATATGACAACCACACGTAGTGATGAACAAGTTATTATGTGGGTGTTTTCTGGTTCCCCGGGGCCAGATTAAAGAGGGTTCCTTTCAGTGGAGGAACTGACTGAACATGCGTGTCACTGAAATAATTATTTGGAGGTGGAGATGAATTTTTACAAGCACTGGCTGTTATTCAAATGACTTAAAGTTAGATCTACAATTAGTCTGTGAAAGCCACAATGGCAGGCCCCTCTTCACCACCTCCCAGCCCCTCGGATGGTGTTTTGGTCCAGAATGGGGACTCCCTGAATGAACAGCGCGCTATTAACAGTGCTGACTGTGTTACTGAGAGGCTACAACCCAGAGATGGGACTTTCCAGCTGTTGGCATCTGGGGTTTAATGCTTCCAAGATAGGGAGCTATTAGAAGTTTTCTATCTTTCATGTGGCATGAGTTTTCCATGCTTATCAGGAATAGATTTTGGTTCCTAAAGATAGCAGGTTATGTACCTTAGCTGAGCCTGGTGACCTACAAACATATCCTGGAACTGACACAATGCGGGGTGAAGAAATGGGAGTTCTAGAAGGTTCCTTTCCTCTAGCTCAAATAAACAGCTGCTTTCCAGGTGCAATAAACATCCCAACCACATTGACACAATACTAAGTGGCCCCCATAAAACATGGCTCAGGGCACTGCCAGCTGAGTCTTGGCATCAGATCTGAGCCATTCCCTGCAGTCAGGAGAAGCCCCTGAGTGCAAAGAGAAGGCGGTATTAGTTTTACCAGATACCCCTTAGGGTGGCTCAGGCCACAGCATCTGAGGGCTTCACTGTGTCACTGATTCACTGATTATGCTTCCACCTGGTAGGAATTAAAGTTCTAATCCTAAAATCCAAACAAGAATATCCAGCCTCATCTGTTGTCATCTCCTCACGTTCTGCACAGGAAGCTCTGAACTTTCAAAGCAAGTACATCTGGAGTAGGCAGACCCAATGCTAACCTCACACTAACTTCGAGTCTGAAATTACCCTGCCACCTCTGAAGTATGCAGGCGTCCATTTCAAAGTGCTAGTGTCCGCTGCAAAGCTCATCTCCAGCCTCAAAGAGAAGGGAGAATGCAGTGAATTGAAATAAAATGAAAAACTACTTGCTGTTCCCAATGGAAATTCTTAAAATCTTTACATACACAAAACAAATATTCTTCTTGAGAATCAAAAAGGCCCAACCAATTAGGAAAAAATTATTTGGAGTAGAGATAGAGAAGTCTTTTTCTGCTCATACAAAGTACTGGCAAACTCTAAAACAGACTCCAAGGACCTCCTTTTAAATAGAACCAGAAGACTTCATTCACTCCCCTTTGTTCTCCAGTCCCATCAGATTCTAGAACACCCCTGTTCTGTTGTGGTCAGTGGCTTTACGCTTGCACCAGCCAACTCCTGGAGAGACAGGAGTTTGGGGTACCAGGTCACCGGGACAATGCAAGTGAGCAATTTATCCATTTTCCGATGGAATTTTTTTCCAACTAAATTCAATGCCACTCAACCAGCTGAAATCAGTTACTTTCATAGACTTAGGTCATGCTTAAATTGTTCAAAAACCAAAGGAGAAAAGAATGATCCTTTTAACATGAACGTTCTTTGGGAGCATAGCTCTCTCCTCTGCCATCAGAGGTCAGGGGCACATAGGAAGCCTCGTCCCAGTTTCTCAAGCATCCGTGGAGACCCCAGCCTAAAAAGGTCTCTCTCTGTGTGTCAGGCCAGCCCTAGGTCTGAATGAAGCCCAGGGCACAGCCCTGTGAGCAGAAAGGGCCCTGGCTGGGCTTAGAGGAGGTCAGCGTAGCTCAGAGAAAAGGGAAGCTTGTGGGGGTGTCTAGAGGGCTGGGGTCGGAATGCCAGGAGGTAGTGGCCTGGAGAAACCCTGTGTTTCGAAAGCAAAGAGCTAGGGCTTCCCTGGTGGCACAGTGGTTGAGAGTCTGCCTGCCGATGCAGGGGACGCGGGTTCGTGCCCCGGTCCGGGAAGATACCACATGCCGCGGAGCGGCTGGGCCCGTGAGCCATGGCCGCTGAGCCTGCGCGTCCGGAGCCTGTGCTCCGCAACGGGAGAGGCCACAACAGTGAGGGGCCCGCGTACCGCAAAAAAAAAAAAAAAAAAAGCAAAGAGCTAGGATAGAAAGTTATTGGCAATGGACATTTCATCTCTATGAAACACAGCCCGGGCAGCCCAAAAGGTAGAAGGGAAGGACTAGAGGTCAAAGAATTTGAGACTCCACGCATCACCCACATTCCTGTATCTCACACATGACTCACGAGTCACACCTGGATCTGAGGGCCAGCCTAACTCATCCATAAGGAGGATCAGTCACCTCACAAATTACCCCAGTGAGTACAAAGGACAAAACTGCTACCCTGGAGGAGCACCTAAAGGATGCCCAGTATAGCCACTTGGGAAAAAAATTCACATATTGCTTCTTCATGCTACATTAATTCCGATAATGGGACTCTGCGGGTGGGGGACCTGGTGGACCTAAAAAGGTGACAAGATGTTTGTCATTGAGCCCATCGCATCCTCCCTACATGAACCGAGATGCCCGGCATTCACACGCAAAGAAAGCCGATGAAGAAAAGGGAGAACAGAAAGAAAGGGATTGGAATGGTGACCCAATATGACCCCATTTACACAGGTAACCCTTCTTTTTCTACCATAGTAATATGTCCTTCTTCAGAAGTACACTGAACAAACTGTATGTGTTATAGAATAGGAAAGCATGATTGGTAGGTCTATTCATAGATTTAATTTAAAACAGTTTCCTAACAACATCAAAAAATATAAACTTAAAGTATTTGAACCATGTCTGCTGCTGGAAAGTGGTAAACGAATGCATGCTTGAAGTTGAACCTGGTCTCTAAGGTCTTCAGTTGAGAGTTTCTAACTAAAGGGTATATCTGCTTGCTTCAAAAAATACTTATGTCTGTTGTTCTTGATACAAAAGTCTACACTATCTTTAATAAATAAATAATAGAGTGTTTCTTAAAAGTATGAAATGTAAACTTTGTTGCCTTTTCTGACACACACATTTTAAAAATCGCTTGAACAATGACAGGGCTCTTATGGGAAAGGATGACACGACATATTCAGTTCCCAGCAAAGTGGGTAGTTCACTCTGCCACTAGGTTGATGCTATCTTCAAAAAGTGTTTCTACAACCCTAATTAAATTCTAAGGACCTGCAATCAAAGAGAACGCCATCTCACACAGGAAAGCTAGATTCAAGGACCGAGAGAACGCGCAAAGAACATTAGATGAAAACCACGAACTGGGATGATGAGAACATTATCATGCAAACAAAATACGGCCCACGCTTTTCATTAGCAAATCAAGTTCTTATGTGGTTAAGCAGCCTATCTCCTGGCATTTAAGGAGAGAAACTCAAAGAGCACGAGCCAGACTTGGCACGTGTTCATACACTCCTGACTGTCAACGCGTCATGTATTTTTCCGTTACTGAGAGGTTGCTTGTGTTACAGCAGGGTTTGGGAAGGAGTCTCAGGTCTTCTTCCCTGGAACTGAGGGGCTTCCATGCTTCTCGGGTCTCTCCCCCACCACGTAAGAGATTTCCTCCACCGATTGTCACTTCTCCTTCTCACACCTTGGGGATGACTTTGGGGGGAACGTACCAAAGACATCTGCAGAAATTTCCCATGATAATCAGGCAGGAGTAGGCTCAGATCTGGTCACCAACAACTACTCTTGTGAAACATCACAGGACCTCCAAGCCAAGAGAGCATTTTCCAACCGGGCTGGCAACCAGGACCCCATAATGTCGGAAATTAGCCTTTCAGGTGACCTGCAGTGATCTGATCCAGCAGAGTATAACTTGGTAGGTAACCACCTTCCTTAACCACCTTCCAAGCGTGCTGGAAATCAGAATCAGATCACCTGATAGTAGCCAGTGATAGTTTTCATTGACGTCTAGCAATAAAAGACCTGGAGGAGACTGGAAGTGCTCTAACAGCACAACTGCTGGAATCTTCCATGGACCAGCTCTTCAAAGAGCTAGACCAGTGTCTGATCAGGCGACCGTCTCCCGAGTGATCAGATGCAGGGGAGCATTTCAATTAAGGTCCCAGTGGGAGAATAAGATTCTGAAGCAATAACAAGATCATCATGATTATTTCTAAACACACCAAGGACTCAGGCATCATAGGTCAGGGGGCCTACCTGGAGGCTGGTGGAGGTAAGAAACAGGAGGATTACATGAGTTCTCCAAAAATACAGACATGGCATTTATAAATCTATTTTACAGTAACCAGACCCAAGCCTCAGGCCCAGGGATGGGGCAGACTCCCAACCGAACGTAGCTAGGGGCGATGGGATTTCAAAGACCCTGGAAGCCATGATGAGTCCTGCAGTGAAAACAAAGGAAAACACAGTTTTGCTTCACAAAATGGGAAATTGTTTAGGGGGCAGGATTGTCAAGAAGTATTCCCAGAAGCTTTGAGGGTCCTGTCTTTGCTGTCCTATTGCCCTGTGGCTGAACGCCAAACAGTGGTCCTCGAAAAGCAACACCATTTCCAGACAGCATCCGCTGCCTCAGGCTGGAACGCTGCCAAGCACACCCTGGGCCGGCTCCCTAGGGCTCATCAAACAACTGCAGGTCCAAGCGGACCACGATCTCTCCCGTGGGAACTTCATGCAGCAGGAGACACTTTGTAACTGGACCCTTGGAACCCTGGTCCTTCTTGATGTCAGCCACGCGGATCTCTGTCCGACCCAAAAAATCTGAAAGGAGAAACACACAGACCCTCCTCAGAGAGGATGCCTTCTCTTCAAGGCAGGTACTTGGCATATGGGGAATGTCCCAGCAAATTGTTATACTCTTCCTTCTTCCAAAAGGGAGTTAGGTCAGTTTCCGAGAATCCAGGGACTACAATGACAGCATAATTTTTATTTTCTTAATTTTTTTAAATAAATTTATTTATTTTATTTATTTATTTTTGACCCCATTGGATCTTTGTTGCTGCGCGCGGGCCCTTTCCAGTTGCGGCGAGCGGGGGCTACTCCTCGTTGCAGTGCAGGGTCTTCTCATTGCAGTGGCTTCTTTTGTAGCAGAGCATGGGCTCTAGGCACACGGGCTTCAGTAGTTGTGGCATGCAAGCTCGGTAGTTGTGGCTCGGGGGCTCTAGAGCACAGGCTCAGTAGTTGTGGCACACGGGCTTAGATGCTCCGCGGCATGTGGGATCTTCCCGGACCAGGGCTTGAACCCTTGTTCCCTGCATTGGCAGGCGGATTCTTAACCACTGCACCACCAGGGAAGCCCAGCATAATTTTTAAATGAATTGAAAACAAAAAGGTACCAGGATGGGGATGAAGGAGAGCCCAGATGGAGCTCAAAACACAGACTTTCCTCACACTTGAGGACCCCCAAAGGGCTATGAGCTTCCTGGGAGGCAATGCAGAACCAGATGTCCTATCAGCCGCACAATTTGCAACTTACATGAAATTTAAAGAAATTGCCCAGAAGAAAGTCAGCTATTTCTGGGACAAAAATTGGACAGTAGTTTCTCCCAGGGGTTGACCCAGGAACATGTTTCGCGATGTTACACTCCTTTTCGAAAAGTCAAGGATGGTGAACAAGGGCTGGTCCTTATAATGCACCACTGTAAGTGCCAGAGAGCAAACTCGAGGGGGTGGGGAGGAGGTGACAGCACGGGAGCTGCGTGCTTCCAGCCATGCTCCCAGGACTATCTCAACACCACTTTTTATCAAATATTGAGTCAGTATGAGAATGGACGTGAGCGTGTTTGAAACAATTTTTGACGCTGTGCAAATGCACAAGGGTGTTAAACGGGCCTCCAGACCGTTAACATGAAGGGCCTCCTTCATTTTTTCATTCAACGATTAGTTTTTGGAATATACTATGATCCAGGAACACTTGTACAGGAAACAGCTTTTCTTTCAACAGTTAAAACCTGGGCATTTTTTCTGGTGGAAGATACCGGTTTATTTTTCCCCTTGTGCATTTCATGGAAATGATCTTTGAAGTAAGAACAATACTAGGATTTGCAATTTAAACTCTAGTGGAGCTGCCATTGTGTCGTGGTATTTCACTACTAAAATAAATCCAACGTCAAGCCTTTATTTATCAGAATAAACACTGCCAATGAGGGACTTCCCTGGTAGCTCAGTGGTTGAGAATCCACCTGCCAATGCAGGGGACACGGGTTCAATCCCTGCTCTGGGAAGGTCCCACGTGCCGCGGAGCAACTAAGCCTGTGTACAACAAGTATTGAGCCTGCGCTCTAGAGCCCGTAAGCCACAACTAGCGAGCACACTCACTGCAACTAGAGAAAGCATGTGCGCAGCATGGAAGACCCAACGCAGCCAAAAATAAATAAATAAAATAAATTTAAAACCAAATTGCCATTGAAACACGGTGCTTCAGAGCCCAGACTTATGAGTCAGATCGGTCTGGTCATGTTCTAACATCTAGCCAGCTATGTGACCATCTCTGGGCAACAATTAATAGTAACTAACTCACAATGAGATAATTCATATAAAAGTACGAAAAGACAAAAGCCACGTGAAGCAATTTAAGCCTTGCACAGATCATGCCTGCACTGGACCCTCACTCCTAGCACTTAATTTTATTCCTTTGAATATAATTAGGTTGAGACCGCAATCTTTAAACTTACTCTCTTATTTTTGTTGCGTTGAGGAAGGGAGAGAGAAGTTTCTCAGAATCATTGCCAGTCCCATTTTTTTTCCAGGCTCAAGCAGAAACAGAAAGTTGGTTGAAGGGATGATGCATCCAACACGATCCCATCCCTTTAATTAACCAGAAATGTCACCCAAAGAGCACTGATTGATTCTGCCACGTTTTTTGTGGGCTAATGTTCTTCTTGCTCTACTGGCTAATTTTATGAATTTTCACCATAGCTTTTAGCCAAGGATTAAAGAATTGGGTGGAGGCTTTGTGGTATAGCTCTCTCTGCATTTACTTGCTTTGGGGAAACACGGGACCATGGTCTTTGTCTAGGGCAGCTGGACCACTCTAGACCAAGCATGCTTTGTCCACCTTCTCTGAGACAACCTGGCATCAGTGAAGGCCTCTTTCCAAGGGATGCTGAGTTTTGTCTAATGCCAGCCTCATCTCTCTGGCAGGAAGCCCAAGAAATTCTGGGCACCAAGTTCCCAGGTAGAAAATATTTATCCATGAAAGCCAAGTGACAGCGAAAGGGGAAGGGTACCTCGGGGCCGCTTTTTACTCACCGTCTGGAGAGAACTGGTCCCTCTCGAACACGGTGATGCAGAGGACCTCCTGCTCCAGGTCTTTGATGAAGAACTGGCAGTTGGAATTCCACTTGGGATTCAGAGTGTCCTGGATTGTCTTGGTGATGTGACACTGGGAGCCCATGGTCACCTCGCAGTACGGGTTACTCTTTCCTAGAGGGAACAGAGCCTGCTTGACTCCCGCCTGCCGCCCAGCTCTTCTGGGTGAGCGTGGCGGGGTCACAGTCATGTGGCAGCTGTTCCCGCTACACCCCTCATTTTGATCTCACTCCAATGCCACACTTAATAAGCTGCATAAAATGGAGAATCCAGGCGGAAACTCACACAATCCAGCATCACACTTAAAGTATACTACTTAAATATTCATAATACTTAAATAATTACATTAGTGGGCTTCAAAACTAAGCCTTTCCTGTCTCCTCACTTTAGCCCTAGATTGTGTCAAAACCACAGTCATCCCTCAGTATCCACGGGGACTGGTTCCAGAACCCTCCACAAATACCCAAATGCTCAGATACTCAAGTCCCTTAGATAAAATGGTATAGTCTTTGCTACCCACATCCTCCCATATACTTTAAATCACCTCTAGATTACATGTAATAACCTAATACAATGTAACTGCTATGTAAAGCGTTGCCAGTGTGTGGCAAAATCAAGTTTTGCTTTTTGGAAATTTTTCAAATTTTCTTCGAATATTTTCGATCAGCAGTTGGTTGAATCCGCAGGTGCAGAACCTGCAGATACAGAGGGGTTGACTGTACTGTGAAAGGGCAGCCACTCAGATCTTTCTCGAAAGCAAAACGGTGGAAAAGAATTAAAAAAAACCTTTTTTTTAACAAGTGCTACAAAAACCAAGTCTGGAAAGAAATTGAGGATTATGGAAACAGCACATTTGTTTTAAAGCCAGGTGGAGGGGATGCAGAAAAGGCTTCCACCACTAATATGTGATAGAGGGGGCCTCTTGGGTCCTTACCGTGTGACCGACAGGGTTTCAGTTCAATGCCCTCAACCACGTTCACCATCAACCTTCCAATGCCTGTGGCCCTTTGGGAACGGACTATGACGGCAAGAGAAACAACACAAAATGCTCCCGTTTAGGATTTGCTGCCTTTCTGGTTTGCCTCATGATCTGTCTTATGCTCCCCTGCAAGAACAATTCCCCACCCCTACTCCACCTTGAATTCTCGCTTCCTTGATCCTGTAATCTGCCCTCCACCCCTCACCTTGCAACCCGCTCTCCCTCTTCCGCGTGCCTGCCCCCTCAGGCTCTCCCCTACCCCCAGGCCCATCTTCCAGCTCTAAGGGTATTAGGCACAACCAAATGGCTCTCTGCTGCCACTCTGCGGGATCCCGGGCCCCTCTGCTCAGCGATGTATTTACCCAGGTACGCCTTCTCCCGCTTCTTCTTCTCCGTCTCTATGTAGAGTTCAGAAGCAGCTTTGATTTTCTGCACCCAGGCGGTCCTTGGAAAGGGAGAGACAGAACGGTGCCAAACAGAACTCAGGCTTCAGGTCTGTACAAATTCAGTTTCTAGGACTCTGCCTTGCTCGTTTGATTTTTACAACAAAGGCTCAGCAAAGAAAGTCTGGTTTTATGTCACATGGTGCTAATCATGATTTCTACCATGCACAACGAAGGCACGAGTGACATTTTTACTGATGTACTCAAGACCTGAGTTTGCGTCCCCATGGAAGAAAATCTATGATGATAAATGCTGCCCTGGAGGAGATGTTGGCAACAACACCTCTTCCTTCCTTCTTGAAAAGCATCACATATTTGCCTAATCCAATAAGGCCAGAAGGATTTCTCTTACTAAACCATCCAAGGAAAGAAACCATTTCCCAGATAAGGAACCACTTTCTGTGAAAGAGCACACACACGCTGGGGAAAGCATCTTGGCTTTCCCCAACATCTTGGCGTGATGTTTTCGCCTTCCTTTTCCTGAGAAGCATATGCATGACGACTTTAGCCAATTTCCTGCTTTTTGGCACAAATGCTCTTGGAATGCTGTAGGTCGTATATCAAGTTCACCCTTCAGAAAATAATCTGTTTCATTTGGCTCCGGGGCAGAACCTTGAAGAAGAGATTAAAGCAAAAATGCCCACAGTTCTAGGATCCAGAACGTCTGTCCAGGGGAGCCAGCTGAGGAGGGGATCAGGATTAGGTGGTCCTATTCATCCCCAAATCACTTTCCTACTGGTTTCTGCCACCTGGGAAACCTTGGGAAATGAGATGCTCCATTTATCTCAAACTCTGAAAATTGCTTTTTAAAACATTCTCAAGCAAAATTCATTTCAATGTCTTTTACTTTGCAAAATTCATGCCATGGGTCAAACTTCCGAGAGGCTCTAGAAAAACGTATTAAGACCGCTCCACCCTCATGCCCCCACCCCACCTCCAGCCAGAGGGGGTGGCATTGCAACTGAAGGAACGTTGGGACCTGCTGATTAATTAAATGTCCCACATCTGTCCTACACCTGGTGGGACCTGGGCGCCCAGTGCCAGTGAGGAGGCAGGTCTTACCTTTCGTTTATGCTTTCTGCTCGGAGGGTGTAGACTCGGTCAATGTGGGAAATGTGGAAGATGGGTTCATCCCCGGAAGGGTCAGTGGGCAATTTTACTAGAACCTCATTTAGGAAAATAGGCTGAAAAATAATGCACAGCCATTACAAAACCAGACTGGGGGCCGTGTATTGCAATAAACTATGAGTACGTGTGTGTGCTTACGTGCACGTGTTCTAATAAACTAGACTGAGGGTGAAGGGTGTGTGTGTGTGTGTGTGTGTCTGCGGCGGGGGTGGGAGGATGTTTCAGTAAACTATACCAGAATAATGATTCTGTGTTCATATTAACTTTCAGATACTGCAAATTATAAATATGGATTTCCCCCCTCCGTTTTGCAGGTATTTTTAGAGTCCTCCAGAATAAGAACGGATGGGTCTGTTTTTCTCATAGTATATCCTAATCAGCAGTTTCCATCAACTCTACCTCCAAGCAATTCTCTCCAAGTTGTTCATACAAAGCTGCTAGTGGCTATCTACATAAGTACATTGTGCTTTTCCCCAAAATAAAGCTAACTGCTGCTTCAGAGAAAATTCTTCTGTGAAAATACCCACACAGAGACAAGTTTAGAAAAACAATATCCCATGACACACAGACACACAAACACAGCCATGCACGTAGAAGCAGACCAAATAAACAGCTTAGGAAAATTCTCTACACGTTGACTATTTAGACTGGCTTTTGCTGGAAAAAGGTGAGGGGCACAGATGTTCCAAACAATCTGGAGAAGTTTGGAGGGAGATCTGGGAATGTTCGGGAAGAGGGTGCTTGAGTTCTAGTCTCGAACTTTCCCACACCTGCCACACTAGACCGGGAACCCCACCAGGGCAAGGCATACCTTCAACACATCTGGGGGACCCACAGTAGCCACTTGACAGCTAATAGATGTTTTGTCAATGGATTTGAGCGTCGTTCCTTTTCTGATACTGCTGGACTCGTGATGCTGTGGTCACCCTAAATCCTGTCTCAGCCCCTGCACTTCCTGTATGCCACAGCCCCCAAACCCTGCTGAAATGCTCCTTTTGGAAACCTCCTCCTCCCCCCAAACATCAACCCTGATAGTGCACTCTAGAATCAAACTTACGGTTTTGTACATTTTATACTGCAGGTTTGATTTGGGGCTGAAGACTTTGTCGGTGCCCGAAGAGCCCAGGGGCTTTATGATTTGGGTCAGCAGGAGGAAGTCGTTGAAGAGGAAGCCATACAGCTCCTTGTTGCTCTTGGCCTTGTAGAGTTTCCCACTGTGAAGAAACTTGCGTGGCCCCAAGCAATTGGTCACTGAATTGAACACAAGTTGCTGAGAAAGGAAAACAAAACCCAAAGAAGACACGATGAAGTGAGGTCATTTTTTATGTTTGTTTTGTTTTGTTTTTCTGCATCTGAAAGCATGGGTTCCATCAGAATCTGAGGCCTGTAACTTAGGCTCACATCAAGGACTGCTTTGAAAACTTCAGGCAGGGACTTTTGGAGCCAAGAAGTCAAAGTCGTGGTTCTGGAGGTTCCACGTGTCAAGATGATCTTTGGCTATAATTCCAAATGCTTTTCCTTGAGGTCTGCTCAGTGTCTCAGGGCGACTGCTGCTTTTCTCCCTTGTGTTTATTGGGGAAACTGGCCAGCAGGAAGAAAACACCCAGCCCTCTCCCTCCTTGACGGGTATGTGCTGTGTGCAGGCTAGTCCGCCGGAGGTGGCGTGAACCAGCTCCAATGATGGCCCTGCACAGGCTCAGACAGTCCTACGCGGTTCTGGAAAGCAGCAGCGACTCTCTCTGTACAGTTCTACAGGACAAATGCTACTTTCCCAGGCGCAGCTTGAGTCCAGGCCCCTACCACATGGGTGGACTACAAAACTCAGTGGTGCTGACAGATGCCTCGAAGCCAAGCAGAACAGACACTGTCGGTGCCCATTAAATCTCACCCAATTCAATGGTCCTGAAAATGTGAAGGGGCCAGGCAGCTCTCTTCCTTCCACTCCCCAAAACTTGGAGACAGATCTAAGTGTGGAAACGCAGCTCTGTCATCCCCCTGGGCTCTATCATCTCATGCTCTATCATCCCCCCCCCCCGGGCTCTATCATCTACTGTGAGCAGGTTCTAAAGGGGCAGGGGGAGACCGTAGAAGATATGACCCCACTAAGGCCACCCTTTTGGATAGCAGGGGAGAGATTGAGGGAGGGGAAGGCCACAGCTGTGCCCAGGAAGTGATACGATCCAGGCAGGAGTCAGAACTTCGGGTCTCCACCTGCCCACACTTGGGTCCCAGGGGTATCCTCCATCCAGCAGCCTTCAAGGCTGAGGCTCTCTCCAGAGCTATGAACCCTACAGACCTCCCTGAGAAGAGTATTAATGAAGAGGTGACAGTTCACAACACACATTCCCCAAGAGATGCTGCTGGCCACCTGTCTGCCTCCAGTGTGGGAGAAAGAATCAGTGGGGCCTCTATGACCAGAGACCTATAGGCAGCAAGGAAGAGTGACCAGTCCACTCTGTTCTCAGGTACAAGGAGGGACGAGGGCCTCTAACCTCCCACTGAGGTTCTGAGGGAGCCCCAAAGACTGAAGGTGACACCACAAAGAGAGCCTTCAAAGGATGTCAATCTAGCCCTTTTTACTCACCAAGAGAGAGTTCAAGCCACTTGGGGGCAATGAATCTGGCAATTCACTTGGATGACATAGAGTTGATGTGGTTTATTCACACTCAAAGGTTAGAGCCTCCAACTGGCCAGGCTAACACTGAACATATGTGAATTGGGAACAGACTTGATAGCTCTTGATCTTAAGACAAGAATGCCAAAGACGGCATTTATTTGAAACTTAATCACCGGTGTGTGTCCAGATCTGGGCCAGGAAACAGAAGCCAACACGGCCCCTCCCCACGATTGTGAACCCTGACTGTACAGACAAAACAGACCATACAGAAAGCTAGTGTACAACAGCCAGGAAGGATCGATCACTAAAGAAGGACAACAGTCTATTTCAAAGAGGGTATATACATCCCAAAAAAGCAAATGACAAGAGTTTATTTTATTCTTAATGTTTTGAGGGGTTTTTTATTGCTGTGCCATGTGGCATGCAGGATCTTAGTCCTCTGAGCCCATGCCCCTGCAGTGGAAGTGTGGAGTCCTAACCACTGGACCACCAGGGAATTCCCTATTCTTAATGTTCTAAGATGAAGACACAGGCCTCACTGAGTCCCGTGACTGCAGCCCTGAGACTCAGGGAAGGACCCCTTTAAAAGTGCACAGTGAGGGGAATTCCCCAGCAGTCCATTGGTTAGGACTCTGTACTTTCACTGCTGGGGCTGGGTTCGATCCCTGGTCAGGGAACTAAGATCTTGCAAGCCACGCGGTGTGGCAAAAAGAAAGGGAGGAGGGAAGGAAGGAAGGAAGGAAGGAAGGAAGGAAGGAAGGAAGGAAGGAAGGAAGGAAGGAAGGAAGGAAGGAAGGAAGGAAGGAAGGAAGGAAGGAAGGAAGGAAGGAAGGAAGGAAGGAAGGAAGGAAGGAAGGAAGGAAGGAAGGAAGGAAGGAAGGAAGGAAGGAAGGAAGGAAGGAAGGAAGGAAGGAAGGAAGGAAGGAAGGAAGGAAGGAAGGAAGGAAGGAAGGAAGGAAGGAAGGAAGGAAGGAAGGAAGGAAGGAAGGAAGGAAGGAAGGAAGGAAGGAAGGGAGGGAGGAAGGAAGAAAAAAGATAGGGAACGTTGAAAAAAAAAAGAAAAAGTGCACAGTTGCACTTCAGCCTGGCAGATTCAGGAGCTGTTCATGTCCAGTGTCTTCAGGATCAAGTTAATGCTCCTTGGAATGATACACAGCCCTTCCTTGCCCTGGTTTCAACTTGCCTTAAAGCTTATCACCTGTCACCCTACATTGCTCACCGAAGTCCTGCACAGGCTGTGCCCTCCACTGAAATGCCCTCCCCCTGGATTCTTTCCTGGAGAGGTATCTTCATCCTTCAACACCCAGCCAAGTGTCACCTTCTCCAACATGTCCCTGAATCCCTCCATGACGGTTCCTTCCTCCATGAGTGTCCAACAGCACTTGGCACCTAGATCTGCCTCATGATGTCTCACACTGTGTGGTAAATATTGGTTTGATCCCTCTACTTGGTCCAGGACTGTAGGCTTCTTGAGATGGCGTAGGTCACATCTTATTGATTTTCATGTCCTCAGTGTTTAGTACTGAGCAAGGCACATGGGCAGTAAATGTTTATTGAATGAATGAATGAATAAGTAAGCCAGCCAACCAGTGAATGCCCCTGGATTGCTTATCAACACAGTTCCAAAACGGGAACCCACATCCATCACCTTGGTTTCCACATGGCTGCTTCCATAACTTTGGTTATCCCACACCTTCACGGAAGGGGGACAGGAGGCAGGGCAGAGAGGAAGCAGTGGTGTAACTTCCTCAGGTAGTGAATGCCTTTGAAGCTTGTAAGAAGGAAGGAGCCACAGGAAGAGTGGGTGAGGGAGACAGTCTGCCTGGGCATTTTGGTAAACCCTAGTCAATGGTGTGTGTGCATGAATGTGTGTAAGTATGTGTGTATCTGTGTGTGTGTACAGAGGCAAAGAGAAAGAGAGTGAGAACAGGCAGAAAGAATGAATGAGACTAAAGTAAAGATAAGGGACAAGAAGAGAATCAAATACTACAGGAGAGACTCTGTTTCTGGTAGTATGGTGGACTAGAGACTCTGACTCACCCAGTGAAAAATTTCAAAACCGAATAAAATATAGAACTGTAGTTTTTAAATGCAAGTGAGGTGGTAAAAATTAAAAATGAAAATAAGAAATTTGCAGAGGCCAAAAACAGCATGAAAATGTGAACCCTGGAAGATAAACAAGTCCCTAAGCTGGCTTTAGCCCTGAGAGTATTTCTTAAATCTGGTGACCTTAAGCTTCCATTTTAAAGGTTATGGAGGGTGCAAGAGACAGGAGATATATCCAGGGCCCACATGAGATAACAGGTGATCCCAAAACGCTGGACTCCAAAGGAAGAGTGACAAGTAAACTCAGCACAGAAGGGATGACCAAGAAAACTTGCTTGTTTTTGAACTTGGTGTAAGTGGAGGAAAAAAAAAATGTCCCTGAGAATGTGTAACCACGATGCAGTTCTCATTTAAGTTTACAACCACAATTCACACACTAGTGTGATCTGAAAACCCCTCTATATCTAATTTAGGGTGATCCTGGTAGCTAGCAACCCTTGCAGGAGGAATACAACTTCAGACCTCAAAGATCCCACAGATAAAGTTCCAAGGAATGTTGAGCTCACAATCAAAAATCAAAGTACATACAGAGAAACAGACATGTGTGGTGAGAGCTAGCAGAAGCAACAGACAAAACAGTGAAACTCATAACCTGAGTTAATGGAATGATCAGATCTGAAATATACAAGAATATATTTTAAATGTGTTAGGAAACAAATGAGAAGCATGGTCATTTGTGAAAGGACCAAGACAAGAAAGAAACCAGCAGATTAGAGAAAATAACTAGAATGCTGGAAAGGGTAAAAGAAAATAATTGAAATTTAAAAAAATCAGTAGATGGATTAAACAGCAGATTAGAAGCAGCTGGAGAGAGAATTAGCAAACTGGAGGCCAACGGGGAGGACAATGCATGTTCTTTTCTCATCCTCCTTCAGGCCAGCTGCCAAGGCTCAGTGGGGGAGACCCAGGTCACACCCTAAGGCGCTACCTCAGACAGGCCTTCACACTGCACATGGGCCTGGATCCACTCCAGCCGGTCCGAGTTCTCCTTCTCCCGCACCCCTTCGTTCACCTGGGAGCAAAGCTCCTCTGCCTTCTCCAGGGCGTGTTTCAAGTGGCTGTGGTCTGGGTGGTTTTCAGGAGTGTTTTCCAGGATCTACATTGGAGAACAGAAGACATCATCCTTAGGCAGTGTGGGTGAGCCTGCGGTTCACTGTCCTGGAGGGCCAGACCCAACAGAGGCAGGGCATAGCACAGACCTTTCCTGAACAGTGCCCACAAGAGCAACTGCAGCTCCAAGCACCCACCTTGGCAATGATATGGAGAGAGATGACCACTCTTTGTTGGCAGGGGACGCTTGAGGGGGCAGGGGCTGCCACATTATCTATACTTGGGGTATGAGGAGGGCCGTGGCTACAGCAAGGGCAATATCGCACCACATGTGGCTTTCTCCCTAGAATGGCTCTTTCCTGGGTCCATGCACAGCTGCAGGCATCTATGGACCCATGGACCTACATGCTAATGGGTACATCTGAGCAAAGGCATTTTTCTGGATAAATTATTCCAAGCCAGTGGTTAAAAGTGCCAGTTCTAGAGCAAGACCTCCTGGTTTAAAATCCCTGCCCTGCCACTGACCAGCCATGATATGGGTCAGTCACATAAATATTCTGAGCCTCATTTTCCTAATATGAAAAATGGGGAAACTAATAGCACCTCCTTCATAAGGTTGTTTGGAGGATTAAATGGCTTGATACAAGTAAAGCACTTTGCAAAGTACCTGGCCCTTTGAAGGTGCTCAGTAAGTGACAGCAGTTACCATCAGATTCTCAAAGGACTTTGAGGACATTGAGAACAGTCATCCTGAGGAAAGACACTAAGAATGAAGAAAGATCCTAACCCATCTTTGCAATGTACTAGGATTGTGTTGAGGGTGTACTTGCCCAGGCCGTGTCCATATACAAATAAGTCAAGTGGGTTTTACCCTGAATAATATCTCATCCCTAGGGTATACTTTGGTTTAAAGTCCTAAGGAGGCACCCAATTTGAGGAAAACACCCAATCTGGGTCCTGTGTGTCCACCAATCATCTCCAAACAACAACCCCAGCCCCGGGTGGATCTTGGGTGTACATAGAGTCCCTCTGAAAAGTCCTGATGCCTCAACTCTGACCATATCAGAATCCCCAGGGGTGGGACTCAAGCATCGAAATTTTCTAGAGCTCCCTGTGTGATTCTAACGTACAGCCAAGACTGAGGACAACTGCTCTCGACAGGAAGCCCACATAGCTGAATTGTGTGAATTCTTTTTTTGTTTGTTTTTTGTTTTTCAAAATGAAAATAGGTTTATGTTTTTTCTCATTGTAAAATTATGATTGTAGAAAATTTAGAAAATTTAGAAAGTTATAAAAAAACCTAAAAACCACCCATAATTGCACCATCTGGAAATAACCTCTGCCTATCTATTCATTAATACACTCTGCATAGATATAAATACATATAGTTTAAAAAAAATAAACATTGGATCATGCTACCATACTACACTGTACCATTTTGTACTTGCTTCTTTCCCACTTCATGTCAGTTATAGCACAGCATTTAGTGTCCACTTTATATGGGCCTAGATCATCATTTTATTATTTTTTAATTGAAGTATATAGAGCATCATTTTTAAAGATTCTATAATATGTCATTGTAAGGATGAACCACAATGCATTTAAACAGCTTCCTTCCCATAAAACTTAATGTTTCCAATTTTTCAATATTTCTCTGATTATTTCTTTAGAATAAATTCCTAGAGATGGTAGTGCTGAGCCAAAGAGAGCATGGAGTTTGATGTATACATCACCCTCCAAAAGGCTGAACCAGTCTACCTTCCACAAGCAAACTTGCCAACACTGAGGACTCACAATCTTCTCAATATATGCCTACCTGGCAAGCCAAAAGCAGGTATTTTCTTGTTTGCTTATGCATTTCTTTTATTACCAGAGAATTTGAATTTTGTGTACACTTAGGACATAAGTACACTAAATGATAAAGCTAACATTTATATACAGCTTAGTAGGAGCCAGACATACATATATTCACTCAGTTGATTTCTCACAACCCTATGCAGTAGGTACTATTAGCATATCTATTTTACATATAAGGGAACTGAGGCCCAGAGAAGTTAAGTAACTTGCCCAAGGGCACACAGGAGTGGTACCAAGATTCAAACACAAGCAGCCTGGTGCCTGACATCATTTTCTGTAATTATTTTTTTTAACATCTTTATTGAGGTATAATTGCTTTACAATGTTGTGTTAGCTTCTGCTGTATAACAAAGTGAAGCAGCTATACATATACATATATCCCCAAATCTCCTCTCTCTTGCATCTCCCTCTCACCCTTCCTATCCCACCTTCTAGGTGGACACAAAACACCAAGCTGATATCCCTGTGCTATGCTGCTGCTTCCCACTAGCTATCTATTTTACATTTGGTAGTGTATATATGTCCATGCCACTCTCTCACTTCGTCCCAGCTTACCCTTCCCACTCCCTGCATCCTCAGGTCCATTCTCAACATCTGTGTATCAATTTACATTCCCACCAACAGTGTAAGAGGGTTCCCTTTTCTCCATGCCCTCTCCAGCATTTATTTTTTGTAGATTTTTTGATGATAGCCATTCTGACCGGTGTGAGGTGATACCACATTGTAGTTTTGATTTGCATTTCTCTAATGATTAGTGATGTTGAGCAGCTTTCCATGTGCTTCTTGGCCATGTGTATGTCTTCTTTGGAGACATGTCTATTTAGGTCTTCTGCCCATTTTTGGATTTGGTTGACTGTTTTTTAATATTGAGCTGCATTAGTTATTTATATATTTTGGACATTAATCCTTTGTCTGTTGATTCATTTGCAAATAACTACTCCCATTCTGAGGGTTGTCTTTTCGTCTTATTTATGGTTTCCTTTGCTGTGCAAAAGCTTTGACGTTTCATTAGGTCCCATTTGTTTATTTTTGTCTTTATTTCCATTACTCTAGGAGGTGGATCAAAAAAGATCTTGCTGTGATTTATGTCAAAGAGTTTTCTTCCTATGTTTTCCTCTAAGAGTTTTATAGTGTCTGGTCTTACATTTAGGTCTTTAATCCATTTTGAGTTTATTTTTGTGTATGGTGTTAGGGCGTGTTCTGAATTCATTCTTTTACATGTAGCTATCCATTTTCCCAGCACCACTTATTGAAGAGACTGTCTTTTCTCCATTGTATATCCTTGCCTCCTTTGTCATAGATTAGCTGACCATAGGTGCATGGGTTTATCTCTGGGCTTTCTATCTTGTTCCATTGATCTATATTTCTGTTTTTGTGCCAGTACCCTATTGTGTTGATTACTGTAGCTTTGTAGTATAGTCTAAAGTCATGGAGTCTGATTCCTCCAGCTCCACTTTTTTCCCCTCAAGGCTGCTTTGGCTATTTGGGGTCTGTTGTGTCTCCATACAAATTTTAAGATTTTTTGTTCTAGTTCTGTAAAAAATGCCAATGGTAATTTGATAGGGATTGCACTGAATCTGTAGATTTCTTTGGGTAGTATAGTCATTTTCACAATGTTGATTCTTCCAATCCAAGAACATGGTATATCTCTCCATCTGTTGGTATCATCTTTAATTTCTTTCATCAGTGTCTTACAGTTTTCTTCATACAGGTCTTTTGTCTCCCTAGGTAGGTTTATTCCTAGGTATTTTATTCTTTTTGTTGCAATGGTAAATGAGAGTGTTTCCTTAATTTCTATTTCAGAGTTTTCATCATTAGTGTATAGGAATGCAAGAGATTTCTGTGCGTTAATTTTGTATCCTGCTACTTTACCAAATTCATTGATTAGCTCTAGTTATTTTCTGATAGCTTCTTTAGGATTCTGTATGTATAGTATCATGTCATCTGCAAACAGTGACAGTTATATTTTTTCTTTTCCAATTTGGATTCCTTTTATTTCTTTTTTTTTTTTCTCTGATTGCTGTGGCTAAAACTTCCAAAACTATGTTGAATAAAAGTGGCGAGAGTGGGCAACCTTGTCTTGTTCCTGATCTTACTGGAAATGGTTTCAGTTTTTCACTACTGAGAACAATGTTGGCTGTGGGTTTGTCATATATGGCCTTTATTATGTTGAGATAAGTTCCCTCTATGCCTACTTCCTGGAGGGTTTTTATCATAAATGGGTGTTGAATTTTGTCAAAAGCTTTTTCTGTATCTATTGAAATGACCATGTGGTTTTTCTCCTTCAGTTTGTTAATATTGTGTATCACATTGATTGATTTGTATATATTGAAGAACCCTTGCATTCCTGGGATAAACCACACTTGATCATGGTGTATGATCCTTTTAATGTGCTGTTGGAATCTGTTTGCTAGTATTTTGTTGAGGATTTTTGCATCTATGTTCATCAGTGTTATTGGCCTGTAGTTTTCTTTTTTTGTGACATCTTTGTCTGGTTTTGCTATCAGGGTGATGGTGGCCTCGTAGAATGAGTTTGGGAGTATTTCTCCCTCTGCTATATTTTGGAAGAGTTTGAGAAGGATAGGTGCTAGCTCTTCTCTAAATGTTTGATAGGATTCACCTGTGAAGCCATCTGACTGGGCTTTTGTTGGAAGATTTTTAATCACAGTCTCAATTTCAGTGCTTGTGATTGGTCTGTTTATATTTTCTATTTCTTCCTGGTTCAGTCTCAGATGGTAGAATTTTCTAAGAGTTTTACCATTTCTTCCAGGTTGTCCATTTTATTGGCATATAATTGCTTGTAGTAATCTCTCATGATCCTTTGTATTTCTGCAGGGTCAGTTGTTACTTCTCCTTTTTCATTTCTAAGTCTATTGATTTGTCTTCTCCCTTTTTTTCTTGATAAGTCTGGCTAATGGTTTATCAATTTTGTTTATCTTCTCAAAGAACTAGCTTTTAGTTTTATTGATCTTTTCTATTGTTTCCTTCATTTCTTTTTCATTTATTTCTTATCTGATTTTTATGATTTCTTTCCTTCTGCTAACTTTGGGGTTTTTTGTTCTTCTTTCTCTAACTGCTTTAGGTGTAAGGTTAGGTTGTTTATTTGAGATTTTTCTTGTTTCTTGAGGTAGGATTGTATTGCTGTAAACTTCCCTCTTAGGACTGCTTTTGTTGCATCCCATAGGTTTTGGGTCGTCATGTTTTCATTGTCATTTGTTTCTAGGTATTTTTTGATTTTTTCTTTAATTTCTTCAGTGATCTCTTGGTTATTTAGTAGTGTATTGATTCGCCTCCATGTGTTTGTGTTTTTTACGTTTTTTTTCCCTGTAATTCATTTCTAATCTCATAGAGCTGTGGTCGGAAAAGATACCTGATACATTTCAATTTTCTTCAATTTACTGAGGCTTGATTTGTGACCCAAGACGTGATCTATCCTGGAGAATGTTCCATGATCACTTGAGCAGAAACTGTATTCTGTTGTTCTTGGATGGAATGTCCTATAAATATCAATTAAGTCCATCTTGTTTGATGTGTCATTTAAAGCTTGTGTTTCCTTATTTATTTTCATTTTGGATGATCTGTTCACTGGTGAAGGTGAGGTGTCAAAGTTCCCTACTATAATTGTGTTACTGTTGATTTCCCGTTTTATGGCTGTTAGCATTTGCCTTATGTATTGAGGTGCTCCTATGTTGGATGCATAAATATTTACAATTGTTATATTTTCTTCTTGGATTGATCTCTTGATCATTATGTAGTGTCCTTTTTGTCTCTTGTAATAGTCTTTATTTTAAAGTCTATTTTATCTGATATGAGAATTGCTACCACAGCTTTCTTTTGATTTCCATTTGCATGGAATATTTTTTTCCATCCCCTCACTTTCTGTCTGTATGTGTCCCTACAGACTTCCGTCTGAAGTGGGTGTCTTGTAGACAGCATATATACGGGTCTTGTTTTTGTATCCATTCACCCAGTCTATGTCAGTGGGTCTCTTGTAGACAGCACATATACGGGTCTTGTTTTTGTATATATTCACCCAGTCTATGTCTTTTGGTTGGAGCATCTAATCCATTTACATTTAAGGTAGTTATCGATATGTATGTTCCTATTACGATTTTCTTAATTGTTTTGGGTTTGTTATTGTAGGTCTTTTCCTTCTCTTGAAGTTCCTGCTTAGAGAAGTTTAGCATTTGTTGTAAAGCTGGTTTGGTGGTGCTGAATTCTCTTAGTTTTTGCTAGTCTGTAAAGGTTTTAATTTCTCTGTTGAATCTGAATGAGATCCTTGCTGGTAGAGTAATCTTGGTTGTAGGTTCTTCCCTGTCATCACTTTAAATATGTCCTGCCACTCCCTTCTGGCTTGCATAATTTCTACTGAAAGATCAGCTGTTAACCTTATGGGGATTCCCTTGTTATGTTATTTGTTGGTTTTCCCTTGCTGCTTTTAATATTTTTTCTTTGTATTTAATTTTTGATAGTTTGATTAATATGTGTCTTGGCGTGTTTCTCCTTGGATTTATCCTGTATGGGATTCTCTGTGCTTCCTGGACTTGATTAACTATTTCCTTTCCCATATTAGGGAAGTTTACAGTTATAAGCTCTTTAAATTTTTTCTCAGTCCCTTTCTTTTTCTCTTCTTCTTCTGGGACCCCTATAATTCGAATGTTGGTGCATTTAATGTTGTCCCAGAGGTCTCTGAGACTGTCCTCAATTCTTTTCATTCTTCTTTATTCTGCTCTGTGGTAGTTACTTCCACTATTTTATCTTCCAGATCACTTATCTGTTCTTCTGCCTCAGTTATTCTGCTATTGATTCCTCTATACAAATTTTAATTTCATTTATTGTGTTGTTCATCATGGTTTGTTTGCTCTTTAGTTCTTCTAGGTCTTTGTTAAACATTTCTTGTATTTTCTCCATTCTATCTTCAAGATTTTGGATCATCTTTACCATCATTACTCTGAATTCTTTTTCAGGTAGACTGCCTATTTCCTCTTCATTTGTTTGGTCTGGTGGGTTTTTACTTTGCTCCTTCATCTGCTGTGTGTTTCTCTGCATCCTTATTTTGCTTAACTTACTGTGTTTGGGGTCTCCTTTTCCCAGGCTGCATGTTCATAGTTCCCATTGTGTTTGGTGTCTGCCCCCAGTGGCTAAGGTTGGTTCAGTGGGTTGTGTAGGCTTCCTGGTGGAGGGGACTGGTGCCTGTGTTCTGGTGAATGAGGCTGGATCTTGTCTTTCTGGTGGGCAGGACCACATCCAGTGGTGTGTTTTGGGGTGTCTGTAGCCTTCTTATGATTTTAGGCAGCCTCTCTGCTAATGGGTGGGGTTGTGTTCCTGTCTTGCTAGTTGTTTGGCATAGGGCGTCAAGCACTGTAGCTTGCTGGTTGTTGAGTGGAGCTGGGTGTTGGCGTTGAGATGGAGATCTGTGGGAGAGCTTTCGGCATTTGATATTATGTGGGTCCGAGAGGTCTCTGGTGAACCAGTGTCCTGAACTCAGCTCTCCCATCTCAGAGGCTCAGGCCTGACACCCAGACGGAGCACCTAGACACTGTTGGCCCCACGGCTTTTTTTCTTTTCCTCTGTGCTCAGTCTAGTTCCACTTGCTCATAGACGGCCACGTTCAGAGGCCGCCCCCCTGCACTTCAGACCAGACTTTCTCATGGGAAATGGTGACAGTGACACCTCAGCTCGAGGGAAATAGTTGTGACTCTTCTTCTCAGTCCAGTTTCATGTGCTTATAGGGGGTCGTGTGCAGAGGCTTTGTGTCTAATGCGTCAGATCACAGATTCCATGGCAGACTTCTGCACGACACCTCATTGAAGATGACAGCATGTTCTTTACCGCTATTCTACACTCCTCTCAGAAACATCTAGTTGTATATTTTACCTATTTTTCTATTAGGGTATTTGTCTTTTTCATTCTGAGTTATAAGGGTGCTTGAGATGACAGATAGATAGATAGATAGATAGATATTATAGATAGATAATCCATGTGTATTTCAGTATCTTCTTATATACAGTTAAAATCTGTTTACTCAGCTTATATCTGTCATTTGTCCTTTAATGTTCATTATATTTTGTTACACAACATTTTTTAAGAAAAATGTTTATTCAAATAATATTAACACATTCTTGATATGCAAGAGTCAAACAACACGGAAGTATAGATAACAACTGTGCTCTATCCCCTTTGCTCTCCTGCCTCAGAGGTAACTGTACCCAGGTTTAAGGGCATTCCCTTAAGTTCCCTTCAGATGCTCTACATACATTTAACAGTCACACAGAGTTTTTCCTCAGTTTTGCAAAATGGACCATATTGTAGGATTGCTTGTGAAAGGTTGTTTTTGGGTTTTGTTTGTTTGTTTGGTTTGTTTTGTTTTAACTTAACAGCATTTTCTAGATATCATTCCAGCTAATATAAAAAAGTCTCTTTCATAGTATAGACTCACCACTTTATTTAACTACTCTCCTTAATGAACATCTAGGTTTCTCCCAGAGGAAAAAAAATTTTTTCAAGTTGCTACAACTCTAAATTCTTTAAAGTTCTGCCTTTGGTGCCATGCTAAGAATTTCTCCACCTCAGTATTATAAAGAATATTTAATCTTAGTATTTTTACAGTTTTCCATATGTATGTTATAACTGACCAACTTTAAAAATTCTCTTCTTAGGTTTGCTAGTTTTCAGTTCGTTCTTTTGGGTTCTCTAGGGTAACAATCATGTTTCTGCAAAGAATGATAATTTGATTTTTAATATTTATGTCTCTCAGTCCTTTTCTTGTTTTTGTTTTTCTCCCCATTAGCTAGATCTAGAACATCTATTTTATTTTTTAATATTTATTTTATTTATTTGGCTGCTCCAGGTCTTAGTTGCAGCATGCAGGATCTTTGCTGCAGCATGTGGGCTCTAGTTGCCTGACCAGGGATCAAACCTGGGCCCCTTGCACTGGGAGTGTGGAGTCTTAGCCACTGGACTACCAGGGAAGCCCTTAGAACTTAAAAAGCTTGTTTCCAACTTCAATTCCCAACTAAATATTGGGGGAAGTAAAGAAAGGTGTTGAGTTAGTTTAACAGTAACTGTCAAGTTGGAGAAAAGGAAACAGTAGATTGAAAGCTTCTTTCAAAACTAATTCTTTAGGGCTTCTGTGGTGGCGCAGTGGTTGAGAGTCCGCCTGCCGATGCAGGGGACACAGGTTCGTGCCCCGATCCAGGAAGATTCCACACGTCGCGGAGCGGCTGGGCCCGTGAGCCAGGGCCGCTGAGCCTGCGCGTCAGGAGCCTGTGCTCCGCAATGGGAGAGGCCACAACAGTGAGAGGCCCGCATACTGCAAAAAACCAAAACTAAACAAACAAACAAAAACTATTTCTTTAACTCAATCAATGTGGCCACAGTGTATTTTGTGGGGTCAAACTGGGCTTGGACTGAGGAACTGGCGTATATGAGAGGGAAATTTGCTACATATAAGGGGATTCAGCAAATAAGTACATCTATTGAGGATAATGAGAGCCAGGCTTCTCATGGAGAAGAGAGTTATATACAGAGAAAGGGGCAAGGCTAGAATAAATTCCATGATACTAGATTAGAACAGGAAGTACTGGTGTAAACTCATGGGTTTTAATACATATTATAATATATATAAATCTTGAAATAAATATGTTTGCACACTTGTTATGTAAATATGTGGGTATGAATATATACACATATATATATTGCCTGGCTTGGCCACTGAGAGACTCAAAAGGCAACAACACCTCAGTATCAGTGAGCACACCAGTGTCTAGATCTGGGCTTCTAAATTCTCCATTGAAAGGAACCAGATCTAAAACTTCTCTCCAGGAGCTTTCCTCCCTGTGGTTATAGAATCACAGGCTCAGAGGATGTCTAAGTCTGCTCACTCACTTTACAGATGGGCACGCTGAAACCCTAAGTTTTCTATTCTTTTCTTTTGGTATTGGCTTTCTTAAAATGACAGGAGAAAAACAATCATCTAATATCAACATAGAGTATCTCACAATGGCTTTCTGAAGATGAGTGGTGGAAACTATATTTCTTTCTCTCTTTCTTACTAGGAAAACCAAGGCCTAAAGACACTCTGCCTGTATTAGGAAAAGAACTGAGCTCTCATGTTCCGACTTAGAAGGTGGAGGCCACTTGGTTGCACAGCTGAAGGCTGTGTATTATTAGCTCTTTTCATGATAAGCCAGCTTTTCTTCCTGAGTTACCAAGTAGATGCCTCCTGCAGCCTGTTGGTATAAGATTTCTACACAGTAGATACCAGGTGTGTTGGCTGGCTAACCTGCCCATGGCCCCAGATTCCTGACCTGCTGGGAAAGCATTCCTCTACTTGAAAAGGCAAGACAGCTACTTACATTTTTAATGATCAGTGGGTATCTCGTTACCCGTTGCATAGGCTTCAGTATAAAACTAGAGAGTGGCATTCCCTTACAGCGAGGGTCCATGGCCAGTCTCTGCAATAAGAGATTTTTTTAAATGTACTTAAGAAGTTTGCAAAATCTGGTCAGTGACATCAACATCGATGTTATTCAGGACTCCCCACCCATCACATTGTCTCATTTAGCTGAATGACAGCTGAGGAACCGGAGCAGGAAGAACCGGGCTGGTTATCCCCAAGCCAGGAGGAGGCACATTCCAGATGGAGAGTGGGAATCTACCTTGGACGTGACTCAGCTGCAGGGTTGACCCCTGCTCCCCAGATCCAGTGGACCTTCCATGGGACATGAGGTTCCTTACTTCCAGAGATGAGATTCTGGCTTTACAGAGAATATTTCCTCTGGATACCTACCAAAACTTTATAACATTCCCAGGAGCAAGGAGAGTCACAAGACTATAGGGTCAGAACAAAAATCCCCCTTAAGTCCCAGAGATGCTGGAAGCGCCTGGCCGGATCTCACTATCTGTTTTGGGTGAAGCCTGCACTCGCCGGTGGGAGCCCCAGAAGGGTAGGGTTGGTGAAGCCGAGACATGAGGGTCAGGCCCCCAGTCCCAGGGGCTGTGGTTATCTCCACTCTGGACTCCCTGCCTCTTTCCTTCCACCACTTTTGTCAACTTGACTGGAGGACAAGAGTCCTTTTACCTCCAAAGGGTGACCCTGTCTACAAGTCACAGGGGTTATATGGTGACAGCTCTCAAAGGTTTAATGTCTTAGGAACAGGTTTAATGCCATGACCTGGACCCCAAGCCCTGGGACCTGTCAGTGCCCGAACCTGCTCCATCCGTGGACACCATTATTCCAGGAACACTTTGCAGCAGGCAAAGGCATGTCAAAGTCCCGCAGGAATGAGGCAGGGAGAGGGGATGAGGGGAGGGGTGAGAAGGGGAGGGGCAACAAGGCCCCTCCTGGGCTGGTGTCAGCATTTTCCTCAAGTTCAAGTACATCCAGTGATGAACTCATCCTGCCTGCCCCCAGGGAGGATGCGGCCCTTGGCTGGAACCCCAGGTGGCCCATGGCACCTGGCAGCCCAGTATCTGCTCTCCAGTCTCCAGCCCACCCTAGGCCTACTTCATAGCAGTGTTTCTTCCCTTAGATGCCCCACTCATTGGGTAGAAAATCAGAACATTTAATATTGAGAAACAGGGTGAGAAAGAAAGAACAAGAACATCTGATGCTATGGCCGAGAAGAGATGGCATTTTCCCCTCCCAGTGATGACTCCACAAACTTGGTTACCTGGGGGAGTGGGAAAAGCCTGCCCCCAAAATGCAGGAGGTACAAAGATAAGCCTGTCATTAGTATGATTATTTTGCTGTCTGTTCATCAAAATGTGCCTCTTTAGCAGACGTTATTTTATTCTCTTTTTTCTTCCCCTCTGGGAGAGGTTGGGGCTGATTGCATGGGCTGGCCTGGCCAGCAGGGACCCACCCCAGCGAAGGGCAGTAGACCCAAAGCCTGGGGTCTCCAGCAGCATGGGACCCACTTCCCCACAATGTCCCTTGGTGGGCACATGGCTCTCCAGACCCTTGTTATCCTCCAAGGCAGAGGTCCTGGCATCCCACACTCACCCCCATGGGCTTCTTAGAGCTTGAGTCCATCAAAAAGAACCAATTGGGAAAAAAACAAAGGGTCCATTGGGATTGCCGGCCATTCCCTTTGCAGGTGAAGGGCAGAGAGCAGCAAAGAACTGAGGATGCTCAGATTAAACAGAATAGGAAACCTGAGACCCACCAGCCCTCCTAGGCCTAAAATTGAGATGGAGGATTTAAACGTGTATTCAAATAACACCCCTCACACCTGGCCAAGGCAGAGCTTCTAGGCCAGCACTGGTCCCTCCTCTCCAAGCCCACCCCCTTGGTCCCAGCCACTCGCCGGCGAGAGGCATCCCCTACTGTTCAGCTGAGACCTCACCCTTGTTGGCCTTCTGTAAATATGTGAATCAGCCCCTCACATGCCCAGCTGCTGGAAGACGGCCACTCGGCGGGGGCAGAGACTCAGCTCAGCCTGGGCTCCTTACTTTGACAAACTCCTTGAAGTCGGGGGCCTCATCTGTCTTCTGCTGGATCAAGGCAGCCCCGTTGAGCTGGCAGCTGCAGAAGCGGATGTAGGGTTGCATGTGTGGCAGCTGGGCAGTCAGGATGTCCCCGATCATCTTCACAGGCATCTTCTCCCCAGACATCTTCTTGCGAACTCTCAGCGCTCTGCACAGAAACACGAGAAGTGAGCGCCCTCTTCACGCTCTCTGACGCATACACAGCACACTTCTAGGTGGTACAGAAATGGGATGTGTGTGAGGGGCACAAACCCAGGGCCACTAAAGCATCTATGTGGCAGACAAGGAACAGGAAAAGAAATGAGTCTAGTGCTACAAAGAGGTATCACTGGGGCATTTTTCTTTGACATGAAGTCTGTTTGCTGGCTCTTAGGAAGAAAAACTTAAAATAAAAAAACACAACTTTGCTGAACAAGTCAGCATAAAAGACAATTTTTTCTTGTGGAAATATATGGAATCCTGTTTTTGAATAACTCAGACAGGATCCCTGGGTGGATGTCTCACTTTATGGTTGATCTGTCCAGGCTGGTATGGCCCCAACACTGAACCTGTTTCCGGGGCCAGTGCTACCCAAGGGAAGCTGCTGTTGCCAGGGGCCATGGAGGCTCAATTTCAGACCAAACAAAACATAATCAAGATGGTAAATCAACTGCCACAGAAAAACAATCCCATTATGTTCACGAAAGCCAGGTATAAATGATTGTTTGAACAATCTGTGCCATTCTCTGGTTCACTGCTCCATCGCTGTGGCTAATTTGAAGTTGACTGGATTAAGAGGAGTTCTGAAGAGAGAAGCCTATTCATATGATAATGGGTCATAGACTCAAACAATTTATATCCTGGAAGCTGAGAAGGGACTAGAGGGACTGGAAAGTGTTTGTTCAGGAGTCCAGCTGCATCTGAGTGTTCAAGACCATAACAATCAGGACTGTGCATCCCACCCTTCTAACTCGTATGTCAACTCCTAACCCAGCATCTATAAGAAGGGCGTGGCACCGAGCTTTTATGCAGCAAGGATAGCAATGTACTATAAGGGCAGGACCTCGACATATGAGGCCATGGGTGTGTTCTGCCTACCCTGGTGATTATGGATGATGGACGGCTGGATGGCTGGATGCCTGGATGGATGGATGGATGGATGGATGGATGGATGGATGGAAGGAACAGAATGGTATGATATGGGATTTTTACATAAGGCTGGGAGGATGTTACTATGAATTCCTCTGGCTGCTTTCAAGGTCATGGGTAGGGCTATATAATTCTAAGAAGGCTCTGCAATCTTTGTATTAAAAACTTCAGATCACTTTATTTTCTTTCTCCTACATTTTTGGTTAAAGAAAAAAAAATCTTTGGACTGGGAAACAAGCCAAGGAGAAAAACTTTAGGGACAGTGCGTTATGTGGTCCAAACAATGAGCCACTCCCCCTCAAGCAGGTGCCTTTGTGGGGAGAGGTGCTGGTCTGCGCTGGCTGCCTGGGGTGTGAGGAGTGGCAGGTTGGTACTCTCAGGATGGCCAGGTGGCCACTGCTCATTGGGGGGTTGGTGTGGAATATCTCCCAGTGTGTAGAAATTTGCTCAAGGGTTACGTCACTACCAATCCTGGGGGATGAGAGTGCTGAATAACGATGTTACAAACTTGCTATGGACGGAAATGGGAAGAAATTCCATCATTCCATGATTTTCCAATGAGGAGCAACACAATCTTTCTGCAAGGGAATAAGAGTACGTTCACCTGCTCCCCTCCTTTTATTTATTTTTTTTAATGATGGGGAGAGAAGAAAAAGGGAAAAGAAAAAAGATCACACGCAGATCATCCCTGTCTTGAGGAAGTTAAGCCAGTTCCTGGGTTCTGGAGGCCCACACTTGGAGACCTGAGTTGTTCAACTGCGAGACAGACCTAAAATCAGGCCCCTGCTATGGACCAGGCACCTGTTAGGTTGAACTGTGAGTCAACTTCTGGGATGTTCTACCGTACAGGCAAGACTTTTGAGGACTGAGTTGGAGTGGTTTGAAACAGGGCACGTCACCAGGCTCAGGGGTCACATGAGTCCATTGCTGCAGCCTCAGCCCCGCCCTTGGGTGAGCTGATTTGTCATCTCATATAGAGGTCTATGGAGTCAAGGGCAGCTAATGAACACATCAGAGAGCCTGACATTTGCTGACCGAACAAGTAGCCCTCTGAAGTTCTCAGATCAAGGGGATGGTCAAGAGAGCTGGCCTTTATGAAGGTGTCCTATGTGTCAAACAATTTTTTTTAACCTATATGACTTCTTATCCCTATTGACAGTTGGGGAAACCGAGGCATGCAGAAATCGAGTGACTTGACCAGAGTCACACAGCTCATGGGTGGCAGGAAGCCCTGGTCTCCAGAGCCCACAGTCTGCAAGAACCGCATGTGAGAACAAGCACCGTGCCCAGCCCCGCCTCCCCTCAAGCTGCTCGGGGCTCCTGGCCTGTCCTCGCTCCAGAAGCAGCTCCTGCCATCCCACCAAGGGGGGCTTCCACGGCCCCTCTGCTCTTCCCTTCCCTTCTGTCCTTCCTCTTCATTTCCTCGAGCCTCTCCCTCCTTTCCTCCCACCCTGCCCACTCCCACCCAAAGCCCCTTCTTTCCTTCTCCCCACCCTGTCTTTACCCCACAAGGTATCTTTTTCACTTTTTATTTTTCTTTGTTTTTCTGCCTAAAATAAAATCATGGCTATTCTTCTTAAGTTAAAAAGAAAACTGAATACTTAATATTTAATAAAAACTTTTTTGGAGGGGGAGAAGTTCTTTCATTTATTTATTTTTCAAGCAAGGAGGCAGGAAAGGATCTTGATTAAAAAAACAGCTGCAGTACCTGGTTCTGCACACCCTATCTCACTTCTGCGTCCCTACTGCTATCACTTCTAACAGCCACCCCTAGGGGCCTGCGCCTAGCTCTTAACTTTAAAATGTTCTAGATTCTTCTCCCCTACTCTGCTCATTGAAGACAAACTTCTCAGCTCTCTGCTCACAGGTAAGACGGTCAACCATCCATTTTCACCCCCAACCAGAGGCGGCATTAGTAGGAAGTCTGTGTGCCCCAGGTAGATCCCTTTTATGATCATTTTATTTGTTTCTTATTTATCTGTTTGATAAATCCTACGTCCCCCCTCTAAGTACAAGGAGTCACTGGCCCTTGTATCAGGAGTGAGAGATACGTGGCTGCCCACTGCAGCCTTCCAGGGAGAGCTGCCTTAAGTTCTCTTCATCTTCTTCCATCCTGCCAGGAGTCCTAAATCTTCCCATCATTGGGATTAGTCCTTTGCACAAAGAAATTAAGTCTATGCAGCAAAAGTGTATATCTACAATATGGGCGCTCACCATAAAATTCTTTCAATTTTTTCTGGTATGTTTGAAAATGTTCATAATAAGATTTTGAAAAGGAAAAAAAAAAAGAAAAGGAAGGAAGAAAGAAATCAGGTCCCCGGAAAGCTCCTGCTAAATACAAGTATTTTATCTGGAAAATGAAAAGATCAGCCCAACTAACCAATCAGGTCATCAGAGGAAGGCGCAGAGCGTACCTGTGATGGGAGAGGGGGTGTCTGTGCCCGCTGGTGCCATGATTGCCAGCTGTACACCTGATCTCCTTGCTCCCTGGGATAACCCTGCATGCTAGACAGGGCGGGCGCCCTGACTGCAATTTTACAAGCTCTAAAACAAAGGGGTGGGGAGTTATCTGCCCGAGGTAACTGCCCAAAACGAGTTAGAAGGCGCTGGAGCCCAGATGAAAACTTGAGACGTCTGCCTCCTGGTCTCACCTTCTTTCCATCGAGGGCAGGACAGGGTGGAACCCCTAGTGGGACCCTGGGCATTGTCCACTGAGCAGCCCGGGGCACCCTGATCGCCTTCTGTGTGACTTTGGACAAGTCACTCAACCTCTCTGAGCCTCGTTTCTGTGGTTGCAAGAGCGTTCTCAATTCCTACCTCCGGGGCTGTGGAGCCCATCAGCGCTAATGGGAGGAAGGAACACGCAGGCCTGGCCCTGACAGAGCTCAGGAAAGGGGCTTCTGCTTTCCTGACAGGAGCAGGACGGAGGGTTAAAAGTACAGAGACAACAGAAAGGCATGGGGAGCGCCGATGCTGGGAGGGTTGGGGAGGGGTGTCACTCGGGAACATCAGACACATTTCCTGCCTCCCCACCCCCATGCAGCCGCCCAAGGAAAGAGGTGTTAACTTGTAGGTATATGTTCAACAGAAAACCTCTTCATCTATTTCAAAACAACCTGTCTCCAACACTTGAGGTTTAGTACTTGTAGGTTCAGGGGTTAACTAGCCCACCTGCCCCAAGTGACAAGGCAGCCTCTCTCCAAGGCAAGAGTGGGTGCTCAGCCCACCCTGGGGCCCAAGCCTAGCACTTACGAGGGACCAGGCAATCGCTGTCTAAATGCTCCCTAAGGAGAACCGTACGTGGTAGATACTATTATCACCCCCATTTTACAGATGAGGACACTGAGGCCCAGGGAGCATAGGCGACTTGCTCAAAGCAGGTAGGCAACAGCAGGGTGTGAGCCCAAGAGTCTGACCCAGACCTACGCTAGAAACCTCTACAATATGCTTCTCAAGGGGGGTAATGGAAATACTTTCTCCAAGCCACCCCCATGCCGTCATCTTTGATTAACGTCTTCTAGAACATAGAGACAGAAGACGTTATAGTTTTTCTTCACATCCACCTCTCTGTCCATCCCTTCATCGACTCCCAAACACACTCAGGAAAGTGGGGACCTGAAATCCCTTTATAAAATCCCAGGGACCACATTCAGGGAATAGCTGCTTCCCGATTATATGAACCTAGAGAGCTGGAATGGACACCAGTTCCCAGGGCCTGTGCTTCCTCCTGGCCCCCAGGATCACCACAGACTTCATCTGTTTTCTAGCAAATGATGTTATACCGAGGGCCTGGTGGACACAGATTTGGAAGTTCTTTTAAGAACTGGAAAGGACTTTTGTGATGATGTAATCCAATCCCTTCCTTTTACCGGTGGGGAAACTGAGGAAGGGCAGCAAGTTGGGCTCCAAACCCAGGTCTCCAGACTCCTGGCCCAGTGTTTCTCCCTGGCCCTGCAGCTGCCTCTGAGAATTAAAACAGGAATAAATAAAATAGCAACCGCTCCAGGCCAGCTCCTCAGAGGCCTATGCTGAGAACTGCCGCTGACCGTGGCCATGCGCGGTCCCACCGTTTCCCATCTTCAGGAGCCAA
Source organism: Stenella coeruleoalba (assembly GCF_951394435.1). NCBI lineage: Eukaryota > Metazoa > Chordata > Mammalia > Artiodactyla > Delphinidae > Stenella > Stenella coeruleoalba. The sequence continues at coordinate 133,375,069 of NC_137150.1, read as the reverse complement.
GAGAGTCTCAAGAGACCAACATTCCCCCAATGGAACCAGGGTCTGAGGCATGGGGGGCTGCCCCCCGCCTGGATGGAGCTGGCCAGCGATTAGGAGCCAGAATTGGCCCAGCTCTGTTCATTCTAGAACCACGGTAAAAGCAGGAACCGGGATGCCTGAGCAATCCGTTCTCCCCAGTGAAAAATTGGGGGTGTGTTTCCAGAAAGCACCAGGGCAAGAAAGAGCGATGGTTCTCGTGAGTGGAAATGAGGAAGAGAGGCAGAAAGAAACACAGGGCGGCATGCACGGAGGGGACACACGGACGAAGCCGCGTGGCAGGGCCGGTGCGCGAGGGCTAAGGCGGGCTGGGGTAGAGAAGAGGCTTACTTCAGCAGTTTGATATTACACATAATCAGGTCCTTCCAGTTAACAAAAATCATAGCACCCTCTTTCTCTGTCAGCAGCTCAGACTCCATCAGGGGTTTCTGAAAGATCTACAGATGCAGAAAACGAAGCAGTACAGAAAGCAAACAGTTAGCTTAAAACTCAAACGCACGCACACACCGGCCTGTTCAGAGCCACGGGAAGGACCGAGGCATCTGCAGCTTTGGTTGGGAGGCCCAGAAGCTGCAGAGTTTCTGAAGCAGGTGGCCCTCCCTCTGCCGGGGTCTATGGGGCTGGTGGGTTCCCATCAGGCCCACACTGTTTTACAAGGAGGCCCACTAAACCCTGGAGGACAGGCCTTAACTCCGCCAGGACTCAGCAGGGGGTCTGGACAAAGGCACTCAAGCCCTCACCTGCCACGGTGGGGAATTGGGCACAGGGGGGAAGTGGAGGGCCGAGAGATGCATGGGGTGGGGGGCACTCCCGCATTCCTGCTCCCAGCATCGGCTGCACAGACAAGCCTCAGGAAGCCCAGGGGAGCAGCCCTGGCAGCCGGGCCCCCAACCAGCAGCCTGGGGACAGGATGGACTCCTCTGCTCTGCCCGCAGCCTGGGCTGGGCCTGGGACGGAGCCAGTGAGTGAAGGCCTGGTACCAGGTGGGCGCTGCCCCCCTCCAGGGCTCCAGGAAATTGAGGAGCGTCACCAAGCTCCGCGTGGGTGGGCAACTCACAGCAGACCACAGGTCTTGACTGAGCCCCACGTGGTGAGCCCCTGCCTAGAAAGAGGTCATAGCTACCACTGCAGGCAGGCTGCTCGCTGGAAGGTACCTTAGGGACCGGGGCAGGCTGACGCTGATCCCTGGGAGCCCAGAGCACTTCATGAGTCTTTAAGCCGATGTTGAACCTGGCATATACCAGGCCACTGCACAACGTACCGTATCTAAGAGGGTGACATTCACAGCCTAGACATCCAAGACTGTATACTTAGTGACAGTCACATGTCTTGAGAAAGGGACACCTCTTCATACCGATGCTCCCTAAGCATGAATGATGGCCTTGGGGGCCATCAACTCATCCTGCATCCTGTACTCATCAACACTGGGTAACCGAGCAATGCCTTTCGGGGTCGTTAAGACTATCAGAGGAGATGGTTTCACAATTGTTGGGGTACAGGGGTTCCCAAACGATGATGGTACTTTTCAAACTGTAGGGTGACCCCGACGTCCAGCTCTGCAAACCCCTGTCTCCTAATATGGCAACCTCCCATGAGTATGGACCAAAGGCTTCCTGAAAAGCAGAACTTCCCAACTCTGCACCTCCCCATCCTCTGGACTAGGCAGACAAGGCCCTTCAACAGCTCCCTGGGAGGAGAGCCAAAATGAGACATCGTCCAGGACGGGGGAGGGAGGGTACGCACGGGGTGCCGGGAGGAAACATCTTCATTCTCTGCAACAGATTTTTCTGGTGGGTAATATGTAGCATGAGGAATAACCAAGATATCAGCAGATGACTGCCATCTTTCAGATGTCACTGCTGAGGGCCAGGGAGATGATGCTCTATGGCATCAATTAGCTGGTGGCTGAGCTGCAAGTTCTCTGAGCCGAGCTCAGACTCCCACCTCACAGCCTGTGTGTCCCCGCTCATGCACTCCTCACAGGCTCATCTATCCCTGGCTTGAAGGGTCTCTGCCCCTCTGTGGGTAGGACTCACAGATGAGAATTGAGTCCGTGGCCGCGGATGAGAATTAAGCATCTTCTCTTGGGTAAGACTCTCCTCTGTGATGTACCGTCCTGATGCTCCCGTACCTCAGAAAGCTTCTCACACTGGGAATCAGGACCCAGCCCTCCTTGACAGAGTCGCTGCCTTCCCCACCCTCTGCCAGTGCCCCCCACCCTGCCCCAGCACCCCCAGCTGCCCTTACCTCCGTGACCAGCTGCAGGTCATTCACATAGTTCTCCTCCGTGACAATGAGCTCGTGGATGTAGCCCTGTCGCTTTCTCTCAGTTGGGGTCAACATATCCAAGAGGTGTAAGTCTGAACACCCTGCAAAACACAACCATGGGGACAATTTAGTCCAGGTCTGGGGAAGCCTGTACAGCTTCATGGGGAAGATCCCCAGGGTCCTCGTGGCCTCGTGGTCTCACTCCAGTTAGACAGTGTTGTCCCCTAAAAAAATATGTTCAAGCCCTATCCCTGGTAACTCTGAAGGGGACTTGTTTGGAAATAGGGTCTCTGCAGATGCAATCTAATTAAGACAAAGTCATATTCAATTAGGGCGGGCCCTAGCCCAATATGACTGGCATGCTTATAAGAAGACTACACAGAGACAGACAGACGGAACGCCACATGACGACAGAGGCAGAGCCTACAGTGACGTGTCTACAAGCCAAGGAATGCCAGGGATTGCTGGCAGCAACAGAAGCTAAGGGAAAGGCATGCAATAAATTCTCCCCTGAAGCCCGCAAAGGAACATGGCCCGGCCCAAACCTTGATTTTGGACGTCTCACCTCCAGAACTACGAGAAAATAAATTTCTGTTGTTTTAAGCCCACCCAGTTTGCGGTCATTTGTTACCGCAGCCTCAGGAAGCTATTACAGGCCTCACACTCCTGCTTCAGCAAAACCACTAAAAGAGTGGGGACTTCCCTGGCAGTCCAGTGGTTAAGACTCCGTGCTCCCAATGCAGGGGGCACGGGTTCGATCCCTGGTCGGGGAACAAAGATCCCACATGCCACATGGGGCGGCCTAAAAACAAACCAAAACAAACAAACAAACAAACTAAACAGAGTAGACTTAGTAACAACTGGCTGACATTTCCTGAGGGCTCTCACCATGCCAGGTGCTCTACCAGGAGCTGAACACTGACAGTTGTGTTTAATGCTTACATAGACACTAAAATCATCCCCATTGTACAGACAGGGAAACTGAGGGTCAGAGAGGTTGCCTCACCCAAGCTCTCTCAGCTGGGTGGTGGAGAAGCTGAGATGGGAACCTGACACTTTGACCCCAGAGACTGGGCTCTACCCCAGATCACTGCTGTTAGATCCGAGCTACAGGAGGGCACATGGTTATCCTGAGGTTGGTTTTTGGAGGATGAAATGGCGGTGCTGAGGCTCCTGATGGGCCCGGGGATAGGGCAGAGGTGGGGCACATCCAGACGCTGCTGGGCAAACTCTCCTGGACCAGGCTGCTGTCCTGCACTCACGGGAGCTGAGCAGTGAACCTACAGGCGGACAGGGAATTCCTCCAGGTGCAGATGGCCGGACACAGCTTTGGCTGCAGGTCCACGAGGAGTAGGCTCTGCTGACGTGGGGTGGGGCAGGCACAGCAGGTGGCACCCGCCCTGGCCTCTGCTCACTCAGCCGGTTACTTGGGGTTGGTCTGCTTTGGATGCTCTCGGGTTTTGGGCAGAGGCTGTCCCCTGCCCCAGGCACACTGGAATGAGGGGCGGGGAAGCTCGCGGCTCTAGGGAGTACCCCTCCTGCAGGTCTGGACCTACCTCTTCCAGGTCAGTGGTCCCCTCAGCCCTGTCCTTTTTATCAGGGGTTCTTTGTTTAATCACCAAAACCAGATTTGTAAAGAAGACTGGGAGGTGTCTTGGATGTAGGTGGGGGTGAGGCGCTGAGTCCCATTCACTTGCTTTCCGCATCCCTTCTTCTCCCCACAAGGGGGTGCTGTGGAGCACAGTGCGGAACCCCCTGCTGGACACCAGTGGTTCTCAAAGTCGGGTCCCTAGACGGGCAGCATCAGCAGCACCTGGGAGCTTATTAGAAATGCAGATGCTCAGGCCCCTGCTGACTAGACTGTGGAGTCAGGGCCTGGAATCTGATGTAATAAGCTATCCAGGGGGCTTCCCTGGTGGCGCAGTGGTCGAGAATCTGCCTGCCAATGCAGGGGAAATGGGTTCGAGCCCTGGTCTGGGAAGATCCCACGTGCCGCGGAGCAACTGGGCCCGTGAGCCACAACTACTGAGCCTGCGCATCTGGAGCCTGTGCTCCGCAACAAGAGAGGCCGTGATAGTGAGAGGCCCGCGCACCGTGATGAAGAGTGGCCCCCGCTTGCCACTAGAGAAAGCCCTCGCACAGAAACGAAGACCCAACACAGCAAAATAAATAAATTAATTTAAAAAAAAAAGAAACAAGCTATCCAGGTAACTTTTTAGGTACACTCAAATCTGAGAAGACTGCTCTGAACTATCAGGGGTTCCTCAGAGTTTCCATCTTCCCCCGAGGGAGCTTCTAGGCTCGTGACTGATCTAGTCTATATGCTGGAAGCTTCTGCAAATAGAACGATCCCTCTGGGGCGAATGATATCATAGACTTCTTGGTAAATGCTTCACTAGGCCCAAGATTAACTCTGAGCTGGCGCTTCCAGCCTTCAGTTGTCCCCTCCCCTGGCCAAATGCCCTCTCTAGAATGCTGGAGCTTCTCTTCCTGGGACAGGATAATCCCAGGATGGGCAGATGGATGCCAGGAAAGCATCAAGGCTTTCATGTTAACACCCTCCACGCCCTTCCATCCAAGACCTCATTCAAAGCCATGGCAGTGCGGCTAAACTACAATTCCACAGGGCCACGGGCTGAGTATGAGCCTTCGCGTAGGTCTGCAGATGTTTCTGGGACTCGGGCCCTCTGTTCAGCCACCAGCTTGGTCTAGCTGTCCTTCCTGCCTCGGTGCATTGACTGTGTTTTATTAAAACAATTGCATCAACAATGAATTCTCAGGGAGGAAGCAAGTCATGACTGCTCATCTGGGGGGCTCAGCCAACCTCTGCCAAGGTGACGCGTGAGCCCCGGCTTACCGGAAGCTGAGTGATGTCACCAGTTTCTTTAGCTTTCTTTAGGAAAGCCACCCAGGAAACACTCTTGAATTTGGGAGGAAAATATCTCATTCCTGCCTTATTCTTACCAAACTTTCCTGTTAGTGAGTCCAAGGGCCCAGGGGTAAGTCCATTTCTTGTTAAAGGGTAGAATACAGCCCTTGCATTACAGACTTGTATGAACTCAGGGAAGCAGAGTCTCCCCTGCAATTTTCAGGACATTCCTTTCTTCAGGGATATGAGTACTGGTACAGACCAGCAGCTCTAAAACTCAGTTCCCACACACTGTGCAGTGACGTTTGCAGGGACACAAACATCGGGCTAGTAGTGGACACTGGTTGGAACAGTCTTCCAAACGTCCCCGTAGGTCACAATTCCTCTTGCAGAATCTGGTGGATGCTATGAACTCTTACCTCAGAAAACATATGCATACAATGCACACAATATACACATTCTGCACCCAATTTTAAAGGATTTGCAGACCCTCTTGAAGCTTGCTCATGGATCTCATTCCTTCATTCCTTTGACAAATATTTACTGATATCCTACTGTGCTGGGTGCTGGGAATTCATGATGGAAGAGGAGAAACGCCTGACCCCCAGAGCATAGCGCTAAGAACCCTGGGGTCGTCAGCTGGGGGTGATGCCGCCCCCCCCAACAGTACTGAAGGCAGTACTGCCCCCCCACAGGCTGAAGACGGTACTGCCTGCCCACAGGCTGAAGACGCTACTGCCCCTCCCCCAGGCTGAAGACGGTACTGCCCCACCTACAGGCTGAAGACGGTACTGCCCCCCCTACAGGCTGAAGACGGTACTGCCCCTCCCCCAGGCTGAAGACAGTACTGCCCCACCTACAGGCTGAAGACGGTACTGCCCCCCCTACAGGCTGAAGATGGTACTGCCCCCCCAGGCTGAAGACGGTACTGCCCCTCCCCCAGGCTGAAGACAGTACTGCCCCACCTACAGGCTGAAGACGGTACTGCCCCCCCTACAGGCTGAAGATGGTACTGCCCCCCCAGGCTGAAGACGGTACTGCCCCACCTACAGGCTGAAGACAGACTGAGGGTGGTATTGCTCCCCACCAGGCTGAGGGTTGCACTGCAACCACCACTCAACTCCAGGCTGAGAATGAATTCTTGGTTGTCATAATGACTGGAGGTGGCTGCTGGAATTTGGGGGGCTGAACCAGGGCTGCTAGATGACCTGCAATATACAGGACAGAGAATGGCCCACCTCCAGTGCCAATAGCACCCCACTGAGAAACGGTGACATTCCTAGAAACTGATAACTCTGCAGCAAGGATGGTGCACGTGACCAGAGACACACAGAACGACTGAGGAACCGGACACAAGGACCTGTGAGGAAAGATGACAGGAACTGGCTTGCTTTGGATTTCAGAAGTTCATTCTTCTGAGTCTTCAAGTTTCCCACAGTGTGGTTTTGAAGAAGCTCAGAGCCAGAGCAACAGCAGAAGGTCCAGGGTGGATTTTGGGCCACTGGTCTAAGAATCCCAGGTGCTGAGGCCAGTTCAGGGTGAACTGACCGTCTCCTGCTCATGGAGGTGGGGGACATGAGAAGGCTGCATGGCGTCCTACTCCCGGCAGCTCCAGCCTTCGGTCAATCCACCCAGCAGGCTGAGAAATATGGGGGGCCAGTGCTGTGTGACTCTAGGCTACTTGCCCCAACAAATCCCACCCTGTGCTGGCCCCCCAACCAGCCTGCCTGGAGACAGAGTGATGGTCCAGATGGCCTCTCCAGGACCCAGAACCCAATGAACAGCAAAGATTTTGTGGGGAGATTTGTCTCAGCATTATGTGCCAACAGTGTTGGCTTGGAACAGTCTTTTCAGCTACTGAACTGACCCACAGGATGCTGTTTTAAAAATTCTTGCTGATGAATGCCAGACCAAGAGAACCATTAAAGACTTGAAATAGGTGCTTTGAACTCAAAAATATCCTTCCTTTGAAAATTTAATATTTAGAAAAACAAAAGAGTTTAGAAACTCCATTATTCAGAGCAGGGTAAGTGGAAAAGACATTTCAAATAGAGAGTTTTCTTTAGGGGTGGAGGGATGTGGTCCTTCTCTCCTTTGGGAACCAGAATAAACATGCTTTGCTGGCTTCCTTTCCCAGTGAAAAACGAGAGGGCAAAGCACAGCAAATAAATTTCGTGGACATCTCGGCATGATGGAGGGATTCTTATAACTAACTATAATCCACTCGCAGCTGAAATAATATTGCAAATGACTCCAGGCAGTCAGAAATGATCCCCAATTACAACCCATGTAAAATTCCTAATCTGTGTGCTGTCCCTTATAATTTCGTATAGTTACACACATTTACAGAACAGAGAGAGCTGTGATGCCCCTCTGAAAGGATTTGAGTCTGGGGCACTGCAGAAAAGTATCTTACCCCCAAAGATCATCTTGTCCCCTCAGTGGGACATTGCTCATAGGAACAGCATAATCTAAATAAATTGCTTTTTTACAAAAGTAATGCACGAACACATGCTTATTGTAAACAGTTCCAAAGACACGAAGTGTCGAGATGTAGGGTAAAAAGCCCCCCTCTCCCTACCCCAATCATTCTACTTCCTTTCCCAGCGGGGACCATAATTTTTAAAACCAAACCAGGCCCCACAGCAAGCTGGCCACAGAGCAAAGCAAATAAACAGGCTTCATTCCTCTTATGAAACGGCCAAAATATACAATGAGATGGTCAATAAATATGCATTGCATTCCCCCTGACGTCCAAGAGACACAGAAATAAGCAAGGTAATGTCCTTGTCCTCAAGGAAACTCAGCCCTGGGGGTGACTGGACATGAAAATTATATTTAAAATAGCAAGCAGCAAAGAATGGTCCTGCGGGCTGTGCCAACGGTGGAGAATGCAGCAACTCAGAAAATGAGATGCACTCCATCCTGATGGAGGAAGGTTGTACAAGGACCTGGTCCTCCTTGCGCCAGGCTTCTATACGGCCAGGGAGGATGGGGCCATTATGTTGGGGACATGTGGGCCAGCATGCCAGGTAAACACAGAGATGCTATGGAAGATAAGTGTGGAAGTAGACAGTAGATAAGGTGGGAAGTAGATTACAGAGGCCATGATGCCAGAGGGACAGGGGAGAAGCAGTATGGAAGCTTGGGCTATGGTTTTTCATCTTTAAGGGAAAGGATCTACCGTGTCTGTGGGGACATTCGGTCCAAATCCTCTGGCTAAATGGCCCTGGGTCAGCACGATCCATATTAACTGGGATCCTGGAGCTCCCGTCTACACAGAAGGCTTCTCCAGGGTTGGCCTGAATGTAGGAAATGGGAGCCTCATGGCCCTGGTGTCTCCTGCCAGGTGGGCGCACTTCCCTCAAGGCCACACTAGATTCTCCTGGGAAAATGAATCTAATCATGTTGCCCTTATTGCCCACAATGGATGTGACCACAAGAAGGTTCTGTGGTCAGAGCACTTCGTCCTTGCCCTGCAGCCGATGTCTAAGCCCCCTCTTCTCTAAGCTGTGGCCCGCTATGGCCGCAACTGTGCTTGATGCTGGGATTCACTGATGAAGGAGCAGGACAGGCTGTTGTCCTGCAGGAGCTTCAGTCTGCTGGAGGCTGGGGCATCCCATCCACACTCTGGTCCTTGCTGATTCACAGGTACCTCACAGAGGACACCATACACCCTGTCATCCATCCCTGAGACCTCAGAGGTGCAAATCCTTAAGACTGGATTTTTTTGTTGTTGTTTTTTGCGGTACGCGGGCCTCTCACTGTTGTGGCCTCTCCCGTTGCGGAGCACAGGCTCCGGACGCGCAGGCTCAGCAGCCACGGCTCACGGGCCCAGCCGCTCCGTGGCATGTGGGATCTTCCCCGACCAGGGCACGAACCCGTGTCCCCTGCATCGGCAGGCGGACTCTCAACCACTGCGCCACCAGGGAAGCCCAAGACTGGATTTTGATGGGGGTCTAGAAATGCCAAGTGGGCACGGAGGCCTGTGGTGAGAGGTGGGGGAAATGCTACCGGATGGCACCAAAGAGCCCCTGAGCTATGTCCAGCTGAGCCCAGGCATCCCTCTGCAGCCTGTCCGGGGACTCATCAGGGCCTTCTGCTCAGCTGCACTCAGTCACAACCCGGAAGTTTAAAAGCGCCAATGTGGTTTCCAGATAAGCTTAATTGTCTCCCAAGAAGGAGAATCCAGCTACATGGGCTGCTGGGCAATTTAATGACTGTTGAGAAGTGGCGAAAATCAAATTACTCTCAGGGATAAATCATCTCTTAATTTTGCATCAAAAAGAATGTTAGTAATTTTTTTTTAATCAAAGGCATATCATTCATGGCTTTATAACCGATGTTGGAATTCCTGGCGTGCCATCAAGTGCCCCATGGTCTGCATTTGTTAGCTCATTCCTGGCCCCGTTTATGTCACCATCCTTGTTTTTCTTTCTTTCTGAGTTCCCGCTGTCAATGTGCTCTAACCTGCAGTATTTTAGGGGTCCTTACTAGCCGCCGTAAATAAATCTTTTGAGTACACAAGGCAGATCGGTGTGTTAGAAGTACAAACACATTTCTATTGCAGTATGAGGAAGGAGGCCATAGTGTTTTTTTTATATAAGCTTATTTATTTTATTTATTTATTTTTGGCTGCATTGGGTCTCTGTTGCTGCACATGGGCTTTCTCTAGTTGCAGAGAGCAGGGGCTACTCTTCTTTGTGGTGCACAGGCTTCTCATTGCGGTGGCTTCTCTTGTTGTGGAGCACGGGCTCTAGGTGCGCGGGCTTCAGTAGTTGTGACACGTGGGCTCAGTAGTTGTGTCTCATGGGCTCTAGAGCACAGGTTCAGTAGTTGTGGCGCACAGACTTAGTTGCTCCGCAGCACGTGGGATCTTCCGGGACCAGAGCTCGAACCCATGTCCCCTGCATTGGCAGGCGGAATCTTAACCACTGCGCCACCAGGGAAGTCCCACGGCCATAGTTTTGATGAGAGGGATCTGGGAATATTTTCCAGAGGAGGAGGAATTTGAGTTGAGCTTTCCTCAGGCAAATGTCAGGGTGGGTGAGTAGGAGTTAGGGATCAGAGCAGAGGGGCAGTCGGAGAAAAGGGCAGCAAGAGTGGGGTGGTAGGGCTAGAAGGCAGGTGTGGAAGAGGGAAGCAGAGGCTGGGGTACCAGGGAGAACGGAAAGTTCACACGGATGCTACTCTGAGCCACATGGTTCCAAGTGCTGTACGTTCATGGACTCACGAAATCCTCCCCAGTAATCCTATGTGGTAGCCACTGCTGTTATTCCCCATTGAACAAACAGGGAAACAGGCACAGAGAAGTTAAAGTAACTTGCCAGGGACTCAGTTAATAAAAGGCAGAGGGGATCTTACCCCAGTGTTCTTTCTCTTGATCACTATGCCTCTCGCCTGGTGGAAGGGTGATGCATCAGTCAGCCGGCCTGCTGTAACAAAGTTCCACAGACTGGGCGGCTTGGACAACAGAATGTATTGTCTCACAGTTCTGGAGGCTGGAAGTCCAAAATCAAGGTGTCAGCAAGTCTGGTGTCTTCTGAGGCCTCTCTCCTCAGCTGGCCATCTTCTCGCTGTGTCCTCACATGACCTTTCATCTCTGTGCGATCATCCCTGGTGACCCTTTGTGCCCAAATCTCCTCTTCTTAGTAAGGATACCAGTCAGATCGGATGAGGACCAAACTTGATGGCCTCATCTTAATGACCTCTTTAAAAGTCCCTTCTCCAAATTCAGTCGTATTCTGTGGTATGAAGAATAAGGGTAAGGGCTTCAACATATGAATTTTGGGGACACAATTCACCCCTAACAGGTGGGGAAGTACAGTCGAGGAGGCTCTGAACAATGTAGCTAGGTGTCTGGATTTTCATCTTTGCTTGGGGAGCCAGGGAAGGTCTGGCTGTATTTTGGGAGGGTGTCTGTGGCAGCTGCATGGAGGATGGAGGGGGCCGTGGCTCTCGAGTTTGGCTGCACGTCGGAATCACCTAAGGAGCCTTTAAAAAGCCTGGCATCCCCGCTGTACTGCAGACTCATTGAATATGACTGGCTGGGGTGCGACCCGGGTGTCTATGACTTGTAAACCTTCCAGGAGGTTCTGATGCGCAGCCAACGGTGAGGACCACGCCATGAGAGGGAAGCTTGCCTGGAAACAAGGCGCCTGGCGTGAAGAAGGAGTAAGACTCAGAAACTAGATCAGTCCAGGCACATGCAGGATGAGAGTGGCCACAACCGCTGAACCAACTCCAGCCCAAGGCAGCTCACTCACGCCACTTGTCCAAGGAGATGTGATGGCCGTAACCACAGAATGCCATCCTCTAAGGCCATCTACACCCCAGAGCCCAGAAAACCTCTGATGCTCTGTTCCCGGAGGCCACACTGCCGCCACCACCTGACCCCCAACTCCAGGGCTAGAGCTTGTAAGATCAGTCTGCTTGATGCCCTCATTTTATTGATGGGAGAGCAGAGTCCAGAGATGGACGGTGACTTCTGAGATCAGGAATAAAACCTTTGCTCTTGCTGTCTTGGAAAGTGGAGACTCACAAGGAAACCACGAGCTTTTGAAAGAGTAGGGGCTGAGGGTGGCCCATACCCATGGCTCTCCCAGTCCATTCCTGGATGACCCAGTTGAGAGGACACTCCTGTCCTCGGAGCCAGAGGCTGGTGGGGGTTGGTGGCAACCAGACTGGGTCAAGGCTGCCAGGTCTCCTCTGAAAATGACCCTGGCTGACCAGTCCCAGGGCAGCCCCAGCCCATGGGAAGCTCCGGACACCAAACCAGCCCTGGGTGGTCCACAGGGGCATGGGTGGACTTCTCATCCCAGTGGAACTTTCTTCACAAGGGTCTAAGAACAACCTGGTCCCCTGTGGTCTCTCCTAACTTGGCAAACTGACCCCGCTGGAACACAAGAGACCACCCGAGCCCATGACATCTCGTTCTCTTTCTTAGCAACTGCAGAGATGCCCTCAAGTCCCTGCTTCCATGGAGCTTCCATTCTAGTGGAGGGGAGACACAAAACCAAACACAAAATCAATATATATTATTCAGGGTGGCGTAAGAATGGTGAATAATAAGTCTCATGATTAACAAGCTCATTTCCTGTTCTCAGGTCTTCTCACATGGATTTTTTTTTTTTTTTTGGCTGCAACCGCACAGCTTGGGGGATCATAGTTCCCCAACCAGGGGTCGAACCCAGGACATGGCAGTGAAAGCGCCACGCCCTAACCACTGGACCGCCAGGGAATTCCCTCATGTGGATTTATCTTTTCAGAGCGGTGCCTTCCCAGGTGCAGTTGGTGCAAGGCTCTACGCCACACACAGCGGGGAGACTGGACACTGGGGTGCGTCCTTTCCCTCCAGCCTCGCTGGGGATGAAGAAGTAAGCCTGCGGAACGACAGGGGGGCAACACCAGACTGTCCACCACTGACACTTCCTGAGCAACGGCCGAGAGTGAGGTACCGTGGGGAATACACAAGTGTGAGAGGTAGGGGCTGCCCTCCAGTTTCTAAGCAGATGGGGAGACTGGGCATCATTCAGTACTAAATACAAAGGCAGGTACCTTTGCCATTTAGTGTTTGTAGGTCTTCATGGGATAGGACCTGGCTCCCAAGAAGCTCACAGTCTGAGGAAGGAGGTACGAGTATCTCTGTCTATGCGTCGGCCTCCACCCACTCAGCTTATGTACGGTAAGTAACTAGTATTCAGCAAAGAGCTCAGACATGGCGGGTTAGAGGGGCTGGCCAAGGCAGCAGAGAAAGGAGGGGTGAAGGTGGGCAGACACAGCAGGGAAAGATGGGGTGAGGGCATTCCAGCTGGGGCCCACCAGTGGCTTCAGCTGAATGCAAGAATCTTGGAGAGGTGGTGAGGAAAGTGTGGTGATAGAAGGCCTGGCTGCGTAAGACTCGACAGGCAGGGCGGGGCCGGTGATGGGGGTCCATGGACCCGAGCGCACATACCACCTCCCCCGGACGTGCAGGCACACAGAACCCTGGGAGGAAGACGAAGCTCAGGGAGGTTGAGTCGTGTGATCTACAAGGCAGGGAAAGGCTCCACGTCCATGCTGTCTGCCCAGCCAGGATGCCACAGTGGGGACCAGTGATGAAAGTGGACCTTTCTTTTTTTTCTGGCTGCATCACACGGCATGCGGGACCTTAGTTCCCCGACCAGGGATTGAACCTGTGCCCCCTGCACTGGAAGCGTGGAGTCTTAACCACTGGACCACCAGAGAAGTCCCAAAAGTGGACCTTTCCGTCAAGTAATTTGGAGGTCAGAGGAGGCAGTTTTCAAGAGAGCCAGTTGGAAACCCACTGGGCCAACAGAAGCCCAGACTTCTGTTTAGGGTCATCATGGTGACCCAAAAGGTAGCAGAAGGAAATAGAAAGAACATTACACCAGGATGCTGGACACCAGCCTGGGACTGCACCTCTTTAAGCATCAGTATCTCCTCCTGGAAGCCAGAGTAGCTGCAGCCCCTGCACCCGCAACCCGTTCTGATGCCAGAAACGTGGAAGGTTTGTAGATGACAGAGGCCACTAATGGTGGTCCCGTCAGCAGCTCAGAAAGGAAGACCCTGGTTGGGGAAGGCTGAGCACAAAATGGGCAAACAGGTAGGAATAAATGATGAGAGGGCAGGGCAGGGGCTGCGCATGGGCAGGAGAAGGGAGCAGATCAAGTGGGGCCTCATGGACCAAATGCAAGATTTGGGTCATTATCCCAGGGACCTCCCTGGATAATTTTAAGCAGAACTAATTGGGTTTTTAAAATAGTTCTCTGCCCATGGTGTGGAGAAGAGGCTGGAAGATGGCAAGCATGGAGTAGGTACCGGGTAGAAGACTAGTGCATCCTTACGGGAGGAGCAGGAGAAACTCATCAACCCTTGGGGCCTTCGCACTGGCTGTTCCTGGGGCTTGGAATACGCTTCCCCTTGACGTTTGCATGCCGACTCTTTTTCTGCAGTCAGATCTCCACCCCTCCACGTTACCTCTCCAGAGAGGCCATCTGCTATAGCCCTGGCCTTCCGTCACACTTGTCCCAGGTCATCCACCACTAGCTGAAACGATTCTGCTTATTTGTCTGCTGGTGGCCTCTTCCCGCTCGGAGAGCAGGCACCCTGTCTGCTGGGGTTCTGCTGAGCCCAGCCTCATCGCCTGGATCCGTATTCCTCAGCTGAGATTCTCAAGGAAGTAGCGGGAAAGGAGGTGCTTGCTGGAAATCAGCATGCAGGCGGTGTCCTGAGCCTGTGATACAGTCAGGGGGAAAAGGGACGGAGAAGATGTACTTCTGCCCCTTGAGGATGCGGTAGGGTGAAGGTTCCTACAGGAGGTCACATCAGCGGGGGATTCAGATGCGTGGGGCCCTTCCCAAGGGGGCCTCAGAACCCCAAGGCAACGCCCCAGAGAGGAGAGGGGGCATCCTGGCTTTGCCTCCTGAGCTGGGGCAGACTGTAGGGCTTGCGGTCTGCTGGAGGCCCGGCAAAGAGGGCAGAGATGCCCAAGGCCCAAAGCTCTGGATCCTGAGAAGCATCTCAGGGTGTGCACAGGGGGGTGGGAGAGAATTAACCTCCAGTCTTCAAGTGTGCTGGGGGTGGTTGCTCTGGAGACAGTACCTTGGGGAAGCAGTCCCTAGTGATATACATCCCTTAGGCAAGCTACATGGTTGCTTTAAAAAACAACGAGCTTCTGGCATATTTGGGGGCTGAACGTTCCAATCTTTGCTGGCAAGAGAACACAAGGCCACAGAATGCAGTGATGAGAAATAAAGGACCCAGTGACTCAATGCCTGTGTGACAGGTTTATTGTGGAGCGCCGCATGGGCCTGCCAACACAGTCCACAGACGTGACATTTAAAAGCCTTGTGCATTCCACTGGCTCTGTTGGTCTCCCCACTGCCAACCAGCCGTGTGAAACCCAGGGCGGCTTCTCCCCCTCTGCCAGGACATCTGCCGAGACTGTGGCCCAAATCCCAAATGTCCCTGCACGTTTAGGGAGCACAGGAAGGTGTTTGAAAAAGCTGCTTGCTTTGACATGGGCCAGCCTCCTGCTAACTGAGAAGGGCCCCGATTTGCGCACAAATGAATGAGACGTCTGACAGTTTTCAGGGAAGCTGTCCAAGCTTTTTTCTCTGAAATCCCCATCTGCAAGAGCGTGTTTTCTGAAAGTCTTAAATGCACACAATCCTGTGCTGTCTGGGTTTAATGCAAGAAAACAGGAAGCCAGTTAAATGGATTCCGTGATGCTCACCGACCAGGCACAGATGCCTTTTCTCCTCAGCAACAGTAACAACAAAGCTAATATCTATTGGGAGCTTACTATCTGCTAGGTGTTATTATTATCTCTCCATATGTAAACGAGGAAAATGAAGCACAGAGGTTAAGTAATCTGCCCACGACCACACAACCAGTGAGGGGCAGAGCTGGGATTTGAACCCCTGCTCTGAACTGCCATCTTGTATTGCTTCCTAGCCTCTAAAAGGGCCCAGGATACAGTTATGTGGATCCCCCACGCTCCCCTCTACTATCTACCCAAATAGAATGTTCCAGGGAGTTCCCTGATGGTCCAGTGGTTAGGACTCGGCGCTTTCACTGAAGTGGGCCCAGGTTCAATCCCTGGTCAGGGAACTAAGATCCCACAAGCTGCACAGCACAGCCAAAAAAAAAGAAAGAAAGAAAAGCAAGTGTTCCAAAATTTTAAGAGAAATGGAGTCAAATATTACACTAAACTTGTAGATACGTTGTGTTATTATATACAGCGGCCAGGGAATGAAAATTGAGAAGCTACAGCAACACGTGTTCCTAGGTTGGTCCAGAGTGAGGGCAAGCCTGTGTCTTTGGAAAATCTGCCTGCAGTTGCAGTGAGAAGGACTACGGTTGAGGAAGCCAGTGGCGTCTTGAGCCCATGTGCTGAAAGGGGCAGCAATATGTTGGAATCCTTCCCTCCCATGGCAGCCCCAGGAGTGGGAGGACCACACAAGGGAAGGGGAACTCGCTCTCCATCTTTCCACAGATGCAGTCACTGATGACGTGGAGGTGGGTGGCTCTGAAGCCCTGGCAGAGATAGGGCTGCTCTTCTCAAATGCACAAGCCAGAGAGTCTGGGAGCTGCCTTTGAGAATGTCACTGTAGCTCCCAGACCGTCAGTGCCCTCAGCTACAAAGTGCAGGGCGTGTGCCCAGTGTTCTCCAAGACTTCAACCTCCTCAAATAATCCCGGGGGGCAGGGGGTAGCACCTCTGCATGTACCTGCGGCCACCGTAGACCTTTTCCTATGTGGGGCCTGGACTGCAACTAAGTGGACTGGGACCAAAGGGGACTGTGTGTGGCAGGGACCGAGGGGGGAAGGGGCAGCTTGGGGCATGTAAGGGGAGTCAAGTTGTTCAGTACTCTGAGTGAAGCAGCATCGTTGATGAAAAATGGCAGCTCAAAAGTGCCTTTCCCCCTCCTGTGTCAGTTAGGAGAAAATACACAGAGGAGACTCTGTCCAACTTTTAAAAACATGATGGGCTGGGTCAAAGGAAGGGATGCTTCCTCTTTGGAAGCTTGTGGCATCATCTGACATTATGTGCCAAGCAGATGTGGGAACAGCGGCTGTCAGCCTGTGCCAGGATCTTCGAGAGTGATACTTGTCTGCTTACTGGTGGTACTACGAGCTCACCATTCACCCACTGTTACCAAGCTACTGACGTGGGCATTTAAGTCACCTGTAAATCATTGTCTCTCTTTGTCTGTCTGTCTGTCTCTCTCTCTCTCTCTCACACACACACACACGCACCCAGTCTGCTGACAACATAAAATAATAACATCGTAGCTTCAAAGAGGTAGCATGCTTAACAGGAAGTTGCACTGATACAATTTTATAGCTGATTCTCATTTTCTACAAACAAAACCTTCAGTTTTTGTGACTCAAGTTATATTATTAAAAAATGCCCAGGGAGTTTTCAGTGTCAAGAACAGAACCTTCCTAAGAGGCAATGGAAACCTTTGATATGGAATCACCACACACCAGGAAACATTTTGGAAGTCTGGTTTTTATGTGTGGAGTTTTCTTAAAGAAAGGCCCAAGAGAAGTTTGGCTGAAGTGAGATGTTCACATCAAGCTATCGTGATCCTTGATCTCATTATGTTTCCCTATCCTACCAGATCCAAAATATCAGACATTTTGAAGAAAGGGCTATTTTTCTGTGCAGTTTTGGGACTGTTGGCATCCCATGTCGTTTCCATAAAAATTCTCTTGGGTATTTTGGGAACTAAAAAGAATGAATAGGATTAACTTACAATTTTGCTAGAAGGAAAAATGAATATTCACTTTCTCTCATAAGTGATTTTCACTCTGCCAGGAAACAGGACTGACTGATTTGTTAGGCCTGTTCCCCAGATAAGACCCGGGCTGGCATGGAGACCTGGTCCAGACGCAGGGGAAGACGCCCTGGCATCCCGGTCCTCAGCCTCCTGCACTGACCAATGAGCGAGAGGCTTCAGGAGCAGCCCCTTCTAAGGAGACTGTTGCTCTCAGGAAGCTCACACCTAAAAGCGGAAGGGAACTGCAGAGACAGCCTGGCCTCTCCTCTCCTCTCCGGGGGTGATAGACTGCGACCCAAGAACCGGAAGTCGGTGCTTTCCTCTCATTCACTAGTTCCCGGTCCCACCCACTGGACAGGCATTCTTGAGCACCTACCCTAGT
Source organism: Stenella coeruleoalba (assembly GCF_951394435.1). Lineage (NCBI taxonomy): Eukaryota > Metazoa > Chordata > Mammalia > Artiodactyla > Delphinidae > Stenella > Stenella coeruleoalba. Next base: position 133,357,225 of record NC_137150.1, on the reverse strand, counting down.
ATGTGCCCAGAGATCATACAGTGTATTGGGTTGAACCACATGAAACTGCCGTTTTATAGGTCAGAAACAGGAGTACTGGCAAATACTTCATACAGTTAAACCCACCACTTCGAAGGTTTTCCTAAGCTAGTGTTAGCAGGTTTTTCTTCTGATGCCATCAGAGAAGGTGGAGAGGACCCAGTCACCACTTGCTAGGGGATCTGGGCCTAATTCCAGAACAGGGTGGACATGCAATGATGTAATACACTGTAACTTTACAGGGGAATGAATCCTTGCTTTAGATCGGCTTCTCCCAGATACCATTTTATGCAGAGGCAGCCTGGAGCTTGGGCCACGTGGCTGCCTTCAGCTCTCTGGGTCCTGCTCTGCATGGGCGGGGCAGGCGGACACAGGAAAGCACGCTGTCCTCTTCTTGTCCACATGCCACTGGGGCAAAACTGTACCCAAAGTTCAGTCGCAAGTATATTCACCCAGAGCAACCAGGAGAGCATTACCCACAGCAGCCAGTGGGGTGAGACCAGGGTTTCTCAACCTTAGTACTGGTGACACCTGGGGCCGGATCGCTGTGGCCCCAGGGGGACTGTCGCTGTGGGGGACCGTCCGGTGCACTGTAGGATGTTTAGCAGCATCCCCAGCCTCTACCCACTGGATGCCGTGGTCTTCCCTCCCTCTGGTTGAAGAGCACTGGGTCAGATGGCTACTCTACAATCCAGTGCAAACTGAATGATCTGGGAGGGGGAAAGAGCAGTTTCCTGGGGACCAACCTGTGTCAACAAACTCAGAACACAGCCTAGAGGGATGATCTATGGAGAGGGGCCTGGAGAGAGTTATAGAGAGTATTAGAGAGCATTACCCACCTTGGCAACTGCGTCCCTGCTAGCCGAGCTCAAGGCTGGAAACACTGACTTATACAGGTGAAGGGGTCCCGGCCAAGAGACTGCTCACAGGGGGGTGGGCTGGGGGACAGTGACAGGGATCTCTCCGCCCACCTCTGGGCCTCCGTGTGACATCTCTGCCTCAAACAGCCACTTCTCTTCCCGGCTTCATCCGGCTCCTACCCATCCTTCCGGTCTCAGCTTACACATCCCTTTCTCCTGGAAGGGTTCTCTGATTCCTCCCTTCAACGCCCTCCCCGCCCGGTCGGCTCTGGATGTCCTGCTCAGTGTTACCTGGCGTCCATATTTCTCCTAGCATAGAACGTATCACCTTAGCACACACACGCACACGCACACACCCACCCCACATATATTTATGTACAGATACTTATGCAGTAGTTTGGTTTTCTGCTTGTTCCTCCCATTAGAACATGAACTTCATGAGGACAGGGACCCTGTCTCTACTGACGGAGCAGCACGCTCTCCCCAGAACCCAGAGGGGCGTCCACACCCGATGGATCTCTCCCCCACAATATTTGGTGAACTGATGAAGGAAATCACTTTTCCACTGAATGGCAGGGGAGGACCAATAAGTGAAGTTCCTGAACGGAATCAAGCACGTGGTCATCGTAGCCAAGAGTCCCATCAACGTGTACACCAGTCTGTTTCTGCAAAGGCAACGAGACTGGAGTGTGCAAGGCAGAAACGGATGGAGAACAACAGTATGGAAGATGTGAAAGTTTCCGTATTTACCCACATCTGTATGTTCAACAGACCCTTATCGTGATATATCTTTTGGACAAATGTTTTATACTCTGAGTCACATCACACACCTGCCAATGTATCAGCACCATGTACCAAAAGCCCAATGAGACAGTTAAGCACGAAGCTGGGTGGTAGTTCTATTCTTCAAAACCAGTATTATGAGGGTTAACTGTTTGCAGATTGATCAGGGAGGGGTGGGTAGCAGGGGAAGAGGGAGGGCCATTCAAAGAAGACTCAGTGAGGCTCTCATGGTGTCTGTATCACAATGGACAGCAGGCCACCTGCTCACGTCCAGTCTGCTTGTTCCCCGTCACCACTGCCAGCTTCCAACATCAAGAACACAGAGACATTTCCATCTAACTTTTATATGAAGAATTTAATTATCTATACACATAACTAATTCAAAAGTTGTATTACAGTTGTTAAAGCCGCAGGTTTATATATTTATATATTTTACATTCATATCCATGAAAATACTGACGCGCCAGTGAATGAGGGGGAGTCCTCGTTCTCGGCACCATGTGAGTGGAGAAAGACCTCTACACAATCGCCAGCATGGAATCCCCAAGGGGAGAGACGCAGAAACAGAAGTTCACTACTGTTAAAAAGTCATTAGTAGAACCGCTAGGTTGTGCTTGAGGCTCCCTGCCCCCCGCCCCATTTTCTGTGCTGTCGGCAACGGCGTTTTTATTGAGAGCTTCCAACTAGTGTTTAAAAGACAAACATGGCTTCAGCTACAACATATCCAACACATTAACGGACCATGAGCTCCATTTCATATTAATCTGTAGAAATTCCACAGTCTAGTTAAAAAATGTAAACATTGGAAATTAATTGCAGGGAGACTCCTATACATTCTTTCTTGTCAAGAAAATTACTTGTTCAAAATACGTCATTCCATGAAAAGTCACTGGAATAAAACTTGGTGTAACAGAGACTAAGGCGAGATTGTAGATATTGTTGATCGTAACAACCTCAGTGGTGTTGTCTACGGATTTATGGTATGAAAACACGCAAAATTAAAAACCCAAAACAGAAAACACCAACTCAACCAGATAAATCTGAGACCGAACAAAAACACAGGTGCTTTCTCGTGTGGCTACAAGGTCACTGTGCAAAATAAAATTAATGTAATGTGATTAGAGCATCATACAAGATAACAGCTTTTGCCATGGAAAGAACTAATTTCTTATGTACAGGATGTATTATTACATGCTCAACAAGGTACATCTGATACACACAAACAAGCACAAAACAGCTTCTGTTTAATTGGCCTCGTTCTACACGTCTTTAAAACAGATATACTGAACTCCTCTGTACTTCTATAGTAGGGGGTCAAAAACCCAAACGACACAATTTAGTTGGTAACACTGGACAAAATGAAAAAAATACATCGAGTCTCAGATTTATGGACATTTGGAACATTTTTTAATAGCACATGCAGCATTCCTTGATAGTGGGTCTTTTTGCAAAACCAAAATAGCAAAGAAGTAATTCACTTTTTTTTATTAAAAGGCTAAGATATTTATTTTAAAATAATTTGAAAACTATTGGAAGCACCTGTGCAAAGGTGGGGGGAAGTCAATTTGAGTCACTAGGAAAGCCACAAAAGGACCCACTACCCTGTGTATTTTTGTAATTTTTTTGCTTCTATCTGTGCAAGTAATAACTCAACATTGCCATCACATGCAACTAAGGTAAAATGAGGTAAACTGCTCTGCAGTGAGTTCTTCTACTCAGAAGGCAGTAGGTGATCATGCTGGAAGTCACATGATCAAGGCTGCATCTCCCATCATCCCTCTGGGCAGTGATATGGGATAGTGGGTCTCTTTGAGGACTTTCAAGCCTGAGGGGGGGATGGACAACATATGATTCCTAGAAAAAGGAGGAAAACAACACATAAGCAAAACAAAACAATGAGCAAAATTCAAGCTAGGAAAATGAGTCAGGCATGTAAACAGCATGGTGCCAAAATGATTAAAAAGAAAAAAAAAAAGGAAAAGGGGGGGAGGGAAGGGAGGGGACATGCTACAGAAGGAATGATTTTTTTTTTAAAGAAACAAAACAAAACAAAAACCCCACGAGATAAAGTCTTGCATTACAGAAGGTCTTCAAAGAGACTGTTGCGAATGCAGCAATGGTCTAGCTTTAAGTTCTGCAAACAAAGCTCAGCAGAATCAGAGCAATGCTGCATGTTTCACCATGAGACACCAGAGAGGAGAGGCAACCGAGGCACCAGGGCACTTACATTGCTGGCTGGGGTCCATGTCTGTGGTCAGCTTCACGTAATTGGACGGGAAGAGCCCCACTTGCCCGTGGACTTCTCCTTTCCACCAGTCGGGGTCCTCCTTGTTGAGGACGTTGATGATCTGGCCCTTGTTGAAGGCCAGCTCGTCGTCATTCTGCGCGGTGTAATCGTACATCCCGATCACCTGGCACACTGCAGGAGACAGGCCAGGTGAGGGGCGGCGGCACACCTGCGTGGCTCGCGGGACGGGCTACCTGGGGGTATTAGGTACTCTCGTGTCTCATCTGTGTCCTTTCCGAAGAGGACAGAAGTAAGTGGAGGGCTCTGATGGGCTTTGTGTAGTGGGGGCAGTAGAGGAAGACGGAGGATTGAAAACCAAGACGACAGCAAAAATGTCAGACCAAGCCTTGAGTTTCTATAATATCTTCCTCTTTTACACGTTTAGTTGTCAGCAGAAAATGTACAGTGATAACTGAAAGCTTCCATGGAATCATTTCTATTTGAGTGCAGCGGCACTCCTTCAAAATGCTGACTCTGAACATTGGCCCAACTTCACACACAGCTGCATATCATGGGGACTTCACTGTTGCTCTTTATTTCTTTTGTTTTTTTTTTTTTTTTTTTAAGGTGGAAGGTAATTATCATCTGACCTCCAAAAAGTTCGACTCTTAGTGAAAAGTAAAATCAGTGTTTTATTCTGCTGTACCTTTGTGTCTCAAAATTTTTTCTCAAAGAAACACACAATTTCCACATTCAAGAACAATTTTTCTTTTCTCATTTTCCCCTCAAAACTATAGGAGGTTACACTGCCTTTATGCCCTGGCATTTTTACACTTCAGATAAAGTTTGCCTAGTTAGGTTTTACCCCCAGTTAATCTTTCCTAACCAACCTCTATACAGTCTCAGGCTTTAAAGATGCTCCAGCTAATCCAATCACCTCAGCAAACTATTTCTGCGGGTTTTAACCAACCTGATGAAGGGGACGCCGCCAGGCCTCCCCAAGGGAGAGGAGATCCAGCTGGTACCACACTCCTCTGCCCACATGAGGCCACGGCTCAAGCAAAGGGGCCCACCTGTGGTCGGGAACCAGTCACAGTGTTGGCCAGTCCTTTCATTTCTTGCAAAGGCTGCCAGGTTTTAATCTGATTTCGCTGGGGATGTACAGCATAGACATTTAACCACAAGGTACTGGAATGAAACTTCTGCATTTTCCACAAGTGCCACCCAAGCACTGATGGCTTAAAGACCTAAAGCAGAAGTCTGCTCCCCTAACCTCGCCCATCTCAACTATTACCGAAGCATCTAATTTGGTCTCTTCAATCAGAAAACAGCCAACCATCTAAGCTGCCGAGCCTCTGTTCCTTTTTAGCCCTTTAGCAGAGCGTGTATAACATCCTGTCCATTAAGCGCAGCCCCTGTGTTCACAGGAAATGTCGCAGGGGAGCTATTTCAGTCTCAACTGAGCGGCACATTACAACCAACAGAGCCCTGGGGCCTCCCAGCTCAATCTCCTGACCTATTTAGACCCCGGCCATTTATTTTTAGGAGGCCCTTTTTGTCCCCTCGCCCCCAGCCCAAATTCCAATTTAAATAGCTGGAAGGAAATCAAGAGAAAAATCTGGCTTCAATGGCATAGCATTCAGGGCCCCTTTAGGAAGCCGGTTCCAACAAGGGCTCTGTTGTACCCAGCACAGCAAAGCTGCTTCGATACTTGGTCCTTTTGAAAAACATACTCCATATCACATTAGCTGGGTGTCAGCCCCAGCAAGTACAAGAAGCGCTTACAGCCAGTGTGAAAGACAATCTAAGCTAAAAAAATTGAGTGGAAAGGCTACCATGACGCATAGACCATTTTCTGAGCAGAGAGTATAAGCTGCTTACCTGCTGGGAATGCTGCGGGCTTAGGTGGCTCTGTTGGAGTGATTTTGCTCATCCCAGGGCTTAAAAGTTTGACATAGTTAGCAGGGAACCAGCCTATCTGGCGCTTTTTCCCACGTGCCTAATAACAAAAAATTACATTACAATGTTTCAAAGGTTCATGTTCTTTCATGTTATACTTTGCACTTATACCAAGTTTACATATAACTGAAAAACAAATGACATCAATAGTAGAATCTACGGATTACTGTATTACAAAATGAAAACATGCCAGCTAAAATTCAAATTGTGGCAGCTATCAATCAGCAAAGCCTAGAATGTTCTGGCATGGGCTGGACTGTGTGGATCACAGAGCACTATGTAGTATGTACAGGATGGGAAACTGCTCATTTAACAGCTCTCAGCTGTCATTTGCAGGTAATGTAGAGGTTATGGTTTATGCCAATGTTATATATGGATTTTAGGAATGATAATAATGGCAGTCAGCACGTGCTGGGTGCTTTTTATGAGCCAGGCCTGTGCTAAGCACCTTATCTGCATTTACCTACACAACAATTCCAGAAGGATAATACTATTACTATTTCCGTTTCCCACTATTACTATTCCTAGTTCCCAGATAAAAAGAGTAAGGCTCAGAAAAGTTAAGTGACAATCTCAAGGTTACAGGCTAATCAGTGGCAGGCCAAGATTCACAGTCACATCTGCGATCTTCCTATGGAGAATAACTGTACATATACGAGATGACATACACGCAATATGTGGAGGACACAAGGAGTCTAAACTTCACCTTGTTTTCAAAAGCCATCAGGCTTATGTGATGGATCAGCCACATTTTCCACCACCATTCCTGCCTCCTTCTCTTTTATCTAATTCGACACAAAATCCATTCATTGAGTGTTTACATGCCGGGAGTTGTTGGAAGGGGATAGTATATGACACAGAGGAACTTATAATGAAGTTGGCGAACGAAGACTTGCACTCCTGACACAATTCCATGAGATGAAGACTCTAGTTAGGGATGATGATAAGTGTTATAACTACCCTTCTGCACATCACCAGGAGCAGAGAACTTAACTTACAGCACGTATACACACACACACACACCCCCTCTAGAAGCAAGGCTTTGATAAAAACAGCTGCCTTTGGGGACAGGGTGGGAGGGAGACATTTGAATTCCCTTTCGTAATTTTAATTAATTAATTAATTAATTAATTAATTTTCTGGGGGTCACAACACGCAGCATGTGGGATCTTAGCTCCCCGACCAGGGATTGTACCCGCGCCCCGTGCAGTGGAAGCACGGAGTTTTAACCACTGGACCGCCAGGGAAGTCCCTTGTAATTTTAAAATTTGAAACCATGTGAATATATTACCTATTCCCAAAATAAGGAAATAAAATTAAGAGAAAAGGAAACTTCCCACCATCTTACCTCTGCCCTCTCATCTGATTCAGTTTATCAAGAGGGATACTTCTGGGTTACTTTTAGAATGCCAATCAAATTTCACTTTCCTTGGAGTCATAGATTTCATGCCCTTGGCTCAAGGACTAAAGTTCTAATCCACTGTTAATCCACCAATGGTTGAAGCCACTCCTTTAAAAGCTCCCCCATGTTAATCTATTGAGCATATACTGCCGTAGGTCTCCCATCCCTGCAGCTTCACAAGGGCGGAACACAGAGCTCACTGGCAATTTCTTCATTTGTGTATCCACTGGGGAGAAGGGCTGGTGAAAGCACCAGAAGCCCCCCTGGGCACGGCAATTATGGATTGCAAGAGCCACTCAGGACTCTCTTTTGAGCAAGGTACAAGGAACGTGATGATGAAAAAATACGGTTTCTGCCTTCAAAGAGCTGATAGCCTACAAAAGGAAGTAAGAAATAGGCATGGAAGTAATAATATCCACATCAACACTAAATACCAAGAGTGGTGCAGGCATCGGGGCCACCACGGTTCACGGGAAGAAGACGTCGCTTCTGGTGGGATGGTCACAGAAAGCTTCCGGAAGAAGTGGGATTTGGCCGGCTCTTGAACGGGGGAGAGGTGGAGATGACCATGTGGGGAGGCGCTATGGGCAAAGGCAGTGAGGCATCGGGGTCTGAGGGTTGCTGCTTGTTTTCAAGAGAGCAAATCACCGAAGGAGGCTGGAGTAGAGATGTCGCTGTGAGAGGTCAGACTGGTAAGACGGATGCTGGAAGGGGAAGAGGGCATCTGAGGGGAGCCTTGGCCAGCAGGCTGATAAGGAGGGCCAGTGGGGACACCCCCTTTTTTAAAAAAAATTTTTTATTGGGGTATAGTTGTTTTACAATGTTGTGTTAGTTTCTACTGTACATCGAAGTGGAGTTCTCTGTGCTATACACAGGTTCTTATTAGTTATCTATTTTAGTACATATTACTGTATGTATGTCAAGGGGACACCCCTTAAGTCTTCAGAACAGGGGAGTCACATATGGATGGGAAAGCCAATGAGGTGGCAACTCTCTACAAGAAATGAGACCCACCGGTCTGAGGAAGGCCTCCTCCTACCCAGTGAAGGAAGAGACATATTAAAAGGGGGAGTGGAGGGCATTCCCTGCCAGTCCAGCGGTTAGCACTTGGCGCCCTCACTGCCGGGGCTTGGGTTCAATCCCTGGTCGGGGAACTAAGATCCTGTGAGCCATGCAGCCAAAACACTTAATCACTTAAAAAAAAATTAGAAAAAAAAAAGGGGAGGGGGGTGGATTCCAGGACCCCAATGGAATCCTAAGCCAATAAACTGTATCTCGTCCTCCCTGCTCGATAGGGCTTTTATGGCTGCCCACCAGCAAGCTCCCAGGGGAACTTTTGCCTTTGGGTACTCCAGGCTGTGCCTTCTATTCCAGCCAAGATACATTTCTTCAGTCCACCAGCTCACTCTTCACTCTCCGGCACTTTAGTTTTTAATTAGCTGCACAGAAAGGTGCTGTATTTCTTTACCTCACCACAACATAGACCTTTGCCTTCCTGACCAAGGTTTGCCTTGACAGAATGATGAATTGAGGACACACAAACACACACACACACAGGAACTAAAACTGTTGTGCTGTACAGATGTGGCTTTGAATGCAAAGGCTACTCTGGTACCACACCTTATAGCACCGCTCATGGAAAGCTCCGCTCCTACAACGCTGTGACTTAAGGATGACTCCGTCATGAATTCTCACTATCCTACCACTCACTGTCTGAACTCAAGAATCCAATAGATTTAGATACATCTTCAGAAGCATTCTTAGCTCTCACAATTCTGTTCCTGGCTGCCCAAAGCTTAGGAACCAAATGGATTCAGATAACATGGCATCTCTCACTACACAAACGCAGGATTTAGGTGGTGCAGGGTTATCTGTACTTTGCAACGAAACGGTGTCCCTTTGAGATCTTGCATATTGAAATTTGGGCAGAGAATTTTAAACAAATGGAAAAGACACTGACTTGCAGCTCTCCTTCCCACCATCCACCTGGGTTCTTTTTTCGGATCAAAATCAGCTGACCAGGGGCGAGGGTAAGCTGCTCGGGACCAGTAGCAGTGTAGGACGCAATAACCTGGGCAATTTCTGGAAAACAAGACCAAACATAGCAGTGCACCATTAGAGTCAGGAAAAGGAGAGCCTAAGAAGACACAGCCACCTCCCAGGGTCACGGGTCAACATCGTCAAAGCCGGTGTACGGGCCAGTTTTCTACTAAACGAAGAAGGTTTGGTGGCCCTTCTTTGACCACACGGCAAATGCAGTATTCAGGAGCTGGGCTTGTCTTCCGGTTCTGCCCAGTCTGCTCGAGGACCCCCTCATCTCTCAGAACGTACCAACTTGCCTCCACAACCTCCCACTCTCCCCCAAGTCCGCACCCTACCCCCACTGCCCCAATTCCCAAGAACACCCCGATGCAGCAGCTGGGCCTCATTCATCCCCAACTGCCCTCCGCCCTCACACAGTGCTGATTATTATTAGCACATGGTCCAGTCAAGGATGGTTGAGCGAATCAAGGAACTCAAGTGAACCTTTTTCACCTGCCAAGTACAGTAGAAAGAGAAATCTGTTTTCTTCAGAAACCACCAGGAGTGTGCACTAGCTAATTTCTTTCTATGTTACGACTTTCTTTAGACTCTCTCTTCTACCCACAAGCCCATTTTCTTTGAGGCTCACATTTTGAGGGTGATCCCTGAATATCAGGTAGGAATCACATCAATGTAAGTTTACTTCTTTTTACTTCAAGTTAGAGGACGATCCTGCAGTCAAGAGGAGGGATTTTATGCAAAACAACAATTCAGCACAGAAAACAAAAAATGTAAACAGTTCTGTACTTTTCCTGAATGTGAACAGTCTCATGGGAAAAATTCCAGCAGTACCACAGACCAGGCTCTGAAAAGTACATTTCTCCTGGCACAGGAGTTCAACTACGAAAGGACAAAATCCTCCTCTGACCGAATGCTGGTGTATCCGCAGCGACAGCCTTGTGAACTTCTAGAAGCAAGACAGAACAGATTGTTCTATTCCTCTCCACTCTCTCCCCATCATAACTGTTCTTGAAAGAAAGAGATGAAGAAAGAAGGAATGAAGTAAAGACAGACAGACAGAAGGAAAGAGGTGAAAGGCCCATGCTCCTGCTTCCCTGAAGGCACATTAGCCCCCTAGGACCCTGTTCTGTAATAAGCGGCCACCAGGCTAGGAGCACCAGACCGTCCCGGTGCAGACTGGCCCTGACGCATGCATCCCAGAGCTCAGGCGAAGCGAGAAAGAGCCCAGCGTACACATACGTGGGCTCCACTGAGAGCTCAAGCTGGGAAATCTCTGCTGGGGATGAGAATTCTCCCCCAACATGCCAAGGACTAGCTCTAAACTCCACGAGTTTTCCATTTGGAAAAGATCCAAATCAGTGCCCGATTTGGCCCCTGATGTCCCTGCTCCTCAAAGGACCTGGCCTGCGTAGCCAGTGACCTGCCCTGACACTCTTTTCTGTCTTTTCCAGCTTTTTTGAGCAGCTCGCTGGTTTCAGTGCAAAGTGAAGCCCCTCTGGAATGACAATTCAAAATGTAGCATACTCCTGGTTAAAACAGACATTTGACCGGGGTGGTCCGACATCTGAGTCAGACTAAAATCCTACAACTGCCTAAAAACCCACCTTTCCTTGCCAGGTAAGCCCATTTGGAGCTGAGCACCAGACACAGATACACATCCCCGTCAGCACTGCGGTGACTCTTTCAACCTGTAATTTCTTAAGGCTGTAATAGCACAAAAGCTCAAATGACCTAGAGAGGAAGACAGGCCATACAACCGTATGATTTCACATCTGCTTCTTTCTTCTTTCAGGCTTGTATGTATAGAATATGTGATTTTGTTGAAATAAACTAAAACACTCTGAGTTCAGAGGGATGACTGTGATTTTTGTACCTTCACCGTGTACCTGAGGAAAACCACCCAATGGCTTCTAAATTAATAGGACCTGCACTCTGATAATACGTGTTGCTCTCTCATCTCCTCCGTTATTTATGTCCTGGGACTAAATATGCTTCCAGGAAACAAACAAGGGCTTCCTGAACCTAACGAGAGGAGGACTAAGCAGCTGCTGACCCCAAATCCTACAGGTTCATGCATTATAACTTCCCACCATCTTGCCTGAATTATTTCTTCACATTCCAAGAGAACATTGTCTGGTAATGTCCCTACTCTCCATGTGTGAGGCAACAGCCACATTTCATAACCATCTATAAATACATTATTAATGGATTCCAAGGAAAGGATCTCCTCCAACCACTCTTCGGACAGATTCTTTTGTCTTTTCTTTTCTTTTTTAAGGCTTCTGGCCCCAATAAACAAAGATTGGGAGCAACTATCAATTACATTTAAAATATTGAAAAATAAGCATCAGGGTTTGTCACTTACCAGGTTTTTTTCCTAAACTCCCTGTTTTCCCAGCAGTTCCAGAGCCCTTAAAACAGAGCAGAAGGTCTCATTTGCATACTGAAGAGTTTTGGTCAAGCAACTTAAAAACGATTAATGATGACACAAACCCGCTTGAGCCCCTAAATTCCCCTTTTCATTCCGGGGAAACATAGCATTGTATCTCCTGACATTATGATCTGTATCAAGGAAAACATGGGGCGAAATAAGTACTTTAAAAGCATGTAGCTTTTACTCTCTTCTTAAGAGAAAAATTAGCAAAGTAAGTGGCATTGTAGGACCCCAGAGGGCTCAGGTATTGACTGTGTGTAACATGGGCGCATCCTGTCCCTGGGTCAGGTGAAACAGGGGCTGCCCCGCCAGGAAGACTGTTAGTCTACAGCCTAAACACTAAGCTCATGCTTGATGTCCAAATGGTTAATTATTAAACACTTCACACATAAAAAATGTACAGAGACTATAATAGACATCCATGAGTGCAATGGATGTCTATTATAGTCTCCATATACTAGAGACTAAATATGTGAAAATATTAATATTATTAATATTCTAATTAAATTAATATTAACAATACATGGAAATATTAATATTTTGGTACATTTGCTTTAGGGCTTTCTTTTTTTTTTTAAAGAAGGAAAACAGTACAGTGGCAATTCAAACACCCCTTCCCCCATCCCATTATCCAAAGAGGCAGCCACTCTCCTGTATATCCTTTCTACCCAAACCTTAACACTGTTTAAACACTGAAATTTCTCTTGTAATGCTGGACACGCCGCCCATAGAAGCAGACCATTTTTTTCCCCAACTACTAAGTGCTTCAAAAGTGCTCTGGGGTTGAATTCCTTCATAGATACTCATGGAATTTTAAACCAGCTGAGCAAGCCAAGCCAGCAGAGACTCAGCTGGGACAGGGGCCAGGCCGTAATCTGTCCTTGCAAAGTGCTTTATTCCAGATTAATTTTCACTCTTGTGTCCCTATCTTCCAGTAAATTAAGTATTCCAATTAAAACAGAATAAAACAAAAGGTTTAATTAACTAAATGAGATTAACTTTAAGAATAAAAATATGTAATTATCTACCAGGAACACAACTTATCATTGTCCCTACCTATATTTATACTGAAATTCAATAACCATTTACCAGGGAAAGTTTGAATTAAAATGTTTACTCTGATTATGCTTTCTGTATTAACCAAGTTATACAATACCCATCTTCCTTGCAATTTTTATAGGCTGCATATCAAAATGAAGGAACACTAATGATAGAAGATTCCAAATGACCAGTTACTTTCCCAGTACAGGCTTAAATATACTCTCTCTATTCCATAAAAAGAACAAAGCAATTAGCAAGCCAGTGATAGAATTCAAGCAGCTTCAGTGTGCTCCCTTTTAAACACCACAGCCAGCACTTAAGCTGAGACGCAGTCAGATGGCCAGGTTCCATCCTGGCGCTTCTTAAGAATGCAGCAGAAAAGTTGATCCAGGCTACGTGCCCCAGCCCTGCTCGTGTAGAGAAGGGAAGCAGGTTTAGGACAACCTCCCCCTTGTCCACGGGTCAATTTTGGTATCTGAAGCTGGGTCTGGTTTTTAAGTTTGGCGGGATATGGCCTTATAATATTGAAGTCTATGTCCAAGTAGGATGAAAGAGCTGCCTTTTTTGATTTTTTCATTATTATGAAATAATGCTGCTAAATGTCTAAAATCTTTGGCACTGTTAGTTCTTCTGTGGCTGATATTTAAGGCTGCGGTTAAGAAAGCACTTTACAACTCAACTTACCTTTAAAAAATGTCACAGTGCATTTTTTGAAACTTACTGACTTTGGATGGTTTTTGGTAGAAAACTCTAATTTATTAAAATCTAATACAAGTAATGGCTTTTGTGTTTAACTGATCCCAAAGGTAAAGCCATTTTAAGAGGTTTTGTGCATGGGAGCAGAAATCCAGTTTAGTTTTTAATGTTTTCCCTCTACTCCCCTGAAATATCTCCATGGTTCTTATTGGATATAACTGGCTGGCCTGGAGAAGAGCTGAATTTTCCCTCTCCAGGTCTGCAGAGGACAATACAACGACTGTCCTACAGAAAAGAAGTACTTTCTTTCCAGCTTCTGCCAAATTCTCCAAGGGTAAAACACTTATGCAAATCCCTCCAGGGGAATTTCAGCAAGCTGCTCTTAAGACCAAAGCAAGGGAAAACAAACCAAAAACTCCCCAAACAACAATGACATTCCTTAAAAAAAGAAACAAAACAGCAAATAAAACTATTCCTAGGAACTGCAGGGAAGGTGAGAAGGCTGACATGGAAGAACTACCATAGCTTATCACCAGGCCCAGCTTCGCTCCCCAGGCAGCCATGGGTCTGTTAAATGACTACATCTATAACCTGAAATTCCCACTAACTTGAAATTGGCCACTACGAGATAGGCTCCCATACTCTAGTAGGCCCACACCACCATTTCCTTAATCTTGTGCTATCTCAAGGCCACTTCATGCAACTGAATTTTTAGGGCCCCATTAACAACAATGGGGAGCCACTTCCAATTTGTAAGGATAACAGCATTTAAAATAAATTCAGTCCAGGGGGCTTCCCTGGTGGTGCAGTGGTTGAGAGTCCGCCTGCCGATGCAGGGGACGCGGGTTTGTGCCCCGGTCCGGGAAGATGTCACATGCTGTGGAGCAGCTGGGCCCCTGAGCCATGGCCGCTGAGCCTGCACGTCCGGAGCCTGTGCTCCACGGTGGGAGAGGCCACAACAGTGAGAGGCCCGCGTACCTCAAAAAATAAATAAATAAATAAATAAATTCAGTCTCTGATCAACGGAGATACTAAGTTCTAGCCAAAGTGTACCAATTTCTTAGATCTTGAGTCTTCCTAGTGTGTAGGCAAAAATACAAATTCTAAAAACTCTACTGCCCAATATTCTGGGGCCAGTATCACCAAAATACTTTTGTTTACATGGGCAAGATATTGCTGTGTATCTTTCTTGAAGTTTCTCAAATCAGTGACCCTGAAGACTAAATCTAGAATATTTACTCCGAATCCTAAGTCAGTTACATTCAGGAATAGAGATGAATCCTGAGTATTATCCCAGCTGACGCAGACCAGCCTCATTATGAGCAGTCTCCACTGAGCCCCGGGGGGGGGGGTTCTTCTGCTTCTGGGAAGCCAAGGCTGACCCTGCGGCACCAATAGACAATTTCAAACAATTACAGGTCACACTGTATTTGCTGTCACGTTCCAGAACTTAGCAAAACCCAACAATGATGTTCCACCGGCAAACATCATGACTCCCTGAAAAGAGAATCGCTGCACAGAAAGGGAGAGGAAACAGTTAATGTGGGTTTACCTCTGAATCTTTAAGCCTCACATAGTTAGAAGGGAAGACTCCGGACTTGTCGCCCACTGTTCCTGTCCACCAGTCACCATCTTTCTTGGTAACCAAAATCACATCCCCTTGCTGAAAGGTTAAATCGCCTTGCTCAGAACTCTCGTAAGTGTACATGGCAATAAATTCTGGTGGGGAGAAATATTGAGATACGGAGAGAGCTTGATCGTTTACAGAAATCCCAGACAACTTTGCAAAAGCAAGATTATGAATAAGGAAATTATTAGGATAAGGTCCATTCAAGAGAAAGGCTAGTCACTGATAAAATGCAGAGTTACAGAACCCCCTGGGCTCCAAATTCCCCGACTGCACATAAAAATTCAATAACTGCAGCCGGGGAGACAATTCCTGTGAAGACCCAGGACCAGGAACAACAACAAAAAAAACCCAACTGCATGTCCACCAACACCAGTACTGACAGTGATCCCCGATTTAACACCATGGTTTCTTTTTACATGAAAATGGTTTTCACGTTCACTTTTAGCTAACATTTACTGAGTACCTAGGTCATGCTGAGCACTGGGTTAGATGCACTGACATGCCAGGCTCCTTGGTGACCTCGTCAAATATCTGTGATTCACTTTTGAAGATACCAAGTCACCATTTTAGAAACCTTTTAGACATGGTATATCCTTTATGTAAATTAAGTAAGACACGTTTTTCATTATTCAAGTGCCTCGGTGAAAATTTAAGTCCTATTGTGCCATATACACAGACGGCAGGAAGCTGTTAGAACACAAAGTTTAAAATATATATTCTTTGGTTAAAAACGGACACCTACTTGTCATTCAAGTATAAACAGGTAGAGTGGACTGCTGACAAAAGTAGTGTCTACCCAATCCCAGAAAATAATCACACCTTTCTGAACAAGTGGAAAAGACAAATCACAGTTTCTTACATTTGATTATTCATGTAATTTAGTCGTAAAGGACAAGAATTAATGTTCTTTACTGTCCTGAATGTGAAGGATGTGCATTCCAGAGGAAGTTTTTCTTTTGAATTATAAACAGCTGACTTTACTAAGGCTTAGAAACCAACTCACACTCTCAGAAAGATCACTTGACACAAAGTTCTAGACACTACACTAGGTAGAGAATAAAAGATTTCCGGAAAGATGAACATACGTTTCTTATTTCCACTTTTTGTCCATTTTATCCTAGGCCTTTGTGTATTTTTTAAAAAGCAAAAAGCAAAAAACTCCCCCCCAAAAACGACAAAACAAAAAAACACCATTTACTGGAAAAGTTCATTTTATGATGGATGATGGATGGAGTGTTTCTTGCTAAAATTTCATATGATAGTCCTTAAATGCAGAGCTTAATGTAAATTAATTTAGTATGGAGGACTACATTAATTTAGTCCTAATTATAAGAGCCTCTGCAGGAGGCACTAATGAAAGCTAAAACAAACACCAAAAAACACAAACCCTCCTAATGCTTATGCTAATGTGGGCAGCTCTCCAAGGGGCTGCTTCAGCCTCCCTGTGCTGACCTGTAGGCTGAGGCCAGCAGACCCCGAGATACAAGGTCATCCAAATGTACAAGGCAGAACAGAAGCCTCTCTGTCTTTAGCCCTCCAGCACTGGTGACACACACCTCCACAGTTAAAACTGGAAAAATGATTTCCCGCACAAGGAAATCAAAGTTTGGCAGCTTGAATAAGGACATTGTTTTTTCATTAATATATTCCTTTTTCGGATTTCTCAACATTCTGACCCTTCCCTTTTCATTTTGTTCCGTTACTTGTTCCTTAGCTCATGTTTGGCCATTTCAGATTGGATCCCTGGCAATCAATCCTTTTCCCAGTGATTCCTGCACTTAAAAGTCACTTTCTTAAAATGGATCCAAAGTTTGAAGTCACTTTCGAAATGCTTAAGAAACTTCAGAAGTGTGAACTCTAGCTGAACTTCACACTGCAGCAGAAGATACCAAGGAGACAGGAAAGACTGTGGCTTTACTTGCCCTGTGTGCACGCAGGCATCTGCGAGGACCTTCTGGATTCAATGAAAATGGGGAGACGTGAGGACCGCTATGCGGGGCCTCCTCACCACTCAGACCCTCTTCCCCAGACATGTAATAACACAGGGCACTGGCAATTCCCAAGCCCATATTTTAAGAGCTAACCAAATTAACCATCTATTTAATCTGGTTTCTGGTTTACGTGAAATCTGATTACATTTAATACAGTACTGATAAGTGGTCCATTAATATAATTAAGTATCTTTTCTCAGAATTTCAGATGTCAGTGCCCTCCCACACCCCTCCAGAAAGTCAGCAATCTCTCCTCAAATTTCTAATACCTAAATCATTTCAAAATGGATGTAATAAATGTCAACCAAGGTTAGAATTTAACTCTCTTCTGTTGCCCAACTTTAAGGATGTGTGGGGTTCATCTGTAACCTACTTGTTGAGGCCTCAAGTGTAGAGGCCTCTCTCTGTACAATGTTTCAAAACAAATCAACATTCATCAACCCAGCTGTTGGAAACTAACACACCATTGTAAAGCAATTATACTCCAATAAAGATGCTAAAAACAAAAACAAAAAAAACCCAGCCTTTGGATGAGAAAGCTCACTGCTTTAAGTGACTATCGATAAATCCAGGAAATGAAGCAAAAAGGAAATAAGAGTAGCAGACATTTACTGACCTTTATTCCAAAAGCTTACACTATTATCTCATAAGTCTTGTAATAATTTCCTACCTCAAGTGGTGATTATTATGCCCATTTTACAGATGAGGGAGTTAAGGCATGACTAAAAGTAAATGGTCACTAGGTGAGAGAGCCAGGATACAAACTCTGGTGCTCCAGTGAGACTGAATGGATATAACACACTGAATTTGGGGGGACGGGAGGCACACATAATTTGCCTGACATAATACTGACTACACGTGCTGTGTTTAAAAGACCTTCTTGCCTGTTCTCCTAACAGTGGATAAAAAAGTCATTAAGATGACAAAAAATGTATAAAGAGAACTATCTTAATGATTGTTTTGGCAGTAATGGCAAAAACTGGATACAATAAAATACTGGATTTGTTCAGTGATGATGAAGTTTTACAGCTATACCTATAAACCAAAAAAAAATTTTTACTTCTGAAATTCCTCTTGAAAAAGTAACTTTGTTACTACCTGAAATACCATTAAATTTTAACCCTTGCTGTCTCCATTGAAACACTTGCTTTAATAATTCTATTTTTCATAAGGCAAAGTTTCTAAGGAATGTAAGTCTCATAATGGCAAACAAACTGAACGAAAGATTCCACCCTCGTGGAATTTATTCAAGGAACCTATGAAAAACTACTATACAGTTGTGTAGACATCTGTTAGCTACAAACACTGTTCATACTTCAACATGGAAAGCCTGTCTAACTTGGGTAGCGCTTATTCTTCACTTAGTACTCTGATAATGGCTGGACCAAATGAAGAAAAGACATGAGATTTTTACCATTAGAACCTGAATTATGTAGGTTTTGTTCATTTTTAAACCTACACTATATATTGGCATATATAATCGAAAAGATTATGTCGTGAAGAAGAGGAAATAAAGCAATTAATTATTTGTGTAATAAACACTCAAAATACAATTTTTAGGCCTAAATAATCTGCTGTGGTTATTTACATGGAACACAGAAATGAAACTTCTGTTTCATTTGGGGTACAAATGGCACTGACGTTACTGTGACAGTTTTACTGAACTGTATAGTTATGGCTTTAAGCCTTAATACTTACCTGTATAAAGTCAGAAAAATAGCAACTACCACAAATTACCTGTAGAGATGCTCAGAGAACTTGGTCCTTAGTGACTGTGATGGGCCTCTTTCAAGAGTCAAAGGGCTCATAATCAAACATAATTAGAAAATTCAGTTTTTATGATCAATATATCTGATAGTATTTTGAAAGTCTCCATAAAGTACTATGACTTTGTGAAGAGCTAAACCTCATTTTAGCTTAGAGTTTAATATAATGAACGTAAATTAATGTAAACTATTTAAACATGAAATCCAACTTCATTTCCAACATTCACTGTATTACACGATTCCCTCCACCTTCTAAAGAACATGATCTGAGTCAGGTTCTCACCTTCTCCTGACACGGCCGGCTTGGCTGCTGGGGAAGCTACTCTCTTTAGACTAGCAGGACTTTCTGAAGAACCAGAATCCATGCTGGAAGAGGGGGGAAAGTATTTTAATTTTCACCCTCAAAGAAAACAGTACAAATGACACTGACTTTTCTTTTTAAAAACTGTTTAACATTTAAAGCATTGATAATCTACAGCTGAAATAGATGCACTCAGCTAAGTCAAAACACATCACAAGGGGCCACAGAGGCCTGATTCTAAGCTCACATCCTTGTTTGTCAGCACTTTGCTTTGCTGGATACACAGCTAACGTATTGGTCTATTTCAAAGCATGACTGACAGATGCTCATTCAGTAATTTTGCTCTTCATTTCTTCTTGAAGCTCATAATTTGTTTTGACCACCTACATGGTTAGAACAATTAAACAACAACCTTTATGTTAAGGTTGCATGCTATAAGTTTCCTAATGAAAAAGATAATTCATTCTTCCATAAATTTTCCCAAATGCTTTGGGCCTCTAAGTAGTCCTGTACGTCTGGAACAGTACTGGATACTAAGCATGAAGAGGGGCATAATCTCCAACAAATCCACAAGAATGTTCCAGGTCTCAGAGTAGAATTCCCTCATGCATAAGTCAATGAAAAACAGGATATACAGGTTTCTATGAGCAAGGAAAAAAATGACCATTTATCTGTAAGAGGCTCTCCCCTGTTGCCATGTACCCTAATTTTTGCAGTTAAAAGATCCAGTTGAAAGACAAAACAATCCTGCAACTCCTATCTATGAATCTTAACTAGTGCAAACAATAATTTCATGCCTGACATGGTTTTCATCCAATAGAAGCAGATAAATACAAACATACCTCGTAGATTTCCTTATGGGCCCTGAAATGAGTTTCACGTAGGACTTGGGGAACCACCCCTTCTGGCCTTGAACTTCTCCAAACCACCACATGTCTTGCTGCTCCAGGACTGTGATGACATCATTTTTGTTAAAATTTAAATGGTTGTCTTTTTTGGCTCTCCAAGGATACAGGGCTTGTGCTTGTAGCCCCTCCACCTTTTCGCCCTTGTGTGGAAGAACATAAAGGACCTCTCATCACTCTGTGATTTGTTATCCATTCAGGTGACGTGAACACCGGCTCCTCCCCTGCGACGGGCACACGCAGGCACATGCTCAGCCGCAGAGGACCCTGCCTCAGCACAGCACTGGTGCCACATGCTCCACTGTTTTCAGTAACTGTTTATTTCCAAAAGTGGAGGTGAAAATCTGCTAGCCTATTCACAAAGCCGTGGTCGGGCCATCTAGAATTCTCTATTTAAACAAGCCAGGAGGTCGTGTTTATTCTGTTGCACCCGGCTGTGTGCCTTTTCTGTTTGGGTTCTATTTTAAGTCTCAAGTTGCCCAGGGCACTCCCACTCCTGCCAATTTCCAATCGGATTTGGGTGTTTAGTGGGGGATTAATACCAGAGCAGAAACCTTATAAAATCTCAAAAGGTAATTAACTGATATCTTAGTTTAGGTGGACACAGGGAAATACACCTTGCATTGGATTAGGCTTGTTTCAGTTCCTTTTTAGAGGAACAGGGGTTTGGCAAGCATAAATCCACTGTAATCCTCATTTACTATAAATACATCTATATGCAAACCATATACAAAGATGAATAAAATGCCATCTCTGCTCCCCCAAATAATTTAGGTTAAAACACTTTATTAACCAGAAAGCACTATAAAAATGGGCAGTATGATATTATTACCAAGGAACTCATAATTAATGAGGAAGAAAGAGATACAAACAACTATGCCTACCACCCGGCAGAATGAAATAGGCTAAGAAGAGGTTCCAACTATTCACTGCCGGAACAGAGAGAAAAGAGGGATTAATGCTGCCTGAGGGCAACATGGGGAGTTTCACAGAGGAGGCAGCGTTTGAGCTGAGCCTTGAAGGATGAGAAGGATTTTGGTAGCTAGGGCTTCGGAGGAGGGGCACTCCAGGCGGAGGGCACGGCCGCGCGACGCTGTCCCGCAAGGTCCAGGAGGAGAAGCGCGATCTGGGGGTGCATGTGGCCTAGTCTCATGGAGGGGTGGAGTAGGAGGTGAGGCTGGAAAGGTGGGGTGAGGCATTTATTACCTTTTTTAAGACTGTAACATAAAACAGTTACAGTATCTTAAAACAGTACTAAAAAATACAACAACATCAACTTTCAATTATATACGTAAATGGACAAGAACAAGGGATAATGCCCAATGACAGTTCATTCAGAACCAACTTGGACTTGCCTGTACAAGATATTTTCATAATGACATTTAACTGTGATTATGTCTGACAAGTGGAGAATTTATGAGAGATCAAAGAGTTTCGGCTTCCATGTTGGTCTCCATGGGTTCTCGCCTTCTTAGACCTATGACATCCCTATTTCTTTCCATCTCGACTGTACACTCCACCCAGTCTTCAGAACTGAGGAGGGGTCTCTGGATTCCAAACGCCCCCCAGGACCACAGAGTCTCTGCCCACCGTGTCCCCACCTCGTGCTTGCAGGGAGCCTCACACCGGAGCCGTGGATCTCAGTGCTTCTGTGTTGCCCAATCCTCTCCATCACTTCCGTTTAGTCTCTGCCATTTCACCTGGGCTCCAGTATTTCATAACCTCTCACCCCGAGAAATCTCTGCTGCACCTGCCCTGTCCATCTTTCCACGTGGAGACGCCTGAATAACCAGCATGGAATCAGGCAGAACACGGACTCTGGGTTTGAATTCCAAGTCTGTCACTTACTAATTGTGTGACCTTGGACAACTGTTTAATCTCTCCAGGCCTCAGTTTCCACATCTCTAAAACAGAGACACTTTCTTCAAAAGGTGGTTAAGAAAGTGTAACAGGATCTATCTTTAGAGCAGCTATGAGAGTAATAATCTTAACAGGGGTGGCTTATGTTACTATTATTATTTCTAGTCCCAAACTGTGCAGTATTGCTGAAGAAAGCCAAGATAATGTGTGATGACCAGTTACACGTTCAGGTTAAATTCAGCCACGTCAGGTTTCATCGTTCTTTACGCAATTCCTTTTATGCATGCTCCGAAGGCCCTCGGGCGCCCCTCCTGAAAAAGCTGCCCAGAGCACAACCTGAACTCCTTTCCCTCTTTCTCCAACCTCTCTTCACCCTTCCTCTCCCAGAAGAAAAAGAAGCCTGTCTTCTTTTCTGTGCTTTTAATGCTTCTCCCACTTAGGTTCACAGATATGTTCTACTTGCCTCTTTGCCCGGACCACCGCCTTTAATAATATGAGCACCACCACCCCCGCTTTCTGGAAACAGCCTTCAACTTCGCCTCATTTTCCTGGTCCTGAGCCCTCCTCCACCAGAGTCACCACGGCTGAGCATGACACTTGTGCCACCTGCTGAGCTGGGACAGATGCAAAGAAAAGGAACAGCTCCTCTCAGGAGCTGCCCTACTTCCAGGTCAGAGAAGACACACGCTCTGTGCAATTTCCATCTTCGTGCACTCTCTCTCCTTTGAAGAGCTCACTCATTTCCTGAGATCTGATCTATGTCCCAATTCCTGCCAGACAGAATGACCTGGCTGTCCCCCTCTCACCTTAAAATTAACACGTCTAAAACCCAACTTCTTTTCGCTAAAAATCAATTTCTCTTTCTGCCTTCCTTGTTCCCCTGTAAAGTCAAATCTTTTTCTCAGTCCCAGACCTTTCCTTTCCTTTTTGCTCCCACAGGCACTGGGGCTCCACCCTCTTCAACTGTTGTCAGTGCCCCTGTGTCCCCGACTCGAATCTTCCTGCACACACCACCCTCCACGTGAATCTGCCCAGAACCTGTGTTCACTCTGGCTGTTCCCCGAGCAGAAACTGTCCCTGACCCCAAATGCCTGCCAGATGGGCAATTTCACTGTTTGGTTTGACTATTTATAGAAATTTCATTCCTTTATTTATTAAGTAAATAAATAAGGGAATAAATTCCTTTACTTATTATCCTTTCAGAAATTACTTTCTTAGCAAGGCATTTAAGAGCTTCCCATTAATCTGTAATCGGTCTATCTTTTTGGGTAAATATTCAATGGTCTAGCCAAATGGATTGACCCACGACTTTCCTGAAACACTCTCTGACCTCCTACCTAAAGCCTCTCCTCACATTATTTTCTTTTTATCTTTTTATTTTATACTGGAGTAGAGCTGATTAAAAATGCTGTGACACCCTCACAGTATTTTCTGTCTGACATGCCAGCCCTCTCCGTTTCCTAAGAAGCCCTTACCCACTGTTCAAGATGGAGTTCAAATGTCTGAACTCCATTCTCTGAACTGTCACTATTCCCTCTACTGGGAAAATGTGAACTGGATCCCGCCCTGCCAGCCGACCCAGATGCATATAATGAGGCTTTACTCCTAAATGACATTGACAACAAGCACTGGCTGAATCTGTCCGCCCCACACAGGCACTTGAGGTCCTCCCTGCTCCCATCGATGCTGTTACCTGGCCTAAAACAGGAGATGGAGAGGAGCCCGTGGCTGTGGCTGGAGTGAAGGCTGATCTCTGTCTCAACTGCCCGGCGCTCGGAACGGTGAGGGAGGGCTGGGCTGCCCATGCATCCCAGTTGTCGGTTTCTGGTTTCTCGTTCGTGCTGGTGGGCCACCTGGAAGGCGAAGCACGCCACCGTGAGTGGCAAGGACTTCCTGATGCACCGACATTTCTCCCCCCATAAACATACACCCAGGATGTGCCTGGGGCTTGTTTAAGAACAAGGAGGGGGGAAAGAGCACTGGACTTGGGTTTGGGTCTGACCGTCACACACTAGCAATGGGTCTCAGGCAAATTCTAGTCGTTTCTCTGAATCTTGATTTCCTCGTTGATAAAATGGGAACAATATCGTGCCACTCTCGTTAGTTGTGAGGGTCACATGAAATACCACATAGAGAAGTACTTTGCAACGAGAAAGCACCAGAGAAACATCCTCTCGTGATCATTATCTTCATTTGTAACGACAATCCTAAATAAGCAAAAAGAAGTTTCGCACCACATATGAAAACATGCCAGCCCAGCGGCTGGTGCATCTCTCTGTCCCATCATCACACAGCAAGCACCAGGCCATGTGCTTGGATACCATGGTAACTACCAGTGGTATCCTTACAGCAACCTGTTGTCCTGATATCAGGGATGGTTTTAATTTTGCGATTTTATAATTTTAAATAAACACATCTGTGTCAGTGCAGATTTAAATTCAATTGACTTTTTAAAAATCTTTATAAGACATAAACAAATCTGAAAATTAGAATATTTCCTTTGATAGATGGCACATCCTGATTCAGGGTTTGGAAAATAAGAAGCCTGGAATTATAGCAGGAGAGTTGCAGACCACACATTTATCGAGCAAGAGAGTAACACTGACTGGATCCACAGCAAAACAAAATCCTGGAAAACACAGCACTTGTCTTCTTAAAATTTTAGTGTAAGCTTTAGTTTCAAAAGTCAGAACTTTTTTTTTTTTTTTTTTTTGCGGTACGCGGGCCTCTCCCATTGCGGAGCACAGGCTCCGGACGCGCACGCCCAGCAGCCATGGCTCACAGGCCCAACCGCTCCGCGGCATGTGGGATCTTCCCGGACCGGGGCACGAACACCGTGTCCCCTGCATCGGCAGGCGAACTCTCAACCACTGCGCCACCAGGGAAGCCCAAGTCAGAACTTTTCAATCAAAATCAGGACAAGGGAATACAAACTACTATACACAAAAAAGATAGGCAACAAGGATTTACTATATAGCACAGGGAACTATAATGTCATGTAATAACCTATAATGGAAAAGAATATGAAAAAATATATACAGTAAGTCCCCTACATATGAACAAGTTCTGTTCCAAGAGCGCATTCGAAAGTCCAATCTGTTCATAAGTCCAACAAAGTTAGCCTAGGTACCCAACTAACATAATCGGCTATATAGTACTGTACTGTAATAGGTTTATAATACTTTTCACACAAATAATACATAAAAAACAAACACAAAAATAAATAAAACATTTTTAATCTTACAATATAATACCTTGAAAAGTACAGTTCAGTACCAGCTACATTACTGCTGCTTTTACGCTTGCTTCCCGACATCCTGGGGTTGAAATAAAGATACTGTACTACTGTACTCTATACAGTACAGTATAGTAAAGTACACAAAAACACAACCATGTGACAATGTACGCCAGACGCGTGAACTGACTTATGTGATTGGACATGCGAACGCACGTTCACGTCTTTGAAAGTTCGCAACTTGAAGGTTCGTATGAGGGGACTTACTGATATATAACTGAATCATTTTGCTGTACACCTGAAATTAACACAATATTATAAATCAACTATACTTCAATTAAGAAAAAAAATCGAGAGGAGAATTTCAACTTGTTTTCAATCATCTAATAAAAGACTACTTTTTAGCAGAGATTAGATAGGGAGGACCTTCTTTAGCACTTTCAACCATTTATGTGAAAATGTAAGTATGAAAAGCTTGCTATTCCTTACATCCTTCCCTCTACTTCCTCCTGCCTTTGGTCATCACTCACCTCTCTTTCCTCTATTTCCTCCACCTGGTCTTTCTCCAACATTAAGCCCTGACTCCTTGCCTTCAATTTGTTTCTTCTGAAAGATGATCAGACTTGAAAACAAATTTTAAACACTTCTTACGTCCCTTTTACTTGAGAGCCAGTATAAAATATTTTTAGACTACTGCACACCTAGACCAGTCCTATAACTGGAAGCGTGGACAGCGGCTTCATCTCTGCTTTCAAACCTCTGCTTACACACTGTTTTTAATGCCATTTCCTGATGACCAAAGGCATAGCACGAACAGTGGCCAAGAGTACACATCTCTTCGCTCTGGTGTACGTTTGTACAGGACTGATGAAAGAGAAAAGCTTCACAGGAAACAGCTTTCTATCTTATTCAAAACCACATGACTAAATTCAATTTCTGTTTCTGTCCAGGAAAAAAAAAGTGCTATTTCCGTGCAGGAAATGACTCTAAATATTTGCTGTCATGGGTGTCAAGCACATTATTAGGAAACTGTAGTTCTCCATTTCTTCCACAAGAATGTAAGATACAGACAAATTATTGAACAAAACAAGGGTCATAGGCTTAACTTTATCCCAGGGCAAATCACTGTTGAGCAATGATATAGTTAAATCCAGGTCAGAGAATGCAATCCACAATTTGCCAGAAGACCAGAGAAAGTGGCCATGAAAATTACTCAGAGGTACAACCCAAGACTATAACAACACTTAAAAGATCACTAAGCTGGGATTTCAAAAATCATCAGAAGTAGCATCCTACACATACGTGGAGCTGAAGTCGGCCCAGTTGTTGGGGGTCGTGGAGGGCTCTGCAGAGGTCACCGCGGAAGGAGCAGGGGTCTCACGTAGAGCCAGTTTGGGTGCAGGGGTGGAGGCAGCATCAGTCACTGGTTTGACTGGGGCAGGAACCTCGTTTTCTGGGATTTTCTCTGCGTAGTTTGCAGGGAACCATCCTGTCTTTCCTTTTAATTCTCCTCCAAGCCAACCCGGTTCTCCAGTTTGGCTTTCATCCACCTGCAGGAAAGTCATAAAGTTTAATTCAGTGGAACTAAATCAACCCCTAAAGACACCAAACACTCTACCAGAACAAAGCCCCCGCCTCTGACCCGGTCAGACTAACACACGGCACAGACATTTCTTCACTTTATTCTTAGTCTAAGAGTCTGGAAAAATGGTCTCTAAACTTTAACTCTGAGGAAACAGTAGGTGCTATAATTCAAGTTCTTAGTCTTTTGTGCCTGTTTAGCTTCTTCTTTTTCCCCTAATAATAGCAGTTAAGACCAATAAGGAATCCTAATAAAGCCTACAGTTTAAATTTTTAGAGCTACTTTGAATTAGAAAGTGATTGACAGACTTCATCACTCAGGAAGTCATGTAATTATTAGAAATAATTTGACTTAGGTTTATTATTTAAAATTGAAAGCAAAGGGTGCAATCAATATGAATTTAGCACTCTGAACAAAATCTCTAAACTAAGCAGTACTTATTCAGCATAGGGACAAGGAGATAAAAAACAGAGCCTTAGATGGTTTCTACAGCAAGTAAAACTGGCTGCTGTGTTTAGCCATTTAAAAGCTCCATAGATACATGACGAGAAAATTAAGGAAATGATTATTTACAGCAACAATTAATTTTATTAAAGTCCTAGAGTTTTCTTTTGTATAAATTTCACTTTAATATTCACAAACATGCACATGAGAATATAGAATTCCGCTGTTAAAAAATTTCAGAGATTTATTACACCCGTGTTTTTAATGCTTGCATTTTATTTTAATTCTGACCAAAAGGATTAGTCAAAATCACCAGAATGATTCTGCTTATCTTTAGAAGTTACCCTCACTATTTTATGAGCAACAGGAGATCAATATGAGGACAATTACATTCACTAGTAGGAAATTATTTTCATTACAATAAGTCAAATAAGGTTCTGTCAGAGACCTTATCCTATTTTGATTGCATAATATACTGCCTAAGGAGTAAAACATTGGACCTTAATGTTGCTTTTTCGAAATCACAGAAATGAGTATGTAGGGTCTTAACAATGATTTTGGAAAAAGGGGCAAAAATACCAGTTTTCTAACCCATTCAAATATTCAGTTAAAAAAAAAAAAAAACCCAAAGCAAATAACTATGGGACCAAACATCTGTTTGTATTCAGTGTAGAGTAATATGGTATAATGTTTCTTAGCTTATTTGAATTAAAAAAAAAATGCCTGGGGTAGGGGTGGAGAAAGTAGAATACAGGACTTCCTACTTAATTCTGCATGTTATTTATAAAATATTCAGTCCGTAGGAGAGCTTCCTTGCTGCTCTACCTTAGGAACCCTATTGTCATGGGTAAAAGCAGTTTTTAAAGCTGAGAATTCTCCAAAAAGGAGTTCCCCGAGATAGTCGCTGCTTCCAAAGGTTCTATTTTTGGCTTTACAGTTCTGGTGCTAACACTTGTATCAATGTGAGCACGTGGGCCACTTCTCATTCAGCCGCCCAGCATTGTTTTCTTCTTTCTTTCCTTTTTCTGGGCAGCCCGAATTGTTTCTCCAGATGAGGATTTAAGGTGACATTTTTTTCCCACTTGGATCTTATTTTCTGCTGAACTCAAATGGCTAGATGCCTTTTCTCTCTTGTTTATATTTATTGGTGATATTACGACGCACTTTAACTTTATTGCTGTTTTGCACTGGAAACACAGCTGTTTCTAGGTCAGGCTGAGCCGGGGCCTCCCCAGCTTCTCAGTGGGTTAAACAGCCCAGTTCCTGTCCCTTCCACACATCCCAGGACCAGAGGTAAGGTCTGGCAGCAGTGAGTGAGGACCTGGAGCCAGACACAATCGCTCCGCCTCAAGACTGCAAAGTGGGGCTTCCCTGGTGGCGCAGTGGTTAAGGATCCGCCTGCCAATGTAGGGGACACGGGTTCGAGCCCTGGTCTGGGAAGATACCACATGCCGCGGAGCAACTAAGCCCCTGCGCCACAACTACTGAGCCTGTGCTCTAGAGTCCATGAGCCACAACTACTGAGCCCGCGCGCCTACAGCCCGTGCTCTGCAACAAGAGAAGCCACCACAATCAGAAGCCTGTGCACCATAATAAGGAAGACCCAATACAGCCTAAATTAAATAAATAAATTAAAAAAAAAAAAGACTGCAAAGTGTCATGATTAAGAGCAGGGCTCTGCAATTAGACTGCCTCCGTTTTAACACCACTTCTACGTTATTAGCTGGTTGACTTTGGGCAAAGTGTAATCTCTTGGTGCCTTGGTTTCTTCATCTGTAAAATGAAGGATAATACCAGTACCTGTTTTATAATAGTTGTTGTAAAGAATGATAAGTATCTAGAACACTGCTTGGCATATGAGACGTGCTTAATGACAGATTTTCTAAAGCCATCTCTCCTGTTGTCCAGGTCTGACTCTACTGCAGTTCTCTTTTGCCCTGTTCTAAAAGCCTGGCCTCTATTTGACCCTGTTTACTTTAGGTAAACAGAGATTTCTGGTTCTCTATGGGGAGTTCCCTGCTCTAGAAACCCGTCTAGCACCTTAGGCCCTCGGGGTTGGCCTTCCTATCTTCCTGTAGGGGCTGGAATGTGATCCCTGATCACGACCTATCAAACTCCTACTGGTCTAAGCTAGTTGGACCTCCTTGAATGCCAGCTGCTTTACTTAATTATGTCCTGTGACCCACTGTCATTCCCTTGAGACATGGGTCTTACCTGGTTAACCAGACTTTTGGTTGACATCTGGAATTGGATCTGAAGCCCTGAGGAAATGTTCCACCCTATGGATTCGTCTAGCTCACACCCTAGTTGATCACACCCAGCCTTGTCCCCTGATATGACAGAAAGCAGGCTTCACCACTGAAAGGTGCTTGTATGTACTCAGGAAGGGGAGAGGGTGCCACATCAGCTCCTTGTCCCTGCAAATAAGAGTTTCTGCCATCCTTGAGAGCAATGGTGAAATCAGTATTTCACTTTTAACCAAGGAAATCCATCAGTCAACTTGAACAAACAATAATCTCAATTAGTTTGATCTATTCTTATATGAATCCATTAATTTTAATGAGTAATTAAATTTTAATTTTAAGGTTCAGAGGTTATAATAAAAATTCCCTCCTAACATTAAATTAACCACTTAGAAAAAGCATAAGGGGTCTCATATGAAAATGAGAAATATTCCTTCCTGGATTTGAAAAGCTTTACTCAAAATGCCAATCCCCTTGTGGAAAAACGGGACATAAAATTAGAATAGAATAAGCAAAGGCAAGCACACAAACTTCTTTGTAATGTGGCTGGCTATAATGTGGACTTATACACACATAGGGTAGATTCATCTATCGGTGGCTGTAAGTCAGGGGGATTTTGATATTAACAATATTGGTCTTTTTAAAAAATTAATTGATTGATTTATATTTATTTTTGGCTGCGTTGGGTCTTCGTTGCTGCGCGTGGGCTTTCTCTAGTTGCGGTGAGCGGGGGCTACTCTTCATTGCGGTGCACGGGCTTCTCATTGCGGTGGCTTCTCTTGTTGCAGAGCACGGGCTCTAGGCGCTGCAGGCTTCAGTAGTCGTGGCATGCAGGCTCAGTAGTTGTGGCTCGCAGATTTAGTTGCTCCGCAGCATGTGGGATCTTCCCAGGTCAGAGCTCGAACCCGTGTCCCCTGCATTGGCAGGTGGATTCTTTACCACTGCACCACCAGGGAAGCCCAACAATATTGGTCTTAATACAATTTCATTTAATCAGCCCCACAGCAACACCTCAAAGCATTTGGGGTCATTCTAGTGAAACATCAAAGTGGGAAGCACAAACCCCAAATGTTGCTTAAATGTCTGGGAATATGTTACAGATCTAGTCTACGAACTGTTAATAATTATGCACTGCATACTGTAGGGCACTGATGCAACAGTCAAATGCACACAGCATATCAGGTTCAAGTACACGTGGCTGAAACCCAATAATATCATATTTCTTTTCTCAATGTTCACATGCTTCACGACCGCCATCTTCATGGTGACACTAAGATTTTTAAAGCCTCTGACCTTGTCACAAAGAAGGGTAACAGAAATTCCCTCTCCCCTCACAAGCAGGACAAAGGGCATGGACAGCAAACAGGTTTAAACTGTGTACCAACTTAGACCCACCAGTGCAGCACATGTGCTGCAGAATGTAGGGAGAAGCACGTTTCGTACATTTGCTAGTTTGGAAGTAAAAGGTTTCCCCCTAAGCTCCTGGATGAGGATATTAAAACTAAAGCGCGAATCTAGAGGTTGGCAAAATTTTCCTTAACTTGCGCAGCGACTGAACTGTGCAGCTGTAGCACAAAAGCAGCTGTAAGCAATATGTAAATGAACACGCCTGAATGTGTTCCAGTAAAACTTTATTACAAAACAGGCACGGGCTGGATTTGGTCCACCCCTGGAATCAGGTATGTGCTGATCCCTCAACACAGCAATGGCTCAGATGTTAAGATTATAGAAATCTAAGAAAGGCAGGAAATAAAAGGTACTGACTACATTGAAACAAAACAAAACAAAACAAAAAACCCCAAAACAATTCTCCATCAAGAAAAGAAAAGGAAAAAAGAATGAGTTTAAATTGTTACAAAAGAAACACTAAATTAGAAGATAAACAACTTTCTGAATGAACTGATGGGTTGATGACTGACAGCCGCTAAAGAAGTCTCCTTTTTTGGATATCTCTAAGAAGAGGATATTTCCCAGAATGACTTGGGATTAGTCCTGACAGAAAAGAGATTAGGTTAGATCAGTGGTTCCCTAAACTGACTCCCTGATAGAACCACCTGGACAAGATTTTGAATCCTAAATATGGATGAAAAGTTCCCACAGTCTCTGGGGGTGAGCCCTGGATTGGTTGTGGGGTTATTTTGTGTTTTTTTTTTTAAGGTCCCTGAGCAGGATTGATGCACTCAGCCCTGCACCATTTAAAACCAGCTGAGTAGATCATCAGCCTGTATTCTTAAGATAAACTTCAACAAAATGGCAGTGAGCAGAGGTGTTCCAATTTCTTTTTTTTTCCTGGCTGCGTGGCATGTGGGATCTTAGTTCCCTGACCAGGGATCGAATCTGCGCCCCCTGCATTGGAAGTGTGGTCTTAACCTCTGGACTGCCAGGGGAGTCCCTAATCTCTTATGCTATTCCAATACATTGTGGATATCAAATTGGACTTATTCACCCTCCAGGTATTGGGACCTCCAGATCAGAAGACAGGCCATAGATTTTCAAAGTATCTAAGCCTTAGTTGTCCAGGTCAAACTCAATTAAGATGTTTCCATTCAGAAGTCTTCCCTGAGCACCTTAGTTCACTCTGATTTCTTTCCTCTTTTACATTCCTAGCAGTTAGTGAGCATTCATTGGGAACTTCATCACACAATGGCCTTTTCATGTGTTTCTCCCTATTTTTCTAAAGAGATTTTAAACATATGAGTGGGAGAATTATCTTATATTTTTTTGTATTATCAACAACATTTAGAACAGGATGATATATAAAATACCACTTTAATTTTTGTTAATCATGAAAAAATATTTTTGGAGAAAATTGCGCTGATAATCAAGTTTTTTTAACAACAAAATATTTTTTAAAGCCCCCTCCAAGACTGCCTACATTAAAACAGAAAACATTGCTAGACTTCTAAAATCTAACAGGTATAGTTAGCTACTTTTCAGAGAAGTTTGAGAAATCTGAGAAGCCAATGATTACTGTGCCCACAAAAGTAAGTGAACTCCTGATTATTCAACCAAGACAGATTGCTAGGAATGTTCTATTGCATATTTTCCATGATCGTGTTTCTCAACTGCAAACTTCATGAAATAAAAAAACTGCTACGATTACATGTCCATTTCCACTTGTTGGGGTACCGATCATTAGCCTCACAAACATAATACAGTAGAATGCCATTTGAGGTGTCTTGCTGCATCTTGTGGTACAAAATGAAGACACCAACGCTGTCCCCTCCGCAAGAGAATACAGTATACCTCACAGCACAGCCCCTTCGTTAACATATGTGGGATGTCTGAGATAAAATAAACACCATTCCGGGCCTGGGGACACATTCTCTGTTAATAGTTGTCAAAGTTGGATTTATCTTTAGTGTTTCATTAAAAATTACAAATGTTA
Organism: Stenella coeruleoalba; assembly: GCF_951394435.1. NCBI lineage: Eukaryota > Metazoa > Chordata > Mammalia > Artiodactyla > Delphinidae > Stenella > Stenella coeruleoalba. Next base: position 133,324,417 of record NC_137150.1, on the reverse strand, counting down.
ATACATTTGTAAACATGAATATAGAATTACATAGAATTAAACGTGAAAGACACCTCTCTAACTGCCCAGTGGTAACCACTGTGAACAGTTTGATGCCTATACCGCGAGACTGTAAACTATATACGTAAAAACATTCATACACACACACAGAGCTTTTTATTTAACCAAATGCAATTATGCTATACATATTGTTTCTGCTTTTTTACTAGAGTTTATTTGTATATGTAGATCTGTGTAATTTTTAAAAACATCTTCATTATATTTATTGTTTAGCTGTATCACAATTTATTTAAACTATTCCCTTACTGATGGATACTGGGCTGTTCCTTGTTTGCTTTTACCAACAATGCTGCAGTGAACATCCATGGACACATTATTTGTGCACTTGCTAAAAACAGCCTAGAGGAGGGAGAGTAACAGAATTCCTAGGTCAAGGGGAATGAGAATTTTAAATTTGAATAGGTACTGCCAAATTGCCCTCCAAATGGCTTAGCCAATTCATACAACCATGCTGACGATGTATACTGTAGCCACTTTCCTATTCCTACACTCTTGACAAAGCTTAATATTATCAAACTCTTAAACTTGCTCTCTGGAGAGATGAAATATGCTATCTCATTTTTAATATTTACATTTTCCTGATCACCAAAGAAAGAAGCATCTTTTTGTATTTTTTTTTTTTATTTTTTTTTTGCGTTACACAGGCCTCTCACTGTTGTGGCCTCTCCTGTTGCGGAGCACAGGCTCCAGACGCGCAGGCTCAGCGGCCATGGCTCACGGGTCCAGCCGCTCTGCGGCATGTGGGATCCTCCCGGACCGGGGCACGAACCCGTGTCCCCTGCATTGGCAGGCGGACTCTCAACCACTGTGCCACCAGGGAAGCCCCTTTTTGTATTTTTTTAAAATCATTTACTTTTCTTCATCTGTATATGTCTCTTTATATCCTCAGCCAACTTTTTAAAGCTGTGGGTTTCTTTCATATTAACTTTTCAGAGTCTTTATGTAATATGGATAGTGACCCTTTGTCTCCTATGTATTTTGCAATCTACTGGATTTAATTTTTTAATATTGTCAAATCTGTCCATATTTGTCATTGATGGTTTCTAGTTCTAACTCAGAAAGGCATTTCTTAGAAAACTATTCCAATATTCTCCTTAAAAAGAAAGGAAAAAAAAAAGCCTTTTAAAAAAGAATTTTAACTTTTAAGTTTAACACTACTTGGAACTTATTTTTGTCCATGATCTGAGACAGAGACTTGACCTAATAATTTGCCAATACGGAAACTTCAAGTTAGTCCTTTCATGGAATCTAGCAAACAGAAACCTGGTAACACAAACTTTTACACCTTTTTCTTCATTTTCTATTTTAAGCACAACCTACTACACAAACTCAAAACACCTTTTTACTGCCACGACAACACCCAAAGATATGTGTACTTACACAGAATTAAACTGATTTAAGAGAACAAAACATTTAATAAGATGCAGACTTCCTGACAGTCACAAGGCACTCACCCATTCCCCTTTAACCTCCACCAGGAAAGCAAAGGTTTGAAAGCAAGGCAAAATACATGTTTAATGAAATGTTTCATTCTCATGGTATATCTACACTCTATTCTTCTAGTGGGCTGGTAGTTAACTAGTCAGTTTGAGGAAAAGGACTCAGTACCATTGTAACAAGACTATGTTTCAAAAAAAATAGCAATATATACTCATTAAAATATAGATCATCTGTAACATTTCCTTATCGTAATATTTGGTAACACTTCCTTATTTCAGGAAGAGAACATTACTTTTCTGCACCTTGTGTTGCAACAAAATCCAGTTTCAAATATGTTAGGCTTTTTTTTTTTTTTTTAAAGCAGTATAAAAATCAACTTTGTAATGAGGTCTTCTCTGCTATGGCATTGTACCTTCATAATGTTTAGATTCCTGCTATTGCATGGTATTTAGATAATTTCCAATTAATCTGCTTTAAAAGGCACAAGATATTTCAAAGACTAGGCAGGAGGAATAAAGCAGCCTCAGGCCATTAGGAAAAAGAAGATGGGGAAGAAGCTGCGAAACACTCGGCCCGGGTCACCATTCACGTGCAGTGTGGTGCGTCCACACTTGAGAGAAACCAGGAGTTCTTTCTGTAAAGAATGAGTGAGGCTGGTGCCCAAGCAATCAAAACTCTGTGCTGGATGAAGGCAGAGAGATTACTGGAAGAGGGTTTCGTTATTGTTAGGGAGATGTTGACTTTGAAAAATTCTGGAGCATTGGGCACGACTCCCTTATTTCCAGCCCATAAGAACTAGAGAAAAAGCTATCAGAAAATAAGGGGAGAAGGGATTGAGTTCTTTGAGGACCAAACACACTGTTCTTTCTATATATTTTGGCCCATGAAAGATCACATACTCTAAATACAGATACGATGCATAAATGGAAGATGAATGCATGAGTAATTACAGTGACTGCATGACACCCTTTTATACTTCAAAGACATGGGTCCTACTATGGGAAGTGTGTTTGTCTCAATTCTTAACTTTCATAGTTCTTAAAAAATATTATGAACATTTCCATAATAAAAAGAAAAAAAAAGCCAACAGTAATGCAAAGCTTAACCACTTCTAAGACTTACGTTAATAACTGGATTGAGGAACTACTATTTTCTTTTAGGAAATAATTTAGGTCAACCACATTGCTTTATTCTTTCTTAAACTGGTTACTCTAGTTTTAGTTACAATCATAAGATTATTATTATTATAATTAAACAAGCTGTAACAAGCAAAGTTCTAAACTCTTTCATCTGTTTATTTATAGAGTAGGAAAGCAGGTTAACTGTATTTAATTCATTACTCTTCACACAATTCAAAGTTTACACAAAGGGAAAAAAAGATGCTTTGACCCAAAGATACAAAAATTATCAGTGGCAACTATGAAAATGATGATCAAGCATTTTGCATTTAAAACTATTTCTGAAAGACTACTTTTAATATCTAAGTAGTAATCTAAACTCTAAAATTACCAGAGCTTTACACATTTAAAATTATGCAAGGCTATGTTAAGAACCCATTTTCTTTAACAATCCTATTTTAAAGTGACGCTGGGATACGTTTTTAAGTGCCAACTTTCATTCTAATAGAAAAGGAAGAAGAGTGAGGCTATACTTCAAAAACTCAAATGCTGGCTTACTGGATTTCACACTCACTAACCATTTTACAATTGTCAAATAAAGTACAAAAAGAGGACAGATGCTAACCATGAACAGAAAGCACGCTTTCGCTGGAGTCTTTCTTACCATGACTATATCTCCTGGCTGGATCGTGATTTCATCGTGACTTCTGGACTCAAAGGGATAGAGTGCTCGGTAATACACCACCTTTACATTCTCCTGTGCAGAAATGCTAAGTGGACCTTTTTCTGTTTACGAGGAAAGAAGGAGAAGGGAACAAAAATAAAACGTTACACGGAACACAAATGCATGACACAAGCCAAATTACAGACATCTATCTCCTCTGCTGCCTATCTTAACATCTGAACAATTTACATCTCCTCAAGGAATTTCTGGAACACATAGTGAGGATGTGTTTGGTTCTGAAACCAAAGGAGAGCCAAATCTGATGTCAGCAACTAGAACCCATCAGAGAGGTCATTAGTGGACGCTAAACCAAGGTCATCCCAGTGCTGAGTGCAGTGAGGCTGCCTGAAGTCCCTGTTCTCTGCTCCCTGGCTTAGGCGTCGACAGTGCGCACCTATAAAGCATCCAGACCTCTTTCCCCCATGCAGGGTGTCTAGCACGATGCAGCAGTTCGAATGTGATGCAAATTTGAAACAGCCAACTCACAGGGGAGGGGGCAAAGAAGCACAACTTTAACTTTCCATATTAAGAGACATGGAAAGGTTGATGTTTTAGGCCCTCAATGTGGTCATGTAAAACATAAGTGCTGATTTCACCAAGAACCGTTCTTATTGATCATTCAATTGTAATTCCTGGTGAATTACACGTCCTAGAGAAAAAAATGAACCAAGGACAGACCCTAGATGAAAATAATGTAGCTTTACAATGAAGTAAAATTTTTAAAAATGCACGTGAGCAGAGGATATTTTGGATCCTGATTAATAACTACTCACAGCCCTCTGAACTGTTTTTACCCAAGAGCTGCAAGTATTTTGATACACACCTATTTTCTCTGAAAAGCCGTGAAAGTACTATCTTTGTGTCATCTTGAACTGAATGATGTGCATAATTTCCCACTGACCAAAGGAGAAAAAATATCCTCATTTTATACCAAGAGGACGCATAAGGAACTTAAGATCAAGTCATGGTGAACTAATTTTCAGATCAAAAAAAATATTAAAACATATATTTTGTCCTCGTATGGCACAGGCTCCTGTGTGGATCTGATGGCTTGCCAGTCTTTCTCCCTGGACTGCATGCATCTTGAGGCAGGGAGGGTGTCGGCCAACTCTGAACCCTCACTCCCATCCCTGCCCGCTGTGCAAACAGGAAACAAACATTTGTCATTTGCCAAACAAAGGAAAAGGCCATCACTTTCCTCAGCTGAGTATTATCTCCTAAGCTTTACAATATCGTACAGCCACACAAGAATTTAAAAAATACATTCTAGTTTGCATCTGATAAAAGGGATAATGTTTTCTAGCTATTTCAAAGTCTTTCATTTATCGTTATTTATAAAGATGTAACTTATGTTCAAAGGGCAAAAAAAAAAAAGTTTCAAAAGGTAAGAACACAGTTGTACGCAGTGCAGACTGAGGACAGTGAATGTCACGTCACTATAGGCAAGGGGAAGAAGTGCCACTTCCTGCTTTTGAGACAGCCCTGAAGTTCCCAGAGAACATAACAAAACAGAGAAGCAGGAAGGGTTACGACCTCCATTTGGAATACAGGTGTATGAATGGGGCTTGGCAATGAAACTTCATGCCACTGTCGTCTGCAAAAGACTTCTGGATGCCAAAGGTTGGCACGGTGTGGGGAGAACTAAACAGACATCTGATGATGCTAGAAGATGAACAGCTGCACCATCCAAAAAAAGACGCTGACGTTCTCATCGCTATGAACACAGCCAAGATAGAGCCTGATAAGACATGAATATTTCCCAAGAGGATCTGGGAGAACAGGATTTTTTTTTTTTAATTTTTATTTTATATTGGGGTATAGTTGATTTACGATGTTGTGTTAGTTTCAGGTGTAGAAAAGGACTTATTTGCTAGAATAATTTTGGCCTCTCATACCTGCGGTGGACCAGGGTGCTTGGACAGCTGGCTTAGCTGGCTCTTGTTGATGGAAAAGCCGACTCAGCTTGTCTTGCATTTCCTGTTTGCCCTTTTCCTCACTCTCCTTCTTTTTGACACTCTCTTCCCTTTTGAGTTTTTCCTCCTCGTGGGGTTTTCTTGGCCGCTGATGCTCATCTTCTTGTTGCACGTGCTCCAGCCACTGCTGGTCCCTTTCCTGAGCTCGTCTGTCAACAAAATGCCTGATTACAGCAGGGAAGCAACTCCCAAGTTAACACTGCTGTGTGGCCTCTTTGCACAAAGAGCTCCATCTAGTCAATGGGATGCTAAACACCAAGGGATATTGTTCTTCAGATGGAGGGATCGGAATCAATGAAACAGAGGCTCTCAGGGCTCCCTTTCTGAGTGAGATGAAATCACATGATGTAGAAAAACACAGAAAGAAAATTCCTGATGTAGCTAGCTTATAAAGTGATTAGAAAAAATCACAAAAATACTTCTCGGTTTTAAAACTGGCATATAATTGCAAAGAAAAATAAAAGCCATACAACATAGGAACATAACTTCCATGAAGAGAAAGTATACCCAGCACTGCAAATGAAATATTGCTTAAAGAAGTCCATGAACAATTAGATCACTGAGGGGACACACTGTATGTACACGCATACAAGTAGCTCCCCAGAACTGAAGCGGGAACCAACAGGTTATTTTGAACCCTTCAGGTAGTAACCAACCCTTACTAAGCAACAGTTTCTATGTATCTTACTGAATTCGACTGCTTTGTTTTTTAAACTAGCTGACACAAAGTGCAATTAAATATAGGCCTTGAAAAATATGATGGCCTCAACCTGAAATCCATAGGAAAAGATCAGGGATGATTTTTCCCTCATTCCGTAATATTTTAGAAAATCAGAAAACACTTTAAATGATCACACATTAAATGAAACTAATGTGGGACTTCCCTGGTGGCACAGTGGGTAAGACTCTGAGCTCCCAATGCAGGGGGCCTGGGTTTGACCCCTGGTCAGGGAACTAGATCCCACAGGCATGCCGCAACTAAGAGTTTGCTTGCCACAGCTAAGGAGCCCGCCTGCCGCAACTAAGGAGCCCATGCACTGCAACTATGACATGGTACAACAAAATAAAGAAAGAAAGAAACTAATGTACAATAATAAATGATACCATGTTAATAATAACTAGTCCTCCACGTTTGTTAACTACTTTAACCCTCACACTAGGTAGGTAGGTCCTATCATTATCATCCAAATTTTACAGATGAAAATGAGGCAGAGGGAGTGAATGACTTGCCCAAGGTCACACAGCCACACCAGCTTGGGGACCACTTCAGGCAGCCTGGTTCTAAAGTCTACAGCATGAATCGCTAGCCTGTGACATGGCTAACGCACAAAGGTCATCTCCTGGAACTAGGAAACTGCTAAGGGAACATGATGTAAACAAATAAAACTTTTATTCTCCATTAAAAAAATATTATATTTATTTCTACTCTGTATAAACGTGAAGCTTTACTGCAGTAGAATTCTTTTCAATTTAAATCAAGCATTTCACTTACAATTTTCAAAACATCTTTTAAGAAAGCATAACAGACATTTTTTGGAGGGGTAGGAATGTTAATTGTTATTCATAACAACAAATAAAATTTGCTTAACATATTCCACCAATAAAGGCCACCATTTATAAAAGCATATAACCACGTAATTTCTGAAGTTAAATTTTGGGTGCTATTTATCATACAATTGTAAGTAGAAAATTTAAACTTTTATATCATGACACTGTATGTGTATTTCTACTCTGTAGGAAAGTGAAACTTTGGTGCAGTATATTGTGAATAATAAACTTCGAAGATAAGAAAATGATGGAGTTAATCAACATATCCAAGGAATTAATCCCTGGGACATAATCCTAGACCTACCTCCTTCCACCGAGAGAACCATAAAATAGTCCTCTAAATTGGTTTGAAACCCTACCTACCCACTGGCATGATAAAAAAGACCAAAACACCAAATGCAAAATACAATATGTACCCATAATAAAAAGTGCTGCAGAAGTGCACCCTGGGGACTTCCCTGGTGGTCCAGTGGTAAAGAATCCATCTTCCAATGCAGGGGATTCGGGTTTGATCCCTGGTTGGGGAACTAAGATACCACATGCCGTGGGGCAACTAAGCCCATGTGCCACAACTACTGAGCCCGCTTGCCTCAACTAGAGAGCCCATATGCTGCAAACTAAAGAGCCCATGCGCTCTGGACCCCGCATGCCACAACTAGAGAAAAGCCCGTGCACCGCAACGAAGATCCCACATGCCACAACTAAGACCTGATGCAGCCAAAAATGAAATTAAAATAAATAAATAAATAAATGTTAAAAAAAAAAAAAAGTGCACCCTGGCAGTTAAACTGAACTCAGGCCAGTAAAAGACAGTGACTTGCCTAAAGTATGAGTTTCTTCATCTTTTCAGTCTAATTTCAATAACCAATTTTTATAATTTACACTATATCATTGGGATATTTGGTCACTTTTGTTTCTTGGGAGTCTAAAATCAATTTGTAGTTTAAAAAGCAAATATCTGATAACAAAATCAGACACACCAAAAGGGAAACAATAAATTTCTACAATTTACTACGAAAGGTTACAAATAAAAGTCTACAGACATAAATATTCAAACAAAAATGTGTCTGTGTCCTAAGCAGCAGCAGCAACAGCAAATTTTCTCCTTTTGTACTCGAGTTTCATTTGCAGTTGGAAAAAAAGAAGAAAGAAGATGGCGTGGTATACTTTCTGTCTCACTGGAGAAACCCTGTGTGGCCACTGAGCTCAGGGACTTTGATTTGAAACCCAGGACTCTGATGGCCACTGTTATTAAAAGGCTGTGAACTGGAAACGTATTTTGGTCATTGGCATGCAAACAAGCATACCAAGTGTCCCAATTTCTTGTATAATTACATTTATCTACATAGTCGTAGCCTGAGAGAGCTCTGGGCACCAACCAAAAACTTTGGGGGGTACTTATACATGCAAAGATTTATATATACATGTGCCCACACACACATTAAAGACTGAAGGCTCTTTCTGGTGCAGTAAGAAGTTGGAGAAGCCCGGCAAAGAATAGTAAATACTCAAAGTTCCTTCCAGAAGGGTCCACAATCCACTGAAAAGACTCACCTTTGGGCTTCTCCTTTTTGTTTTTCTAATTCTATGATCTTTCGCTCTTGTTCTTTCTGTTTCAGTCGTTCAGCCTCTATGGACTTCTGTTTCTGTAGCTGCTGCTTATTATGTATTTCTCTTAGTTCCTATAAATGATCAAGAAACAGTTCATGTAATGACATGCGCTGATAGACATTTCCACTGTTTATCAGCATGCAACATTTCATAGTGGGGAAGCCCAGACATGTAGGAGATAATGCTTCAGGTTTGAAAAACGTTAACTTGGAAAACTAAAATTACTCTACATTTTGACATGACTGATCTCCAGAAGCTGTCTGAGATCATATTTTAGTGAGCCATAACACACTGCACCATGGTCCATGAGGTGCTTTAGAAGGAGCTTGCTAGGGACGAGCATTAGAAAAACTATACTGCTCAGGGCTCAGCAACAATAATGGAACTCAACCAATTTTGAGACACGGTGATGATCATGAATGGAATCTTAAGATTCTTTTGATAATAATCAACACCAACCTCCACTGACTTTGAAGATGTACACACTTCTTCATACACTTGCTCCACTAAACCATTACAACCTCACCTCCTTCTTATGATATGCTGCTTTGAAACAAAACGACATCCTTCTCCTCCACAGCTTTGAGTCTCCCCCCAGGGTATATTTTTCTTCAAATCATACCTCTTCCGAAGCATCTTTTCTTATTAAAACCATGTGTGAAGCTGACAGCTGCCCCAAACTAAGCCAGCAGTCAGATGGAAAGTAAAAAGCTATAATTTGATTATCACTTTGGATCCGATTTCCTCATTTGATACTAACACAGGAATAACAGTAATTTCCTTAGCATGCTACTGAAAATAAAGTGTATTTTATGATATTTAAAGTACTCAAGTCAGAAGTTTAAACATCCAAAAATATGAAGAACAAAGAAATGCCTGTTGGTGGGGGAAAACCCTCTGATTCCATAGGAATCAAATGGTCACTAACAGATTCAGTCACCAAATCTCTTCTTACTTGTGTTAACAATAAATCAGACAAGTCAAAGTGTCCAGTAGAACCAAGACTAAAGTTCCAGTTGACTTCTTGGTCTGGCTAACTAGGGGAGCAGCCAAGGGGTCTATATGGTGAGATTTAAGAACTAAGGCCTGGGCTTCCCTGATGGCGCAGTGGTTGAGAGTCCGTCTGCCGACGCAGGGGACACGGGTTCGTGCCCCGTTCCGGGAAGATCCCATATGCCGTGGAGCGGCTGGGCCCGTGAGCCATGACCGCTGAGCCTGCGTGTCCGGAGCCTGCGCTCCACAACGGGAGAGGCCACAACAGTGAGAGGCCTGCGTACCACAAAAAAAAAAAAAAAAAAAGAACTAAGGCCTGCCCTGTCTTCTCTTGATTTGCTCACTGGTAAGTCCAGATGGGTAGGTTTCTTCCTGCCTTATTTCTACCTTTAGATTTCATTCACAGATCAGACATCAAAGGTAGAGAGATTGTCTGAAGAAGATCAGTGTTAAAATGCACTTATTGGGCTTCCCTGGTGGCGCAGTGGTTGAGAGTCCGCCTGCCGATGCAGGGGACACGGGTTCGTGCCCCGGTCCGGGAAGATCCCACATGCCGCGGAGCGGCTGGGCCCGTGAGCCATGGCCGCTGAGCCTGCGCGTCCGGAGCCTGTGCTTCTCAATGGGAGAGGCCACAGCAGTGAGAGACTCGCATACAGCAAAAAAAAAAAAAAAAAAAGCACTTATTCCTAGAGAAATGCCCTAAAGTGAGGCTAACCTTTTCCTACTAGCTAGACCGTTCTTAAGATAAAGTTAGAATGTATGTAACAAGCATTCTGTATACCATAAGTGACATTGAGAGGTCCTAAAAGGGATCAATGCGATATGAGAAAAAGTTTAACTGGAGATCAGGAGGTTAGGGGGAGCAGGTACTGGGCAAGGAGGAAGGACTGGAGAGAAGGAGGTACTTGAAGAGGGGGAAGGAAGGAAAGAAGGAAGGGGCTTCAGTAGAGAACCCAGCAGATGAGCCTGGGAATAACCAGACAGGATGCAGCAGGAAGACACAATTTTGTAAGGCACAAACTGAAGGACTATTCCCTGTGGCTGCAGCCATGGGCATGTGACTTCCAAATTATGACGCGTACTTGAGACAGGAGTTTAGCTATAGAGGGGCCATGGAAGGCCAAGAATGGAAACTGGAACATAATGATGACGCCTTGGTCTGTTTACAGTTCTAAGAGACAAAAATCAACATCACAAAAAAAGAATTCCATTTTTCATCATCTTTCTCACTGCTATACCATGGGATGTAAAACTTTAATGTGCTAAAAGTTCAGCAGCATTGCTTTTCATAGTAATTTGGAATCAAGCACAAATAGTAATCTCTAAAAACATGAATTAAAAATCTGGTTAATATCTGGGATTTGATATTTCAGAGACAAATGGAAAATAAGGGTCAATTTCTGTTAGAGTTATTCACACTCTTGGTTCAAGTTAATATCTACGTGAAAAGGAAAACTGCAATGGAATGCTATTAATCGAAACTCTATATGTCCTAAGAGAGGAAGTCAAAAGTCTGCCTCTGCATAGACAGGGATGGCCCACTCTGTCACTGACCCAATGGCTGAGACCCTTTAAAAAGAAGGGTAAGAAGTGATGAAAATTTACTTTTTTTCCTATTTTCAAATTTCATCTTCAACTGCACAAAATTCTCAAATAGGTTCAGAAAAATAATTTATGGCAACAGACTATAATTGAAAGGTACTGAACTGGGAACAAAGATACCAGGATTTTAATCTCAGGTCCCTGATATGCACCACAAGCTAAATCAGAGTAGACAATCTTTAGTTTTTAGTTTTAAGATCTGTTAAATTGTTAGACATTGTTCATCACCATAAAAATTTATTCTCTATTTATCTGTGTCTCTTTTATTTAGGATTTTATTCTTATTACATAAACTAAAAAGGTATAACCAGTAAGCAAAATAATTCTAAGCTGAAATTAAACACAAAAGAGTAAGAAATGACAGAGGAGGGGACTTGCCTGGTGGCGCAGTGGTTAAGAATCCACCTGTCAATGCAGGAGACACGGGTTCAAGCCCTGGTCCAGGAAGATCCCATATGCCGTGGAGCAACTAAGCCTGCGCGCCACAACTACTGAGCCCGCACACCTAGAGCCTGTGCTCCGCAACAAGAGAAGCCACTGCAATGAGAAGCCTGCACACCACAACAAAGAGTAGCCCCCGCTCGCCACAACTAGAGAAAGCCCGTGTGCAGCAACGAAGACCCAGCGCAGCCATAAATAAATATTTTTTTTAAAAAAAGAAATGACAGAGGAGGAATCTGATTGTATATTAAAACAGAAAAATTCTTACTTCATCCAGGAAAAATGTATTTTAGGCATAGTGATATTCAAGACACTTAACAACACATACTTACTGCACAAGAGCTGGCCAGTTAGAATGGACGCTGGCCATGATGTACCAATGCATCAGGTAGACCGGGGCACAAATGAAGATTTTTCATTTTAACAAAGAATTATACTGCATATTTCCTTTCTATATTGGGCTCTAGTAATTGGATATTAATTTATAGATCAATAATTACCAGATACAAAGTCAAGACAGATGGAAATAAAGCTAGCAACATATTATGAGGGACTATAAAATGAAAAGCAATAAGAAATAAACTTAAAGCATCTATAGGAAAAAAATCACGCTAATGAGAGTTTGAAAACAATTTTTAAATGTTTCAAATACATGAAGGAAGATATTTTTAAAAATTTAAAGCACACTTATTTTTTAGTATAAGAGAATTGGAGGATAAGCTGAACCTGTCTTCGAAACTGTCTAAATAAGCTGCAGTTTCAAGTACCTCCAAGGAAATGGAGCTTGCAGGAGCCATAAAATAACAGATGTCAAATGAGGTAACAGAAGGCTCTGACATCTTCTGATCCAGATTTGAAGACTGCAAAGTTTTTCTGTCATTTCCTTCATCCAAGTCAAATACTGCTGAGATACACAATCAAGTGTAAGAAAATCAAGATGCTATGAATAGTAAGGCATTCTGGGTTTTCCTCTCTTTCCTTGGACTTGGGAGTTTAAGATGGCATGAACTAAAATAAGCAGGAAATGTATGATTCCTCAGTTGATTACTTTTTTTTTTTTTAAAGCTGAACTTCTGAGATGGCAATCTATAGAATGAAGGAATATAAACTAAAAACTAGCTAACAACTTGCTTTTCTGTGCATGACAAGGAGCAACGGGTCCTTTCACATGGGAGCTGAGGGCTGCCCTGTTCCTTCATTCCTTTTCAATACCGTTTAAGAAATTCAAGTATAAGTATAGTTATTTACAAGTTGCCTTTTAATTCTTTCAGGGAAAACATTTTCCAGGTGACAAATAAATCTGGTGTTTTATTAATTTTTTTATTTACTTAGGAAATAAGAGAACTATTGGGAGAAGTAGCTAAGAAAAACTTCCCCACACAAATCGTATCAACTCTCCTGGTGATCAGCCTGATGTAAGTGACCCTGCAAATTCTGTTAAATCTTGTCACGGTTATTTCTCTATTATAACTAAGATAAGCAGAACAAATAAGAAATTACTGCCATTCAAAACTAAGTATCTCACTTGTAGCTCTTCCTCAAATTAACTTACTTTTTTCTAAAGTAAGTAACTCTACAATCACATATTTATTTATTGGCTGTATATTTATCTAGCAATATGGTATTGAGTGTACAACTTTGTTGACCTTTCTTCTGAGTTCTACTCAAGGGTATATGTTTTACACTAGATATACTGAACAATAGCTTAATATTAACTCCTAATAAAGTATGGTGACTTTCTTAATAAATAAGAAATAAGCATGCATTCAATAAGTTTTAGCTACAAATAAATATATAGGAAAAATAAAACTCCTATAAAATGCATAGTATATATAAATTAAAATAAGGTTTTGTCCACCAATAATATCTACAGAATTCTAAGATAAAGCAGAGTTTCTTATCCAGGATCTATGAAAAAACTTTGGCTCTGTGAACACTATGAAATTACATGCAAACTGGAGTATACTGGCATTTTTCTTGCTGAGAAGGCACATAGCTTTTATTTGACTCTCAAAGGGGTGTTGGATCAAACACAGATTATAAACCACAATAAGAAAATTATTGGCAAATAAAGACTCTGTCTTATATTAGTTAAGATTAATGAAAATCAGCTTGTTTTTAAATTTCTTCCTTCAACCAAGGGGGAAAAGTCACTTATTTCCCCTAAAGAATTAAGATATTTGCACCATAAAACATCTGTGGCATACAGCCAAAGTATTTCAAAAGCAATATGCTTCACAAATTGAATACTCAAGAAGATCCCATTTTTTGCCCTGAGAAATATGGCTCACTTTCAAGTTTACTAAAGACAGTTGTTCTATTGCTATGCAAGTGGCACAGAATCACTTAATTAAAAAACTGTGAGTGTTTCTCCTTCATTTGGTCTTAGAAACACTCAAAAATAAATGTATTATGTGAAGTGATGTTACATAAAGTATAAAGAAGTACCCACTGGGGTTCAAGATGACGGAGTAGAAGGACGTGCGCGCACTCCCTCTTGCCAGAGCATGGGAATCGCAACTAACTGCTGAACAATCATCAACAGGACGACACTGAAACTCACCAAAAAAGATACCTCACATCCAAAGACAACGGAGAAGCTGCAATGAGATGGTAGGAGGGGAGCAATCACAATAAAATCAAATCCAATGACTGCTGAGTGGGTGACTCACAAACTGGAGAACACTTATACCACAAAAGTCCACCCACTGGAGTGAAGGTTCTGAGCCCCACGTCAGGCTTCCCAACCTGGGGGTCTGGCAATGGGAGGAGGAATTCCTAGAGAATCAGACTTTGAAGGCTAGCGAGATTTGATTGCAGGACTTCAACAGGACTAGGGGAAAAAGAGACTCCACTCTTGGAGGGCACACACAAAGTAGTGTGCACATCAGGACCAAGGAGGAAGGAGCAGTGACCCCATAGGAGACTGAACCAGACCTACCTGCTAGTGTTAGAGGGTCTCCTGCAGAGGCTGGGGGTGGCTGTGGCTCACCCCGGGGACAAGGACACTGGCAGCAGAAGTTCTGGGAAGTACTCCTTGGCATGAGCCCTCCCGGAGTCCGACATTAGCCCCACCAAAGAGCCTGTAGGCTCCAGCGATGGGTCGCCTCAGGCCAAACAACCAACAGGAAGGGAACTCAGCCCCACCCATCAGCAGAAAAGCAGATTAAAGTTTTACTGAGCCCTGCCTACCAGAACAACACCCAGCTCTACCCACCACCAGTCCCTTGCACAAGCCTCTTATATAGCCTCATCCACCAGAGGGCAGAAAGCAGAAGCAAGAAGAACTACAGTCCTGAAGCCTGTGGAATGAAAGCCACATTCACAGAAAGACAGACAAAATGAAAAGGCAGAGGACTATGTACCAGTTGAAGGAACAAGATAAAACCACAGAAAAACAACTAAATGAAGTGGAGATAGGCAATCTTCCAGAAAAAGAATTCAGAATAATGACAGTGAAAATGATCCATGACCTCAGAAAAAGAATGGAGGCGACGACTGAGAAGATGCAAGAAATCTTTAACAAAGACCTAGAAGAATTAAAGAACAAACAAACAGAGATGAACAATACAAAAACTGAAATGAAAAATACACTAGAAGGAATCAATAGCAGATAACTGAGGCAGAAGAACGGATAAGTGACCTGGAAGACAGAATGGTGGAATACACTGCCGCGGAACAGAATAAAGAAAAAAGAATGAAAAGAAATGAAGACAGCCTAGGAGACCTCTGCGACAACATTAAACGCACCAACATTCACATTACAGTGGTCCCAGAAGGAGAAGAGAGAGAGAAAGGATCCCAGAAAATATATGAAGAAATTATAGTTGAAAACTTCCCTACCTTGGAAAAGGAAATAGCCACTCAAGCCTAGGAAGCGCAGACAGTCCCAGGCAGGATAAACCAAAGGAGAAACACGCTGAGACACATAGTAATCAAATTGACAAAACTTAAAGATAAAGAAAAATTATTAAATGCAACAAGGGAAAAACTGCAAAAAACATACAAGGGAACTCCCATAAGGTTAACAGCTGATTTCTCAGCACAAACTCTACAAGCCAGAAGGGAGTGGCACAATATATTTAAAGTGATGAAAGGGAAGAACCTACAACAAAGATTACTCTACCTGGCAAGGATCTCATTCAGATTCAAAGGAGAAATCAAAAGCTTCACAGATAAGCAAAAGCTAAGAGAATTCAGCCCACCAAACCAGCTCTACAACAAACGCTAAAGGAACTTCTCTAGTGGGAAACACAAGAGAAGAAAAGGACCTACAAAAACAAACCCAACACAATTAAGAAAATGGTACTAGGAACATACATATCGATAATTACCTTAAATGTTAATGGTTTAATGCTCCAACCAAAAGACACAGGCTCGCTGAATGGATACAAAAATAAAACCCACATATATGCTGTCTATAAGAGACCCACTTCAGACCTAGGGACACATACGACTGAGAGGGAAGGGATGTAAAAAGATATTCCATGCAAATGGAAATCAAAAGAAAGCAGGAGTAGCAATACTCATATCAGATAAAACAGACTTTAAAATAAAGAATGTTATAAGAGACAAGGAAGGACACTACATAATGATCAAGGGATCAATCCAAGAAGAAGATATAACAATTATAAATATATATGCACCCAACCTAGGGGCACCACAATACATAAGGCAACTGCTAACAGCTATAAAAGAGGAAATTGAAAGTAACACAATAATAGTGGGGGACTTCAAAACCCCACTTTCACCAGTAGACAGATCATCCAAACAGAAAATTAATAAGGAAACACAAGCTTTAAATGACACAATAGACCAGATAGATTTCATTGATATTTATAGGACATTCCATCCAAAAACAGCAGATTACACTTTCTTCTCAAGTGCACACAGAACTTTCTCCAGGATAGATAACATCTTGGGTCACAAATCAAGCCTCAGTAAATTTAAGAAAATTGAAATCATATCAAGCATCTTTTCTGACCACAACGCTATGAGATTAGAAATGAATTACAGGGAAAAAAATGTAAAAAACACAAACACATGGAGGCTTAACAATACGTTACTGGGAGATGTGAGAAGATGGCGGAAGAGTAAGACGTGGAGATCACCTTCCTCCCCACAGATACATCAGAAATACATCTACACGTGGAACTGCTCCTATAGAACACCTACTGAACGGTGGCAGAAGACCTCAGACCTCCCAAAAGGCAATAAACTCCCCACGTACCTGGGTAAGGCAAAAGAAAAAAGAAAAAACGGAGACAAAAGAATAGGGACGGGACTGGCACCAGTGGGAGGGAGCCGTGAAGGAGGAAAGGTTTCCACACACTAGAAGCCCCTTTGCGGGTGGAGACTGCAGGTGGCGGAGGGGGGAAGCTTCGGAGCCACGGAGGAGAGCGCAGCAAAGGGGTGCGGAGGGCAAAGCGGAGAGATTCCCGCACAGAGGATTGGGGCCTACCAGCACTCACCAGCCCAAGAGGCTTGTCTGCTCACCCACCGGGATGGGTGGGGGCTGGGAGCTGAGGCTTGGGCTTCGGAGGTCGGATCAGAGGGAGAGGACTGGGGTTGGAAGCATGAACACAGCCTGAAGGGGGCTAGTGGGCCACGGCTAGCCGGGAGGGAGTCCAGAAAAAAGTCTGGACCTGCCAAAGAGGCAAGAGACGTTTTCATCCCTCTTTGTTTCCTGGTGTGCGAGGAGAGGGGATTTAAGAGCGCTGCTTAAAGGAGCTCCAGAGACGCGCGAGCCGCAGCTATCAGCACGGACACCAGAGACGGGCCTGGGACGCTAAGGCCGCTGCTGCCGCCACCAAGAAGCCTGTGTGCAAGCACAGGTCACTATCCACACCTCTCCTCCCGGGAGCCTGTGCAATCCGCCACTGCCAGGGTCCTGTGATCCAGGGACAACTTCCCCAGGAGAACGAAAGTGCGCCTCAAGCTGGTGCAACGTCACGCTGGTCTCTGCTGCCGCAGGCTAGGCCCGCATCCGTATCCTCCCTCCCGCCGCGGCCTGAGTGAGCCAGAGCTCCCGAATCAGCGGCTACTTTAACCCCGTCCTGTCTGAGCGAAGAACAGACGCCCTCTGGCGACCTAAACACAGAGGCGGGGCCAAATCCAAAGCTGAACCCCAGGAGCTGTGCGAACAAAGAAGAGAAAGGGGAATCTCTCCCAGCAGCCTCAGGAGCAGTGGATTAAATCTCCACAATTAACTTGATGTACCCTGCATCTGTAGAATACCTGAAGAGACAACGAATCATCCCAAATTGAGGAGGTGGACTTTGGGAGCAAGATATATAATTTTTTCCACTTTTCCTCTTTTTGTGAGTGTGTATGTGTATGCTTCTGTGTGAGATTTTGTCTGTATAACTTTGCTTTCACCATTTGTCCTAGGGTTCTGTCCGTACGTTTTTTTTTCTTTTCTTTTTTTTTACTTAAAATTTTTTTTCTTAATAATTATTTTTTATTTTTCATTTTAATAACTTTATTTTATCTTACATTATTTTATTTTATCCCCTCACTTCCTTCCTTCCTTCTTTCCTTCCTTCCTCTCTCTCTCTCTCTCTATCTCTCTTTCTTTCTGCCTTTTATTCTGAGCCGTGTGGATGAAAGGCTCTTGGTGCTCCAACCAGGAGTCAGTGCGGTGCCTCTGATGTGGGAGAGCCAACTTCAGTACACTGGTCCACAAGAGACCTCCCAGCTCCACGTAATATCAAACGGCAAAAATCTCCCAGAGATCTCCATCTCAACACCAACGCCCAGCTTCACTCAATGACCAGGAAGCTACAGTGCTGGACACTCTATGCCAAACAACTAGCAAGACAGGAACACAGCCCCATCCATTAGCAGAGAGGCTGCTTAAAATCATAATAGGGCCACAGACACTCCAAAACACACCACCAGACATGGACCTGCCCACCAGAAAGACAAGATCCAGCCTCATCCACCAGAACACAGGCACTAGTCCCCTCCACCAGAAAGCCTACACAACTCACTGAACCAACCTTAGCCACTGGGGACAGACACCAAAGACAACGGGAACTACAAACCTGAAGCCTGCGAAAAGGAGACTCCAAACACAGTAAGATTAGCAAAATGAGAAGACAGAAAAACACACAGCAGATGAAGGAGCAAGATAAAAACCCACCAGACCTAACAAATGAAGAGGAAATAGGCAGTCTACCTGAAAAAGAATTCAGAATAATGATAGTAAAGATGATCCAAAATCTTGGAAATAGAATAGAGAAAATGCAAGAAACATTTACCAAGGACCTAGAAGAACTAAAGAGGAAACAAGCAATGATGAACAACACAATAAATGAAATTAAAAATACTCTGGAAGGGGGCTTCCCTGGTGGCACGGTGGTTGAGAGTCCGCCTGCGGATGCAGGGGACACGGGTTTGTGCCCTGGTCCGGAAAGATCCCACATGCCGCGGAGCGGCTGGGCCCGTAAGCCATGGCCGCTGAGCCTGCACGTCCAGAGCCTGTGCTCTGCAATGGGAGAGGCCACAAGACTGAGAGGCCCGCGTACCACAAAAAAACAAACAAACAAACAAAAAAACAAAACTCTAGAAGGGATCAATAGCAGAATAACTGAGGCAGAAGAACGGTAAGTGACTTGGAAGATAAAATAGTGGAAATAACTACTGCAGAGCAGAATAAAGAAAAATGAATGAAAAGAACTGAGGACACTATCAGAGACCTCTGGGACAACATTAAAGGCACCAATGTTCGAATTATAGGGGTCCCAGAAGAAGAATAGAAAAAGAAAGGGACTGAGAAAATATTTGAAGAGATTATAGTTGAAAACTCCCCTAATATGGGAAAGGAAATAGTTAATCAAGTCCAGAAAGCACAGAGAGTCCCATACAGAATAAATCCAAGGAGAAACACGCCAAGACACATATTAATCAAACTATCAAAAATTAAATACAAAGAAAACGCATTAAAAGCAGCAAAGGAAAACCAACAAATAACATAACAAGGGAATCCCCATAAGGTTAACAGCTGATCTTTCAGCAGAAACTCTGCAAGCCAGAGGGAGCGGCAGGACATATTTAAAGTGATCAAGGAGAAAAACCTACAACCAAGATTACTCTACCCTGCAAGGATCTCACTCAGATTTGATGGAGAAATTAAAACCCTTACAGACAAGCAAAAGCTGAGTGAGTTCAGCACCAACAAACCAGCTTTACAACAAATGCTAAAGAAACTTATCGAGGCAAGAAACACAAGACAAGGAAAAGACCTACAATAACAAACCCAAAACAATTAAGAAAATGGTAATAGGAACGTTCATATCGATAATTACCTTAAATGTAAATGGATTAAATGCTCCCACCAAAAGACACAGATTGGCTGAATGGAAACAAAAACAAGATCCGTATATATGCTCTGCACAAGAAACCCACTTCAGACCTAGGAACACATACAGTCTGAAAGTGAGGGGATGGAAAAAGATATTCCATGCAAATGGAAACCAAAAGAAAGCTGGAGTAGCAATTCCCATATCAGACAAAATAGACTTTAAAATAAAGACTATAACAAGAGACAAAGAAGGACACTACATAATGATCAAGGGATCAATCCAAGAAGAAGATATAACAATTGTAAATATGTATGCACCCAACATAGGAGCACCTCAATACGTAAGCCAAATACTAACAACCATAAAAGGGAAAATCGGCAGTAACACAATCATAGTAGGGGACTTTAACACCCCACTTTCACCAATGGACAGATCATCCAAAATGAAAATAAATAAGGAAACACAAGCTTTAAATGATACATTAAACCAGATGGACTTAATTGATATTTATAGGACATTCCATCCCAAAACAACAGAATACACGTATTTCTCAAGGGCTCATGGAACATTCTCCAGGATAGACCACATCTTGGGTCACAAATCAAGCCTTGGTAAATTTAAGAAAATTGAAATCGTATCAAGTATGTTTTTTGACCACAACACTATGAGACTAGATATCAATTACAGGAAAAGATCTGTAAAAAATACAAACACATGGAGGCTAAACAATACACTACTTAATAACAAAGAGATCACTGAAGAAATCAAAGAGGAAATCAAAAATACCTAGAAACAAATGACAATGGAGACAAAATGACCCAAAACCTATGGGATGCAGCAAAAGCAGTTCTAAGAGGGAAGTTTATAGCAATACAAGCCTACATTAAGAAACAGGAAACATCTCAAATAAACAACCTAACCTTGCACCTAAAGAAATTAGAGAGGAAGAACAGAAAAACCCCTAAGTTAGCAGAAGGAAAGAAACCATAAAGATCAGATCAGAAATAAGTGAAAAAGATATGAAGAAAATGATAGCAAAGATCAATAAAACTAAAAGCTGGTTGTTTGAGAAAATAAACAAAATTGATAAACCATTAGCCAGACTCATGAAGAAAAAAAGGCAGAAGACTCAAATCAACAGAATTAGAAATGAAAACGGAGAAGTAACACCTGACACTGCAGAAATACAAAGGATCATGAAAGATTACTGCAAGCAACTCTATGCCAATAAAATGGACAACCTGGAAGAAATGGACAAATTCTTAGAAATGCACAACCTGCCAAGACTGAATCAGGAAGAAATAGAAAATATGAACAGAGCAATAACAAGGTCTGAAATTGAAACTGTGATTAAAAATCTTCCAAGAAACAAAAGCTCAGGATCAGATGGCTTCACAAGCGAATTCTATCAAACATTTAGAGAAGAGCTAACACCTATCCTTCTCAAACTCTTCCAAAATACAGCAGAGGGAGGAATACTCCCAAACTCATTCTACGAGGCCACCATCACCCTGATACCAAAACCAGACAAAGATGTCACAAAAAAAGAAAACTACGGGCCAATAACACTGATGAACATAGATGCAAAAATCCTCAACAAAATACTAGCAAACAGAATCCAACAGCACGTTAAAGGATCATATACCATGATCAAATGGAGTTTATTCCAGGAATGCAAGGATTCTTCAATATATGCAAATCAATCAACGTGATACACCACATTAACAAATTGAAGGAGAGAAACCATAGGATCATCACAATAGATGCAGAGAAAGCTTTCGACAAAATTCAACACCCATTTATGATAAAAACCCTGCAGAAAGTAGGTATAGAAGGAACTTTCCTCAACATAATAAAGGCCATATATGACAAACCCACAGGCAACATCATTCTCAATGGTGAAAAACTGAAACCATTTCCACTATGATCAGGAAGAAGAAAAGGTTGCCCAGTCTCACGACTATTATTCAACATAGTTTTGCAAGTTTTAGCCACAGCAATCAGAGAAGAAAAAGAAAGAAAAGGAATCCAAATAGGAAAAGAAGGAGTAAAGCTGTCACTGTTTGCAGATGACATGATACTATACACAGAGAATCCTAAAGATGCTACCAGAAAACTACTAGAGCTAATCAATGAATTTGGTAAAGTAGCAGAATACAAAATTAATGCACAGAAATCTCTGGCATTCCTACACACTAATGATGAAAAATCTGAAAGTGAAATTAAGAAAACAGTCCCATTTACCACTGCAACAAAAAGAATAAAGTACCTAGGAATAAACCTACCTAAGGAGACAAAAGACCTGTATGCAGAAAAATTATAAGACACTGATGAAAGAAATTAAAGATGATACAAATAGATGGACAGATATACCATGTTCTTGGATTGGAAGAATCAACATTGTGAAAATGACTCTACTACCCGAAGCAATCTACAGATTCAATGCAATCCCTATCAAACTACCACTGGCATTTTTCACAGAACTAGAACAAAAAATTTCACTATTTGTGTGGAAACACAAAAGATCCCGAATAGCCAAAGCAGTCTTGAGAACAAAAAATGGAGCTGGAGTCATCAGGCTCCCTGACTTCAGATTATACTACAAAGCTACAGTAATCAAGACAGTATGGTACTGGCACAAAATAAGAAATATAGATCAATGGAACAGGACAGAAAGCCCAGAGATAAACCCACACACATATGGTCACCTTATCTTTGATAAAGGAGGCAAAAATATACAGTAGAGAAAAAACAGCCTCTTCAATAAGTGGTGCTGGGAAAACAGGACAGCTACATGTAAAAGTATGAAATTGGAATACTCCCTGACACCATACACAAAAATAAACTCAAAATGGATTAAAGACCTAAATGTAAGGCCAGCCAGTATCAAACTCTTACAGGAAAACATACGCAGAACACTCTATGACATAAATCACAGCAAGATCCTTTTTGACCCACCTCCTAGAGAAATGGAAATAAAACCAAAAATAAACAAATGGGACCTAATGAAATTTAAAAGCTTTTGCACAGCAAAGGAAACCATAAACAAGACCAAAAGACAACCCTCAGAATGGGAGAAAATATTTGCAAATGAAGCAACTGACAAAGGATTAACCTCCAAAATTTACAAGCAGCTCATGCAGCTCAATAACAAAAAAACAAACAACCCAATCCAAAAATGGGCAGAAGACCTAAACAGACATTTCTCCACAGAAGATATACAGATTGCCAACAAACACATGAAAGAATGCTCAACATCATTAATCATTAGAGACATGCAAATCAAAACTACAATGAGATATCATCTCACACCAGTCAGAATGGCCATCATCAAAAAATGTACAAACAATAAATGCTGGAGAGGGTGTGCAGAAAAGGGAACACTCTTGCACTGTTGGTGGGAATGTAAATGGATACAGCCACTATGGAGAACAGTATGAAGGTTCCTTAAAATACTACAGATAGAACTACCATATGATCCAGCAATCCCACTACTGGGCATATACCCTGAGAAAACCATAATTCAAAAAGAGTCATGTACCACAATGTTCATTGCAGCTCTATTTACAATAGCCAGGAAATGGAAGCAACCTAAGTGTCCATCAACAGATGAATGGATAAAGAAATTGTGGCACATATATACAATGGAATATTTCTCAGCCATAAAAAGAAAAAAATTGAGTTATTTGTAGTGAGGTGGATGGACCTAGAGTGTGTCATACAGAGTGAAGTAAGTCAGAAAGAGACAACTAAATACCGTAGGCTAACACATATATATGGAATCTAAGGAAAAAAACAGATCATGAAGAACCTAGGGTTAAGATGGGAATAAAGATGCAGACCTACTAGAGAATGGACTTGAGGATATGGGGAGGGGGAAGGGTAAGCTGTGACAAAGTGAGAGAATGGCATGGACATATATACACTACCAAATGTAAAATATATAGCTAGTGGGAAGCAGCCACATAGCAGAGGGAGATCAGCTCGGTGGTTTGTGACCACCTAGAGGGGTGGGATAGGGAGGGTGGGAGGGAGGGAGATGTAAGAGGGAAGAGATATGGGAACATATGTATATGTATAACTGATTCACTTTGTTATAAAGCAGAAACTAACACACCATTGTAAAGTAATTATACTCCAATAAAGATGTTAAAAAAAAAACAATACGTTACTAGATAACCACGAGATCACTGAAGAAATCAAAGAGGAAATCAAAAAATACCTAGAGACAAATGACAATGAAACCATGATGATCCAAAACCTATGGGATGCAGCAAAAAGAGTTATAAGAGGGAAGTTTATAGCAATACAATCCTACCTCAAGAAACAAGAAAAACCTCAAATAAACAATCTAACCTTACACCTAAAGGAAATAGAGAAAGAAGAACAAACAAAACCAAAGTTAGCAGAAGGAAAGAAATCATAAAGATCAGAGCAGAAATAAATGAAATAGAAAGAAAGAAAACAATAGCAAAAATCAATAAAACTAAAAGATGTTCTTTGAGAAGATAAAATTGATAAACCTTTAGCCAGACTCACCAATGAAAGGAGGGAGAGGACTCAAATCAACAAAATTAGAAATTAAAAAGGAGAAGTTACAATGGATACCACAGAAATACAAAGCATCATAAGAGACTACTACAAGCAACTCTATGCCAATAAAATGGACAACCTGGAAGAAATGGACAAATTCTTAGAAAGGTATAACCTTCCAAGACTGAACCAGGAAGAAATAGCCAATATGAACAGACCAATCACAAGTAATGAAACTGTCATTAAAAATCTTCCAACAAACAGAAGTCCAGGACCAGATGGCTTCACAGTGAATTCTATCAAACATTTAGAGAACAGCTAACACCCATCCTTCTCAAACTCCTCCAAAAAATTGCAGAGGATGGAACACTCCCAAACTCTACCGGGCCACCATCACCCTGATACCAAAACCAGACAAAGATACTAGAAGAAATGAAAATTACAGACCAATATCACTGATGAATATAGATGCAAAAATCCTCAACAATATACTAGCAGTCAGAATCCAACAACACATTAAAAGGAACATACACTATGATCAAGTGGGATTTATCCCAGGGATGCAAGGATTCTTCAACATACACAGATCAATCAATGTGATACACCATATTAACAAATTGAAGAATAAAAACCATATGATCGGGCTTCCCGGGTGGCGCAGTGGTTGAGAGTCCGCCTGCCGATGCAGGGGACATGGGTTTGTGCCCCGGTCTGGGAAGATCCCACATGCTGTGGAGCGGCTGGGCCCGTGAGCCATGGCCACTGAGTCTGCGAGTCCGGAGCCTGTGCTCCGCAACGGGAGAGGCCACAACAGTGAGAGGCCCACTTACCGCAAAAATAAAACCAAAAAAACAAACAAAAAAACAAAACCATATGATCATCTCAATAGATGCAGAAAAGCTTCTGAGAAAATTCAACACCCATTTATTATAAAAACTCTCCAGAAAGTGGGCATAGAGGGAACCTACCTCAACGTCATAAAGGCCACATAAGAGAAACCCACAGCAAACATCATTCTCAATGGTGAAAAACTGAAAGCATTTCTTCTAAGATCAGGAACAAGACAAGGATGTCCACTTTTGCCACTATCATTCAACATAGTTTTGGAAGTCCTAGCCCCGGCAATCAGAGAAGAAAAAGAAATAAAAGGAATACAAATTGGAAAAGAAGAAGTAAAACTGTCACTGTTTGCAGATGACATGATATTATACATAGAGAATCCTAAAGATGCAACCAGAAAACTACTAGAGCTAATCAATGAATCTGGTAAAGTTGTAGGATACAAAATTAATGCACAGAAATTCCTTACATTCCTATACATTAACAATGAAAGATCAGAAAGAGAAATTAAGGAAACAATCCCATTCACAATTGCAACAAAAAGAATAAAATACCTAGGAATAAACCTACCTAAGGAGGTAAAAGACCTGTACTCAGAAAACTGTAAGACACTGATGAAAGAAATCAAAGATGACACAAACAGATGGAGAGATATACCATATTCTTGCATGGGAAGAATCAACACTGTGAGAATGACTACCTCAAAGCAATCTGCAGATTCAATGTGCAATCCCTATCAAGTTACCAGTAGCATTTTTTACAGAACTAGAACAAAAAAATCTTAAAATCTGTATGGAGATACAAGAGACCCCGAATAGCCAAAGCAATCTTGAGGGGAAAAAAACAGAGCTGGAGGAATCAGATTCTCCGACTTCAGACTATACTACAAAGCTACAGTAATCAAGACAAATATAGATCAATGGAACAGGATAGAAAGCCCAGAGATAAACCCATGCACCTATGGTCAACTAATCTATGACAAAGGAGGCAAGGATATACAATGGAGAAAAGACAGCCTCTTCAGTAAGTGGTGCTGAGAAAACTGGACAGCTACTTATAAAAGAATGAAATCAGAACACTCCCTAACACCATACACAAAAATAAACTCAAAATGGATTAAAGACCTAAGTATATGGCTGGACACTATAAAACTCTTAGAGGAAAAGATAGGAAGAACACTCTTTGACATAAATCACAGCAAGATCTTTTAGACCCACCTCCTACAGTAATGGAAATTAAAACAAAAATAAAGAAATAGGACCTAATGAAACTTAAATGCTTTTGCACAGTAAAGGAAACTATAAACAAAACGAAAAGACAACCCTCAGCATGGGAGAAAATATTTGCAAACAAATCAATGGACTAAGGATTAATCTACAAAATATATAAAGAGTTCATGCAGCTCAATATTAAAAAAACAAACACCCCAATCAAAAAATGGGCAGAAGACCTAAATAGACATTTCTCCAAAGAAGACATACAGATAGCCAAGAGGCACATGAAAAGCTGCTCAACATCACTAATTATTAGAGCAATGCAAATCAAAACTACAATGAGGTATCACCTCACACCAGTTAGAATGGGCATCATCAGAAAATCTACAAACAAATGCTGGAGAGGGTGTGGAGAAAAGGGAACCCTCTTGCACTTTGCACAATAGGTGGGAATGTAAATTGATACAGCCACTATGGAGAACAGTATGGAGGTTCCTTAAAAACTAAAGATAGAATTACCATATGACCCAGCAATTCCGCTACTGGGCATATACCCCAACAAAACCATAATTCAAAAAGACACATGCACCCCAATGTTCATTGCAGCACTATTTACAATAGCCAGGTCATGGAAGCAACCTAAATGCCCATCAACAGACGAATGGATAAAGAAGATGTGGTACATATATACAATGGAATATTACTCAGCCATAAAAAGGAACGAAATTGGGTCATTTGTAGAGACGTGGATGGACCTAGAGACTGTCACACAGAGTGAAGTAAGTCAGAAACAGAAAAACAAATATCGTATATTAACACATATATGTGGAATCTAGAAAAATAGTATAGATGAACTGGTGTGCAAGGCAGAAACAGAGACACAGATGTACAGAACAAACATATGGACACCAAGGGGGGAAAGTGAAGGGGGTGGTGGTGGGATGAATTGGGAGAGTGGGATTGACATATATACACTAATATGTATAAAATAGATAACTAATAAGCACCTGCTGTATAAAGAAATAATAAAAGTCAAAAAAAAGAAGTATCCACCTGAACAATATGTACGGCTTTCCTTTTCATAAACACGACATTGCATAAAGGTTTGTGAAGAGAGAAAAAAAATGAGCGAGCAATGGGCGGGGGGCGGGGGGGGGCTAAAAAAGACTAGCAGTTAATGAGAATATATTTATTGCTAATTTGGTCATCTAACTTTTCTGAAGGATTACACTGCTTCTGGTTTTTGCCTCAGGCTATCTCTTGGAAAAGAAACACAAAACCAAACATACCTTGATTAATTACTAGAAATTCATGAACTCAACACTATAAATCAAAATAAAACTGTGGAGGACACATCTCCTATTTACAACAGTCTTGGTACTGTTAATATTAAATGGAACTCTTAGGAAATTAATTTAGTTACCAGCAACAGAAATTGCAGGTGTTTGTTTTGTCTAGACCTAATACCTACAGAAAGTTAGAAGCAGAAGTGCTTTTATTTATTTTTTTCCCCCACACTCCACCCAGAACACTCAGCTTGAATCTTTCCTGGCTTCCACAAAAAACTTCAATAAATGGCAGAAATCTCAAAGCCTCCAGACCCTCTTGTCCCTGGGAGTCAGCCTGATAAAGGAAGAGTGCAATTGGCAGGTCCTTCTCTAAGCCTCTGTTTACTCATCTGCAAGACTTGGGAGGTAGTACCTGTCCTACCTACAGGAAAGGGAAGGCACTATGAAGAGCAAACAAGTGAATCCATATGGAAGGAAATGCCTTGTAAACTGTCCCGTTTCTATACAAATGTTAGGGGGAGAGGGGAAGTTACAGATTTTACAGATAGGCGTGCTTTTGTATAAATAAACATCACTTTACTTCTCACCCAGGGATATTGTGTAGCACACAATATCAGAATTTTTAAAAGGACTTTTGAGTCTTTAAATATAGTAACTTATCCCAATTAAGTGGTTGTGAAACAAATGGAAAGTTATTAAAGAAAGCCAATCAACAAACCCAACGAAGAGAGGGGAACTCCTATCTGTGTGGAAAAATCTGAAAAAAGACCATTTCAAAAGAGAAATTTTACCCATATCAAGGTAAACTGATATTCCATTACTGCAAAATTAGAAAATGTATTCATTCTTGATGCAAGAAAAATCAGAGGAGTATAAAAAAATATTGATTGGTTATTTAAATTCCAAAAAGGGGTATACTAACATTTAAAAACATCCTTAAATATTACTTCTAAATCTGTAGTCAGTAATTCAACCAGATAGTAAGTCCAACTCCCCACGGCACAAGGCGGCAGTGAACGTATCATAAGTGCTATAGAAGAGCCAAAGAGGGATGAATTGGGTAGCGTGTAGGTGCATGTGTCTGTGAAGGGTGAGGCGATAGGCGAACAAAAAATGGGAGAAGAACTAGAAAACCCTGTGGTTTCTGCAAAAGAAATAGCTAACTAAGAATCTTTTCTGATATCTCCCAAGAGCCTTTGCTAGACACCCATATATCCCAGAAAGAGAAAACGGACTCCATTTTGTCCTGAAAAATCTGTTTACCCCAAAATGTCTCAACTTTATTTATAAAGCAATATCCCATTGTTTTAAATACATGTCATTCTAAAGGATAAAATTGTCAAGGGGGTTGAGTTGGCTAAAGAAGAGAATCAAAAAAAAAAGAAAACATCTTTTTCAAAGACTGAGTTCTGCTTTTGTCCCTTTCCCAAATCACCTTTTGTTCAGTATTTTTGAAAACCCTCAAAAGAAAAACCCACACTATTACTAAAAACTCAACCAACCAACAAGCCTACTGGTATGGAACAGAATCTGATGTACAATGTCTGTTAACTATTTTGAGTCTTGGGAGTGTTCTAATTATTTTTCTACATTGAAGGAATCTGTGTAAAGTTTCCACAATCACAGGTACATTGAATGAGAGTTAGAGCATTTTATTACTTCTGTGCAAAAGAGGTCTTTTCGAAAGGATCATAGAGGTAAAAATAAAATTTAATCTTGAACAAACCATGAAACAGCCAAACATTAATCTACTAACATAAGAAAGCAACACTGTAATTTGAATTCACACTGATTTCTCTTGCTGTCTCTGCATCTCCTCTTTCTGGATCTTTTTCTTTCCTTCCTTGTTTCCCTTCGCATGCATTTTTTTCCTGACTTCTCATTCTGTTCTGCAGTTCCTTCTCCAGATCTTTTCTTTTCTCCCCTGGTTGCTAAACATTTTGCCTTTCACTGCCTTCAAAATGAATGAGGCTGCCATGAAAGCAAGTGTCAGAAACCAAGAGCATAAAAGCCTTAGTTAAGCCAAGAACCTCATTTACTGTAACTGGCATTCTCATTTCAACAACAATTCTGTTCCTAGGAGCAATTTTTAGGACAGGTATCATTACAAGCAGAGTTTATATTTCTAACAGCCTCTTGTGTTCAATTTGCAAAGCCCGGATTTCCCAAATATATTAAGGAATATAATTCTTAATTCTGAATTAGTCCTAAATACATTTTTCTAAGAAATAAAATACTATCCCCTTTCGGAATAGTATACTGACTATACTATCTGATGATGAAAATTTGCATATCAACCTAAATAATGACTAAGTGTTGTCTTTCAAATTTTTGCAGCCACATAGCAAATTCAATGATCTAAAATATGCTTGTTATAAAGACTACAGTATACAGTACCTTATCCAGCTTGTAGTTCAGAGCTTTCATCTCACACACACACACACACACACACACACACACACAATTTGTCAAGAGGAAAGATTCACTCATACTCCAATGATGTATAATAACTAATCATTATTAACTTTTATAAAAAAGGATTAGCGCTTCATGGTAAATGCTGTCTTAGACACTGAGGACTCATCTGCACAGGGAAAACTGAAGCACAGAGCTGGAGATGGTTCACCATTCTTAGTTTGAGAAAGATGTGCATTGCCCGAGTAGGGCATGGAGACCTTTAGAAAGAAGTCTAAGTGAATGACACTGCCCAGGAGAACTGCCAGGCACTACAACACTGCCTCCTGCATTGCCACTGACTGGAAGAAAGAAATGCTCCAATGTAAACGCCATTCACGTTAGGACTTGGCCAGCACACAGTGACTAGATGGGAACCAACAAGGACTCAACTTACCAACATGAAACACAATATCTAGCCTCTTTGCCTGGATTCTCTTTATTTGGCTGACAATGGAGCCCTGAAAACTATAAGCTGTACTTTATGTTGCTGCTCTGTTATCACAGTGGTCTTTAAAGTATGGAACATTAAGCTATCAGGGCCAAGGAAAACTGTTACAGTAACTACTAACATTGCCAAAGGCAAGCAGTCAAATGCTGCTGTCTAAAAAGTCCCTACTGGTAATGGTATTTGACACTTGTTAGAGCCACAATTTTACACCTATAGCTAAGCACTGTATATAAGAAAAATAACTATCAGAATGATTCTATGTGCCTAAAAGGTAGACAGATTCTCCAAAAAATGTCGAGAGCTTTAATTTTCCTGTAAAACAAGGTAAAAAGAGAAAAGTCATAGATAAGTGATAATTTTATTTTTTTAATAAATTTATTTATTTTTATTTTTGGCTGCGTTGGGTCTTCGTTGCTGCATGCGGGCTTTCTCTAGTTGCGGCGAGCGGGGGCTTCTCTTTGATGCGGTGCGCAGGCTTCTCTTGTTGCGGAGCATGGGCTCTAGGTGCGCGGGCTTCAGTAGTTGTGGCACACAGACTCAATAGCTGTGGCTCGTGGGCTCTAGAGTACAGGTTCAGTAGTTGTGGCACATGGGCTTAGTTGCTCTGTGGTATGTGGGATCTTCCCGGACCAGGGCTCAAACCCATGTCCCCTGCATTGGCAGGCGGACTCTTAACCACTGTACCACCAGGGAAGTCCCAATAATCAATAATTTTAAATTGATGTTTCTAGGCCATGAACATGAGAAGACTTTTTATTCCTTAGCATGAGAAATATTTGCTGCATATATAACACATTTTAAAAGCAGAAAATTTGATAAACAAATTTGGTCCACTGAATTAAAGCTACTTCAAGAAGGGTTAATTCATCCTGGCAATAATTACTAACAAAATCAACTATTCCTGGTTAAATCATTGGTTAAATTTTTCATTAGATCATCAAAAATTTACTGTTCACACAAAAGGCAGTAAAAATACAAAATCTATCAATTGGGAATTTGAGCACAAAAGCTTCAATATCAGAGTGCTATCATTTCCCCCCTTTTTGCTAGATCTACAAAAGCCAAGTTTATTCCCTCTGTTTCCTTTTTTAAGTAATTCTTCGCTTTGGGTGATAAATTAGAAAGACACTTATGTCTTGGGATCAATTTTGGAAAACATAAATATTGTATCTATAAGGAAGATATCTACCAAAATGCATGGAAAAATAGCCTTTTCTAAAAGGAGAAAAAGAGTCCTCAATTTCCATGATATCAGATAGAAATGTAAAGGTCCAAGATTCTAGAGACCTTATGTTCCACAGCCCTGAATAACACGTCCCCAGAACTGAAGTATGCTTTATATTTTCAGTGGGTTGCTACCAATATGAAACAAATACCTGTTAATCTAACTGCAAAAGTAATTGTTTTCCTCTTTAATTAATGCCTTGAGTTATTTCCATCATTGGTTATCAGATATTGAATTAGGAGGCGTAAGTGCAGTTCTTGTTTGAAGAAAAAAGGAGAGATTCTCAAAAGAATGAATCTCAACTAGACACCTGGTAGACAGAACTAATCCAGACTGCATATTAAAAAAGAATAAGGGCTTCCCTGGTGGCGCAGTGGTTGAGAGTCCGCCTGCCGATGCAGGGGACACAGGTTCGTGCCCTGGTCCGGGAAGATCCCACATGCCACGGAGCGGCTGGGCCCGTGAGCCACGGCCGCTGAGCCTGCACGTCCGGAGCCTGTGGCCATTGAGCCTGCGCGTCCGGAGAAGCCACAACAGTGAGAGGTCCGCGTACCGCAAAAAAAAAAAAAAAAAAAAAAAAGGAAAAAGCATACCTAAACTCTTTCTCATTCAAGAAACTAAATATAATTATACTTCCCAATCCCAGTCTTATGCTTAAGAATCTGGGCTAAAGCAGGGTGCTATTGTTCCCATGACCTTATCCCTAAGGAACTGGACATGACCTTGAGTGTGCATCAAAAGAAGTGAATGGCTTATTGTAAGCGGTTTTGTATCAAAGGAACTATGAGAGTTGGATTTTGCTAAACGGAACCCTCATTTACGGAGCCAGCCATTGAATATAGGTTTAATGTTCCAATCAACTAATTTTAAATCTTTGCACTCCATAAGGTATTTCTCCAGTGTCACCATATTAGTTGATAATGAGTGAATTAAACTTTCTTTCTCTAGATGAACACTCTATACGAATATAAAACAATACTAAGTCCGAATTTCTTTTTTCTACTCTCCAGGCTGGTTTCCTTTTAGGAGAGGAAGGTTTAGGATGGAGCAAATTCACACCATCCAATTCGATGTGTGGAATGACTGGGCAGTTGAACTGTTTCACTGTCAGCAAGGTAGAAGTAATTTTTGCATCATTAGTGAAGATGCTGTAAAGGCACTGCCGTATCAAGGGAGACATGGAAGAAATCCCAACGGGTCAGAACGTGGCTCTCTTGGTCCATCACAAGAAACTACAGCTGCTAGTGAATATATGCTCTAAAGTCAGAAAAAAAAAAGCTTCATATTCTCCAAGGTGACTACAACAAAGAAAAATTGGCAGGAGATACTCAATGGATACTTAAATCTGCCTCTGAGTTGTCTCAATCAAATTATAAATCTTTTGATTCTTCAATGTAACTGTTTCTGCTTTGGTCTCACCAGGTTTGAGAGGAATAATAGAAATAATAACCGTCAGGTAACATAATATAGTCACTAAATCCTCCAAACGAGTTTTAAATAACAAAACAATATAGCTACATACTGGCTTGTGATTTTGTTTTTTACTCTCCACATTGACTTAAATTTAAAGTAATAATAGAAAACTAAAATAAAAATTGCAACGGAAAGGAATGTTCTTATTTTAAAAATAAGTATATTTGGAAAAGGGGCTAGTGGAATAAAGGGCTAAAAAATTAGCCTTTGTATAAGCAACTCTCTGATACTGAAGGCAGCATTAGTCAACTAAACACAGTAACAGTGACAAACACCACATTTTAAGGGTGTTCTCTATAGCAATGACAACAGTAATCCAATAGCCGAAATACAGCCAAAATAATGTGTAAGTCATCGAGGCGTTATCAAAAATCACCCACCAGGGACACTTCCCGGGTGGTGCAGTGGATAAGACTCTGTGCTTCCCAATGCAGGGGACCTGGGTTCGATCCCTGGTCAGGGAACAAGATCCTACATGCATGCCACAACTAAGAGTTTGCATGTTGCAACTAAGGAGCCCTGGAGCCACAACTAAGGAGTCCACCTGCCAGAACTAAGACCCAGTGCAACCAAAAAAAGAAAAAAATAATCCACCAGAATACCCCTTCCCCCTTCCTTCCTTCCTCCCTCCCTTTCTCTCTCTCTCTTTCCCTCTCTCTCTCTCTCTCTCTCTCTCTCTCTTTCTTTCTTTCTTGCCACACTGCAGCTTGTGGGATCTTAGTTTCCCAACCAGGGATCGAACCTGGGCCCCTGGCAGTGAGAGCGCCGAGTCTTAAGCACTGGACCGCCAGGGAATTCATCAGAGTATTATTTTCTAAAATGTGTGAACCTTGTTTTGGGTCGAACTTCTATAGGAAGGAATCTTAAGATTAAGGCA
Organism: Stenella coeruleoalba; assembly: GCF_951394435.1. Lineage (NCBI taxonomy): Eukaryota > Metazoa > Chordata > Mammalia > Artiodactyla > Delphinidae > Stenella > Stenella coeruleoalba. Next base: position 133,290,245 of record NC_137150.1, on the reverse strand, counting down.
GAAATCTAGAGTACTGCCTGGGTTCAGAAGATACCTGAATACTTAACAGTTTATAATCCAAGAGACTATTAAAAAGGACTACAAGGGCTTCCCTGGTGGCGCAGTGGTTGAGAGTCTGCCTGCCAATGCAGGGGACACGGGTTCGTGCCCTGGGCCGGGAAGATCCCACATGCCGTGAAGCGGCTGGGCCCATAAGCCACGGCCGCTGAGCCTGCGCGTCCAGAGCCTGTGCTCCACAACGGGAGAGGCCACAACAGTGAGAGGCCCGCGTATCACAAAAAATAAAAATAAAAAATAAAAAGGACTACAAGCTTGCACTAGTGCCATATTCCTTTTGCTTGAAATAGTGACAAGTCATAAGAGAGTTAACATGTTTCTACTGTACTTATTCTAGAGAAGGAGAACTGATAGCTGTACTTCCAATACTTACATGTGACACAATCATATGTGTACGAATATAGAAAAAAAATATATAGTACATACACACATGTACACAAATACATATTCTGTGTAAGCATGAAAGCAAAAAAAACCCCCAAACACTAAGTTTACTCAAATAATATTTCCCCTAAGATCACTTTCCTGGAATTGTATAATTGAGAAAAGCTTATTACTTATTACTCTGAAAAAACAGTACAAATACTTCAAACTCAAATGTCTAGACAATTTGGCCTAGAATCACAATTCAAAAGTCAACTAAAAATCTCAAATATGCTTTCTAATTTGTTTTTCTATTTCTACTAATGAAGAATAGGATTTTAACTTTTTCCTAGTGTCAAAAGCTAAATTGGTCAGAATCAAGTATAAAGGATTTTAGGTTGGAAAAAGAAAATATTTGAGAAAAACAAGTGTAAAATCCAACTTTTTATAAGAACATAACTGATTAAAAATGCCAATAGCTACTTAAATCTACAGTATATGATTGTTATTGATAGGAAATGAGCTGTTTGCACTCCAAGATATTTTATTACAAGATAATAATCATTCTTAAGATGATAAAGTTCTAAAGTTAAATCAAAAGCACCAAATCAGAAAAAGGCTGTGATCTAACTACTTTTACATTCCCTAAGAGCTTTGGCATTTTCCTGAGTTTTACTGTGTAAATATGACAAAACCATACACCACTTCTGCCACAAAGACAAAAGCAATTACTCCATTAAACAATAATATTTTAAAATGTGAGGTGACAAAATAAAGACTTATATTCAAGTACAATCTTGAAGGTAAGAAGTGGAAGAAAAATTCTTAGTTTTAAAAGAGACAACAGTTCCTTTTCAGTAGTCTTCAAAGAACATAAGGAAGATGAAGCTTTTGGAGCCTAGCTTTTGGAAATTCAACTTGATGTAGTTCTCTACATACAAAAGGATGAAGATGTGTAAAAATGTAATTCAGGTAAAAGACAGATGTCATGTTGGGGCCATTCACTCAGCCCTAATTTAGAGATGCCAAATTCATTTTTATATTTTAAAGGAGAATAATTCAACTTAGATTGTTTAATGTTTATCCATAAATGTGAAGGCTTTCATGAAGGCTGACAAACCAGCCTAATAAATTTTTCTGCCTGGGATCAAATATCAGCTAATCATCTGGCCAGTTAGAGAAATTAAAAAGTAAGACATACATGTAGGCACACACAGAATAGTTACCTTCAGCTGATTATTGAAAATATCAATCTCCTGTAGTTTTGATCTAGTTTCTTTCTCCACTTCATCCAGTTGGTCTCGTAGCTGCTGCCGAGCTAGTTCTTTTGCTTCTAAGGCTCTTTTGAGTGTAAGAAGTGAATCTCCTGTTTTAGAAAAACATCGCAAGATAAGAAAAACAAACTGGCAGTGAGGAAAAATGGTTTTTAACGTTCTCATTTCAATTAAGAAAATTATTGCCAGTAAAAAGGGAAAAAGTCAACTTTTATAAAACACCTACTGTGCAAACTGTTCTGCTGAACTTGTTTTAATTGGTCATTGAGTATCTGTTTTTCTGGAATAAGTCTTCCAAGCATTTGCTGAGACTCCTAGGAGAGAAAGAGAACACAGCAATGAATGATGGAGAAAACCACCATGTTTCCTCATCCCTCAAAGACTCTCCTAATCTCAACCTGAATCCTCTACAGTGAAACTGTCAGGGTGGTTTCACAACTCAGCAGAGAAAATGGAAAGCAATGATCTCTCAATTGCACTGGGATCAAATGCAAATGCAGTGACCCTGCTGTTTGCAAACTGACTCAGTAGTTTAAACAGGAACTGTTCTGTCCTGAACTTTGAGCCTTAATAGGGTTGAACTGGATTACCATACACCTGAAGTTGGAAACAGAAATCAAAAAAGGACTTTTAACAATTAGAATCTTAGCTGCCATATGTTTGTCCAACACTCAGGATAGAGGCACAATTTTAAACAGCTACACCAAAATCTTGAACCAACTATTTTTTAACTGACATAGATAAAAGCTAAACCACATTGTACAAGGCTATTTGGAGTTTTCATGGGTGACTTGACAAGCAATTGTATTTGCCTAAGTTCAGCTGAAATTATTCAATATAGTTTCTACACATTTTAGAAAAAGGACAGATTTTCCAGGCTTTATTAAGGAATATTTGACTTTTATTTTTACTCTGATTTGAGAAAAAAATCTCTGTATATTAACTTTTGGTTTGAAAAAATTAAAATGTCAATTAAAAATTTTCACTAGAGGCTAAGAACCAGTCCCTTTCTGGAACAACCACCTTTAGATATAGACTGGCTTGTGTGTAATAAATCTTTGTGTACTATATGTCTGAACAGTAGATACAGTTCAATGGAGAGGATTTGGTAGCATCTTCTCATATGAATAATCCACACAAACACATATACCCCCCATCCCCCAAAATTTGAACAAAACAATACAAAAGTCGATCATTTCCCCAAAAAAGCATAGCCAACTAAGCTTCTCCTCTTGTTCTCCTTGCTAAATTAAGGCAAGGCCTCTTACCCAATCCCAAAGATTCTTTCCTGAACCAGGACAAACAATGAAGGATCAAGATGAAGCCTGGCTCAGATCACTCAGATTGTTTCATTTATTTAAACGTTACTTTTAAATGGACTACCTGAGTTTCAAAAATAGGTCAAACCAATATGAAGGGCTACCTGACTCATTTGCAGAGCAAGAATTTGCTAATTACTGTAAAGAAAGGAAACAGATTTCTCACGGCCTACTATGTACCTGCCTTTCTTCAAACCATGTATTATTTTTAACTTCACTACTTTTTCAGGAAACTTGATTGGTATTTTATTATCAATAACAATATACTAAGCATCAATCTTAAATAATAAAAATATGTTTGGACACAGAGCATTCAGTGAGATAATAAACACATGGCCTTCACTCCTAAATTTTCAACGGAATATTTTATGAAACTTCTCATAAATAGTTAATGAAAGACACAGAAAAACAGTTACCACAGAAAAGAATACACTTCTAAAAGGTGCATGCATTTTAAAGTATTTTCAAACAATTTCTAGCAGTGAACTTCTGATACTGTTTACATTATACGTCATATCTTAATATCTCAAATTGATTAGGACTTCAGTGATAATCAGTAAGGACACAGAAGACATGAACGACATCATGAAACAACTTGATCGACTGACATTTACAGGACACCCTACCCAACTTCAACAGAGTACACATTCTTTACAAGTGCACATGGAATATTCACCAAGACAGATCAAATGCTGGGCCATAACATAAGTCTCAATAAACTTAAAAGGGTTAAAATCATACAGAGTATGTTCACAGATCATATCATAAATAAATCAGAAATCAATAAGACAAATGGAAAAAAAATCCGAGCATTTGGAAACTAAACAGCATAATTCTAAATAATTCATCAAAGAAATGACAAAGGAAATTTTAAAAAAGGTTTTGAATTGAGTGGATTTAAAAATACAACATATTCATATGGCTATGACAATGCTTTGAAGGAATTATATAGCTTAAAATGTTATACATTATCAGAAATGAAGAAAGATCCAAACTCAATAATTTAAGCTTCCTCTTTACGAGGCTAGAAAAAAGCAAATCAAACCCAAAATAAAGAGATGGAAGGAAATAATAAGAAGCCTAAGTCAATGAAATAGAAAACAGACACACCACAGAGAAAAAAAAAAATCTATAAAATCAAAACCTTTTTTAAAAAAACCAATCAATAAACCCAATATGCTCCTAGCTAGATTGATGGAGTAAAGGAGGAAGAGGGGAAGGGAGAGGAGGAAGAGAAGGAGAAAGGGGAGGGAGAGAAGGAAGAAGGAGAGGAGGAATTGGAGTGGGAGAGAAAAGATACAAATTCCCAATATCAGGAATGAAAGAAGTAAAATCACTACAGATACTACAGACTTGCAAAGAATAATAAGATAATATTATAAACAATTTTATACAAATAAATTTGTTAACTTAGATGAAATGTTCAAATTCATTGCAAGATACAGAATTATCAAAACAGACCAGAGAACAAATAGAAAACTGGAATAGCCTTGTGTCAATATCTATTGAATAAATTTTGCAATTAGAAGTTCTACCACAAACGAGACTCCAGACCCAGAAGGCTTCACTAGTGAATGCCACCAAAAATTTAAGGAAGAAACACAGTTAACCCTCAGTATCCATGGGGGATTGGTTCCAGGATCCTCTCAAGAGCAAAATCTGAGATTGCTCCTGTCCCTTATATTAAAATGGCATAGTGCAATCAGCCTCCCGAATCCTTTAATCTGCACATTTGGACCAACTGATCTGATACTGGAACCAGACAGCTATTCCAGGGGGTGAGAGAAAGTTTTATAGAAATATACAGGATTTTAAGAGACAAGCTGATGGGGTTAGCTAGGAAGGCAGTGTAGTGTCAAGGTTGAGGTTGGATGTAAAGTCTTGAAGTCACATAGATCTGGATTCGAATTTGGATTCCTGTTTCCCAGCTAGAAACTGAATGCCAGAAACTGATTCTAGAATGTTCCCTTCTCGAATCTTCACTTTCTCACGTATAACATGAGAGTAATGATAGTGCCCTTACCAGATTACTGTGGGACTCTATTAAATATCCACATTAAGGTCTTAGCACTGAGCACACTGGCACATGCCAGGCTTTGGATAAATGGTAGCTACCACTACAGTCAGTCCACCATATCTGGATTCAACCAGCCTAGGATCAAATTTCAATTCAAATATGCCAATATGGAAGAACTACTGTACTATCGGTTTTACATAAAGGACTTGGAGCACCCACAGATTTTGGTATCCCCAGGCAACTTGGAACCAGTGCCCCCACAGATATCAAGGAAAGACTACCATCATATATTTTTAGAAACTAAAAGAGAAAAGAATACCCTACAGCTTAGTTTCTTATTTATTACCCTGATACCAAAGCTAGACAAGGACATTATGAGAAATCGATAAACTAATATCCTTCAAGAATTTCAATAGAGACCCCTAATAACAGCAAGTTGAATCCAGCAAAATGTTTGTTAAACAATAATACACCATGACCAAGTGCAGTTTACCCCAAGAATGGAAGGTTGGTTTAACATTCAAATATCACCATATTAACAAAATAAAGGAGAAAAAAACCACATAAACATCTCAGTAAATGCAGGAAAAAAGAATATGACCCAATTCAACACCCATTCATGATAAAAACTGTCAGCAAACAAGGAAAAAAAGGCAAGTCCCTCACCCTAAAAAGGGCATCAATCAGGGCTTCCCTGGTGGCGCAGTGGTTGAGAGTCTGCCTGCTGATGCAGGGGACACGGGTTCGTGCCCCGGTCCGGGAAGATCCCACATGCCGCGGAGCGGCTGGGCCCGTGAGCCATGGCCGCTGAGCCTGCGCTTTCAGAGCCTGTGCTCCACAATGGGAGAGGCCACAACAATGAGAGGCCCGTGTACCGCAAAAAAAAAAGGGCATCAATCAAAAAAAACCCTACAGTTAACATCATACTTCATGGTGAGAGCAATGCTTTGCTCCTAAGATCAAGAACAAGACTCTCACCACTTCTATTCAACATAGTACTAGAGGTTGTAATCAACGCAGTTAAGACAAAAAAAGAAATAAAAGGTGTATAGATTGGAAAAAAAAAAGTTATGGTGGCACAGTGGTGAAGACTCCATGCTCCCAATGCAGGGGGCCCGGGTTCAACCCCTAGTCAGGGAACTAGAACCCACATGCATGCCACAACTAAGAGTTCGCATGCCACAATTGAGAAGCCCGCCTGCCACAACTAAGACCTTGCCACAACTAAGACCTGGCGCAACCAAATGAATAAATAAATATTAAAAAAAAAAAGAAAAAGAAGAAATAAAGTTATCCTTATTCACAATGTTTATGCATGTAGAAATTCTAAGGAAGCTACAATAAAGCTATTAGAACTAATAAATGAGTTAGGCAATATCACACATATAATGTCAATATATGAAAATGAATTCTGGTTCTATATACTGGCATCAAACAACTGTAAATTGAAATTAAAATATGTAATACACAATAGCATCAAAAACCTTGAAATTAGGGCTAAACTTTACAAAATATGTACAAGACTTGTACACTGAAAACTACAAAACACTGCAGTAAGAAACTTGTAACAACCCAAATAAAATTAAGAGATATACTATTAAGACTCAGTATTGTTAAGATGTCAATTCTTCCCATACTGATCTATAAATTCAATGGAATCCCAATAAAAACTCTAAGAACTTTTGTAAAAACTGACATGATGATTTTAAAAGCTTCTGTGGAAATGTAAAGGACCTAAAATAGCCAAAATAATTTGAAAAAGAAAAATATTGAAGAACTCACACTACCTGATTTCAAAAATTATTATAAAACTAAAATTATCAACAGAGTGAAATACTGGTGAAAGGATAGACATAGATCAAAGGAACAGAAGAGAATCTAGAAAAGATTTTTTACAAATGTGGTTAATTGATTATCAACAAGCTACCAAGGCAATTCAATGGGGGAAAAGGACAGTGTTTTTAATAAATGTTGGTAGAACAACTGGGTGTTGGTATGGAAAAAAACGAACCTCACCCCTTACCTTACACTTAAGTAAAAACCAACCGGAAATGGATCACAGACCTAAACATGTAATATAAAAGGGTAAAACTTCTGGAAGAAAAGATAAGAGAAAATATCTGCAATCTTGGGATAGTCAAAGATTTCTTGCATCGAACACGGAAAGTATAAACCATAAAAGAAAAAAATGAATAAATTGAACTTTCCCAAAATTAAACACGTCTGCCCTTTAAAGAACACCATTACAAAAATGAAAAGGTAAGCCACAGACTGGGCGAAAATGTTTGCAAAACATCTATCTGACAAAGGACTTCTGGGACTTCCCTGGTGGCACAGTGGTTAAGATTCCACGTCCCTAATGCAGAGGGCCCAGGTTCAATCCCTGGTCAGGGAACTAGATCCCACATGCATGCCGCAACTAAGAGTTTGCATGCCACAACTAAGAAGCCGGCAAGCTGCAACTGAGGAGCCCTCCTGCCACAACTAAGGAGCACACGTGCCGCAACTAAGGAGCCAGCGAGCCACAATTAAGGAGACTGTGAGCTGCAACTAAGGAGCCTGCCTGACACAACTAAGACCCGGCACAACCAAATAAATAAATATTTTTTTAAAAAAGGATTTCTTACGAGAATATATAAAGAACTTTGATAATATGCTAAACAACCTACTAAAAAATGAGCTAAAGATTTTTTCACAAAAGACACACAGAAGAAGATGCACACTAATACACATATGAAACAATGACCAACATCATTAGCCTTCAGGAAAATGCAAATTAAAGCCAAATGAGATATTGTTACACACCCACCAGAGATGTTAAAATTAAAAATAATGGCAATACCAAGTGTTGACAAGAATGAGGAACAACTGAAGGACTCATACACTCCTGGTGAGAATGTAAAATGGTACAACCACTTTGCAAACAATTTGATAGTTCCTGATAGGGTTAAGCACATACTTACATGACATAGTAATTCCACTCCTAAAATTTAACCAAGAGAAATAAAACACATTTCCACATAAAGGTGTATAAGTAAATACTCATTGCAGCTTTATTCATAAAAGTCCCAAACCAGGGACCTCCCTGGTGGCACAGTGGTTAGGAATCTGCCTGCTGGTGCAGGGGACACGGGTTTGATCCCTGGTCTGGGAAGATCCCACATGCCGCAGAGCAACTGAGCCCTTGCACCACAACTACTGAGCCTGCGCTCTAGAGCCCGCGAGCCACAACTACTGAGCCCGCGCGCCTAGAGCCCGTGCTCCGCAACGAGAAGCCACTGCAATGAGAAGCCCGCACACTGCAACAAAGAGTAGCCCCTGCTCGCTGCAGCTAGAGAAGGCCTGCGCACAGCGATGAAGACCCAACGCAGCCAAAAATAAATTAAAAAAAAAAACAGTCCCAAGCTGGAAAAAAACCTACATGTCCCTCAACAGGTGAGGGGATAAATAAGGAAATACTACTCAGTGATGAAAAGGAACAAACAACTGATTCAGTCAACAATATGGATAAATCTCAAAAAAAGCATGCAGAGAGGAAGAAGCTGAAATAAAAGTCACAATGTTCAAGGGACTTCCCCGGTGGGGCAGTGGTTAAGAATCCACCTGCCAATGCAGGGGACACAGGTTCGAGCCCTGGTCCGGGATGATCCCACATGCTGTGGAGCAACTAAGCCCGTGCGCCACAACTACTGAGCCTGCGCTCTACAGCCCATGAGCCACAGCTACTGAGACCGCATGCCTAAAGCCTGTGCTCCGCAACAAGAGAAGCCACCCAATGAGAAGCCTGAGCACCGCAATGAAGAGTAGCTCCCGCTCGCCGTAACTAGAGCAAGCCCGCGTGCAGCAACAAAGACCCAACGCAGCCTAAATAAATAAATAAAAAGAAAGAAAGAAAACGTCTCTGAGAACACAGAGGTTTTAAAACGACTTACAAAAAAAAGTCACAATGCTCAAAACTGATCATATTTCATGATGATATGCAGAACAATATCTACATGAATTTGATGCCCCCTAGCTCAACACTTGAAACCAAACCAGGTGATACTGTAACAACTTGGTGGTCAAGGTTGTATAGGTAATAAAATGAAAGCAGAACTGCTTAGAGTACTCCACTGTCTCCAACTGTTGTGTATACATACATTTCTGGAACTCCCCCTAATATACTTAACTGCACTTCTTTATTGTGCTCATCACGGTAAAGCCAAAGTCCCATGAATGGACTATAGGCCCTGTGTGATCCAGCCCCCACTTGCTCCAACCATAGTGGTCTCCTTGCTGTAACTGGCATCCCAGAGACCAGCTACAGCCTCAGGTCTTCTGCACTATTGTTTCCCTACCTATAACTTGCTCTGCCAGATATTCACATGGCTCAGCCACTCATCTCTTTCAAGTCTTTGCTCAAAAAGCATGTTCAGAGAGAGGCCTGTCCTGACCACATTACTCAAAATCACAGCTCTCCTTACTACTGGGGACTCTCTTCCCTACTTGCTCTCCAGAGCAACTTTTCATCTTCTAATAGAGTACATACTTGTTATTTTATTAGTGCTTGTCTCCCCTGCAAACAGAAGGTAAGCTCTGTGAGGGCGGGGTTCCTGTCTCTGCTGTCCACTGCTGGATCCTCAGTGCTTACCAGAGCTTGCATTGAGCTGGCATGTAGCAGTCTCGGCAAGTGTGCTGAGTTACTAGACAACCTATTTTCAGGCAACGACCTTATCTACTTCATTTTGGCTTCCCAGTGCCTATTAGATGCTTGATGTTTGTTGAGTGAATAAATGAATGAGATGAATCAGAGAAAGGCATGTAAGCCAAAAAGCTTTTAAGGGACATATTTTCTCACCTGTAATTGTTGCTGTAGGTGGGTGATTTCAGCAATTCTCAACTCTCTAGATTTGTTTGTGCTCTCAATTTCTTGCCTTTGGGTTGTCAATCGACATCTGATATCTTGAAGTTTTCCTTCCAGTTGATGCTTCTTATCATTCTTTAACAAATGAAAAATAATAAGAATTATTAGCATTTTAATGGTTCAATGTAAGTAGATTCCCAAAGCATAATCAAACTACTCACTAGAGCTTCTAATTCAAATTCCAAAGTCTTTTTCTTTGCTTTCAGCACAACTATGTCCTCTTGTTCTTTGTTTCTTTGATTTAATAGTTCTTGTCTTCGATTCCGTTCCCATTCAAGCTGTCGTTGCCTTTCAAGCTCCCGTTTTGCAGCCTATGACATACACAGACGATTTATTAATTCTTCAGTTCTTACACTCTTCAAGGTCTCTTAGTAAGCATTACATCTAGTAAGTCTTTTCTTTTAGGGGTGAAATATTATTAAACATTACAAGAAATTTTTATTTTAATATAGCAGAAAAATTTTATACAAATATAATATTCCTTCTATGGGAAAACAGAGAATATTGAGAAAGGCTATTATATTTACATGAGCTGAGAACAGACTGGATTGTTTCACCACTGACATTCAATTCTTTACGCTGCTAAGGATGCGTGGTGTGCTAAAATAAGCTGCTCTTCCTTATTTACGGACTCATAAAAAACAAGGAAAATTAATCTAGTAAAATCAAGCCAAAAACCCCAGAACAAAAAACAAAACAAAAAAAGCTTTCTTCCATCAAACAAGTAATTATTATTTCTTCTGTCACATGAGAGATTATTATTTGTCTCAAGCTTTAAAAGTCTGTAACCCCCATCTCCCTAATCATTCATTTCCTTTTTAGCACAGAAGGTTCTGTAATTTCTCTGGCAATGTCAGCTCTCTTCAACGCTGACTCTGATGGCTGCTAGGCAGAGTAACTGTGGGAGCACCTGGCACTCTTTATCGTATTGTAATTGCTTCTTACATACCTGTGCTCCAACTACACTGTAAGGGCCTGGAGGACAGGTAGAATTCCTGTTTATCACCATATCTCCAGGGACTATCAATGCCTGGCACATGGTAAATGTCAATTAAATAATCTTGAATAAACACTCTAAAATACTTTTTTTTTTTTAAAACACTGAAGAAGGAAAGGCTGTCTACCTTTTGGTTGTCATCCTGGAAATGAAAATCCTGTTAGTATCTGTGTGTGTCTGCCCGAATGAAAGGGAGCTTATAGCTACAAGTTTTCTAAAGCAATCATCAGGAGATGAAACCAAAGTATTATTTTTTTATAAAGACAAATCCCCCATCTTTAAAATACATTTTATCCACACAAGAGAATCATGTCATTGCTTCTGTAACAATATACTAGGACTTCCCTGGTGGCGCAGTGGTTAAGAATCCACCTGCCAATGCAGGGGACACAGGTTTGAGCCCTGGTCCAGGAGGACTCCACATGCCATGGAGCAACTAAGCCCATGCACCACAACTACTGAGTCTGCACTCTAGAGCCCACGAGCCACAACTACTGAGCCCGTGTGCCACAACTACTGAAGCCTGTGTGCCTAGAGCCCGCGCTCCACAACAAGAGCAGCCACCACAATGAGAAGCCCATGCACCGCAACGAAGAGTAGCCCGCACGCAGCAATGAAGACCCAATGCAGCCATAAATTAATTAATTAATTAAAAAAAAACAATATACTAAAATTGGAAAGACAGACAGGAGACAGGCTTGGCCCCTATCCAGGTATGGCACCAAATTTAGGAAGCCATCCATAAAATACAGTGAAGATTACTAGACATATTTTCTAAAGTGGAAAAAGAAAAAGATGCAGAACAATAAAATTAGCGTGATACCATTACAGTGGTTTCATAAAACAATTTCAACTAAACCTTCAACCTCCCCACCATATAAACCTTTTTGTTTCTATATTTGTATGTGAATGCAGAAAAAAGGCTAGAAAAAAATACTTAACTGCTATCAGTGGTTTGTTTCAAGACTGTATTATCAAAAACTTGTACATGAATGTTCATAGCAAGAGTATTCAAAATAGCCAAAAAGTAGAAACAACTCAAATGTCCACCAACTGATGAATGGATAAATTTAAAATGTGGTCTATCCATATAATGGAATACTATTCAAACACAAAAAGGAATAAAGTAATGATTCACGCTACAACTTAGCATGAAAACATGCTAATCGAAAGCCAGACGCAAAAGGCCACATATTATGTGAATCCACTTATACAAAATGTCCAGAATAGGCTAACCTATGGAGAGAGAAAGGAAATTCGAGGTTGTTAAGGGCAGGAGGAGGGGGAATGGGGAGTAACCGCTTAATGGGTAAGGAATTTCTTTTTGGGGTGATGAATTAGTGGTGACGGTTGCACAATTTTGTGAATAACTAAAACTACTGAATTGTAAAAAGAAAAAAAGACTGTGTTAATATATTACTTAAACAGCTCTGGAAGAGCATGCGTGTTCATGACGGGGCTGCTCCCCAGCTGCTCACCTCTCGCCTCTCGATTTCTTTCCTGCGCTCCTCCTCTCTCTGACGTTCTAGCTCCCGCTGCTTTTCCAGCTGCTTCTCCAGCTCCAGTTGCCTCTTGCGCTCCTGTTCCTGGCGTTCCCGCTCCTTCCTCTCCTGCTCCGCCCTCTCCAGCTGGGCCAGGCGCTCTTGTTCTTTGCGCTGCTGCTCCAAGAGCGCTTGTCTCCGTTTCTCCAGCTCCAGATTGCCACGTTCAAAGTTCTCACGCTTCTTATCTTCAAAGGTTACTTTAAAACAAGACGTAACGATTAGGAAAAGCCATGATTTTCAACATAGTATTTTCAAAGGGAAAACTCAATGGCATATTGGAAATGTGTAGTGTACCTGCAAACCTGAACTCCCAAAGCTTCTTTCTCACCTGTGCCCTCACTGATAAGCACTATGAACGTGCCCTTCACCCAGCTTCTTGCTTATATACTCTCCCCTCCAGATGAACCACATCATAGTGTTCGAAATGCCAAACGTGGTTTCTGGAATAATCTTTTGACAGCAGTTCTGCATCATCACCCAACCTCCATACCTTCCCTGTCACTCTACCCTTTCCCTTTTCTATGACCTGGATTCAGCAATTGACCCCTTGTCACTTCTGTACCATGAATCTTTCCCTTTCTACCTCTTTTTTCTTTGCTTAAAACCGTGCTGTTGTGTCTTCAATTTTAACAAACAAGACAGTTTCTGAATGCAGAGGTAAGAAGGTAAGTCTCCTCCTGGGTTTCACACTGAAGAGCAGGTTGTGCCCTAATCATCATGGAAATGATACTCCGTAAGTTATTTTTTCTAACCCATTACTCAGTTTCCTTCTTTGAGAACACCAATTATGAATTTTAGAACTATCCCCAGGTCAATAATTGTTTTTCTCTGATCCTTGCTAACACTGTTTAGATCCATTTTATTTTACTTTTAAAAAAAATTCCATCCACCACATCCCTTACTATGTTTTCAGCAGCGTCTATTCAGTTTTGTGTTTGCCTCACACGCTTCTCCTTGGAGCCAGCCCCAGACAAGGGAAGCTCTCACTGCCAGCCTGTGCAGCATGTCATTCCCATTGTTCCCAATCTATTTCAAGGGCCGTCACTTCACACACTGTCTTGAGATGTGTAGCTGTGAGCATCCTTTCTTGGCTTCTTCCCACATTCCTGTCTGGCCTTCACTGAAAACAGACCTTCCTTACATACTGTAGTTAGATTAGAGATCAGAGATGGCAAGCAAGTTTTATTTTCTTGTTCTTCTGGCTCCTTTTGTGATTTCAGAACAGGCAGCAATCATTTTACTCTGCCACCTTAAAATCGAAAGTCCCCTCCGTCAGAGAAAGGAATGAAGTAATGATACATGCTACAATGTGGATGAATCTCAAAAACACTATGCTAAGTGAAAGAAGCTGGATGTAAAAGGTCACCCACTGCATAATACCATTTATATGAAATATCCAGAAGAGGTAAATCCAAAGAGACAGAAAGCAGACTGGTGATTTCTAGGGGCTGGGGAAAAGGGAGAATGGAGAGTAACTAGGTATGGCCACTGTTTTGGACTGAATGGTTTCCACCCCACCAATTTATAGGTTGAAACCCTAACCCCCAAATGGGCTGGTATTTGGAGATGGGAACTTTGTAATTCCAGTTAAGATAAGGTCATGACGATGGGGCCCTCATTATGAATTAGTGGCCTTATAAGAAAAGGAAGAGAGAGCTATCTTTCTTTTTCCATGTGCACACACCGAGGAAAGGCCATGTGAGGACCTAGTGAGAATGCAGCCATCTGCAAGTCAGGAAGAGTGCCCTCACCAGGAATGGAAGTGGATGGCACCCTGATCTTGGACTTCCTATCCTCCAGAACTGTGAGAAATAAATTTCTGCTGTTTGAGACACCCCGACTATGACATTTTATTATGGAAGCCCAAGCTGACTTAGACAGCCACTGAACTGTACACTTCAAAATGATCAATTTTATCTTAAGTAAATTTTACCTCGATTTAAAAAAAAGAAAAGAACTGAAAGTCCCTATACATCTTTTTAATTCCAAAATCTGGCCCTATTTCTGGTACACAGAGGCACATAATAAATGGTTGTTAAAAGAAAGAATGCACTAACCCAAAACTCTAATACTGTCACATCCTGTTCAAAACTTTAAATGAATGTCTTCTACCAACAGAAAAAGAAAATTCCAAATTCTAAGGATTCCTGTTCTTATTTGCTTTAAGACTTTACTCCCATTATTATCAACCTGAAATGTTCCTCCCTTCCACTTGTAATGACCCAATTACTCTTCAAATCTCAACTCAACTGTGACCTCTTCCATAGAGATTTAATTGCTTGTGTATTTCCCAGTCTATGCCAACCAGCTATAAGTAAGCTCTTGCTGTGCATCTATAATTCTGTCTTCAGGAATTTATCATACTTATGCACTGCTTTGATGATTGTTTATATGGATGTCTTAAATCCTCAGTTGTATTATAACCTTCCAGAGGGCATGGACCATGTATTATTAACATTTAGATTCTTCACTGTACTCAACACACTTGAACAAAGAACATTTTCAGTAAGCAGTTTACCACTGAACAAGAAGTAATTTAGTTAAAGAGGAGACTAGGAGACCTAGTGTCCTGAGCAGGTCAATTATCCCCTGAGCACTTTAAATGCAACAAAATGACACTGACAGAGTATTAAACATAAAGAGCTTCCATAATAAATTTCATTAGGGTGTCAGTATCAATTGTCATCTCATCATTAATAATTCATAGCTACCATAGAATATTTTAATAGTATGATGAATTTATCTTTGTAAATGAGGATAATTTAAATTAGGTTCATATTAAATTTAAAATAACTTCTTGTTATCAAGGAGCTTCCGATTCTATAACAACATGAGAAAACAACAGTAGGCAATTTTACATTCTATTTCTGCAACCACCTTAAAGGCTTATCAGTTTTGAGCATTTTATAGATAACATTTATAAAATTTTTGTTAAGTGGTAAATAATCAGATTTCAACTTAAAAGCTAGAACAAGGGTGCATTAGCAGAGTACATAATGTTCTTATTTCTATACATATATTCAAATCCAAAAGCATATGAAAAGTGTCTCCTTTCTGACTAAGGTCAGTTAAAGAAACATAGCAAGGGCTTCCCTGGTGGCTCAGTCGTTAAGAATCTGCCTGCCAATGCAGGGGACACGGGTTCGAGCCCTGGTCCGGGAAGATCCCACATGCTGCGGAGCAACTAAGCCCATGTACCACAACTATGGAGCCTGAGCTCTAGAGAGCCTGTGAGCCACAACTACTGAGCCCGCGTGCCACAACTACTGAAGCCCACACGCCTAGAGCCTATGCTCTGCAATAAGAGAAGCCACCGCAATGAGAAGCCCACGCACCACAACGAAGAGTAGCCCCTGCTCGCCACAACCAGAGAAAAGCCTGTGCACAGCAACAAAGATCCAACACAGCAAAAAAATAAAATCAATAAAATTTAAAAAAAGAAACATAGCAAGAATGTCAAAAGCTAAATTTATTTTTGCCTCCATCTTTGCCTTAGAGATAGAAAATCTCTAATATGCTATAATTCAAATATAAGGACTGTCTTACCAGGTAATTTCTTTTCTAGTTGTTGCTGTTCATCTTCTAAAACTGGTTCCTCTGGTAACCTCTGATCTACCGAAGTTGAGCTTATGACAGATATACCACTGCCAGATCGAACTCTTCTGCAGTTGTGGAAAAAAAGAAAAAAAAAAAAAAGGATTCATGTAAAGCTGTCTAGGTAGAATTGGGTAAACTATGAAAAAAAATTTTTTTTAAGATTATGCCACATATCATGGAGCAAATTTCATTTTTAGTGAGGAAAAGATAAAGATTTGGTCTTCTCTATTTACAAGAGTTTCTTAAAAATGAGTATCTGAACGTCATCAGACTCTGAGTGCCATATTCATTCAAATGTTTAGAACCATCACCAAAAGTAGGACAATTCCAAAGGATTAAATCAATGAACAATTGTCAAGTGGTTAGAGCAGTACCTTGGACATAGTAAGTGTTTGCTGTTCCGATCATAACCCTCCTATGAAACATTAAATTTCCAAGGGAAGATTAGCAGCTCAGCTAATTGAGAGCATCTTTTTTTTTTCCCTTTACAAAGTCTCTCCACGTTATCTCTAAACAAACACATGAAATGTCTATACTTTATAGTTCTTAAAACAAATCACTTAGTTTACTGGTTAGTTTCACTTTACACCATTAATCTTGCTCTTTTAAACCGATCTACCTATCTTCTTTTTATGCTTTTTTATCAGCTTCCAGTGTTGTGTTTCTTGTAGCGATTCTTGAAGCTGTGAGATTTTGTGGGCAAACTGTCCAGCTACCGGTTTCTTCCTACACGTTCACAGTTTTCTCAGCTCCCCCCTGCACCATGTATGTGCTGACAGTGATGGCTTCATGTTTCATACTTTTATGGGGACTTTTCCCCCAGTCCTTCCTGTGAGGAATTAGGACAGAAATTCTTATCTGCGCTTCTTTTGTTCTTCTTTGTCTCGTAAGATCTCAAATTTGTCTTTTAAGTTAAAGCTTTGAGACACAGTTGTCCAAGAGGGCTGTGTATGCATGCGTGGTTGTGTGTAGGCGGAGGATACCAGTAACTGCAGAGTCTTCCCAATTGGACCCTGAACTACCCTCTCAATGTCTCCATTGAGGTTATGTTTCAGACCATGAAAATTTTCTTTAATAATCTTCCTGATTATAATTTCTACATTGCCAGCATTTTGTTACCTCTGTCTGGAATGTGTAGAATTCATAGGCAGAATCTCCTTGCTTTATTTTCTATGTACAGGTTGATATCATTGCACTTAAACTGCTAAAGTTTTGGGTGAGCTTTGATTATATGGATTGTCTCAAAAATCACAAAATCTGTGATGTTTTACTTGACTGTTTTACTAATATCCTATGAGTACTTTAAAGAACAGAACAGGGAAAGATTAACACAAACCTACCTAAGAAGATTTGCTTGAATTCATAGATATTTCATTTACTTGCCAAGAATAAAAAATGACTATAAGATACACAGGCAACAAAGCCAAGTTTGAAATTCACATACTCAGCGCACAATTTCTTATGAGAGCCAAATATTCCTTACCTAAAGGAAGGTGGAATGTATTCTGGGGGCAGGACCGGTGGCAGTGGTTGGCCAGACATA
This sequence comes from Stenella coeruleoalba, assembly GCF_951394435.1. NCBI lineage: Eukaryota > Metazoa > Chordata > Mammalia > Artiodactyla > Delphinidae > Stenella > Stenella coeruleoalba. The sequence continues at coordinate 133,272,631 of NC_137150.1, read as the reverse complement.
GCTACATCAATTAGGTGCATAGCCAGGATAAATTCTTCTGCTGTGAGTTTTCCATCTTGATCAATGTCAGAAAGATTCCTATTCAACAAAAAGTTCATTGTAATCTAGCTTCATGAAAATGCATGCTTGTTACTATTCATGAGTGATTTAAACGTTCTATTTTCTTATTCTGACTCTAGGCCAACTGAGTTCCTCTGTGCCTCAGTTTATAAAAATAGTACCTATTTCACACCACCATTGCAAAGACAAAATGAGACAATCCATATAGCTGGGATGGTGTTCAGCATTCAACAGATGTTAACTATGATTATAATTACACTCTTCTCAATCATTGCAACCCATTTTAAATGTATCATACATTCCATGTGTCTAATTTAGACTACGCTCTGCAGACTATCAGGTCAGATAGTAAATATTTAAGCTTTGCAGAACACACAATCTCTATCACACAGAATTCTGCTGCTGCAGCAGCAAAGTAGCCACAGACAATATATAGAGAAACAAATGGGCACGGTTGTTTTAAAAAAACAAAACCAGGTGCAGGCCAGATTCAGCTCACTGGACCAAGCCCTGATCTAGGCCTCCAAGGGTGGATCTTTACGGCCTCCAGCCACAGAGGCAAGGTGTTTTCTGTTCCTTAATCTTAGGATTCAATCGTCACTGTTCTTCATAATCAACTTGCCCTGGTAGCTAATTAAAGTAAACAGATTTTTCTAGCAAGTCCAAGAATGTGATTTTACTTAACAACTTCTGGACACCAAAAGAGGATGCAAGACCACAACACTGTTCACTAAAATACCAATAGGACAGATGCTACACTGGGCAACTAACTGGCTTTGCTGATGCGATAAATCAAGAAACTCCTCTTAAATCTGAAATTTCCTCAGGTGGCATAAACTCTTTTTTTTTAAGGTACAATATCCATACGGTAACATCCACCCCTTTTAGAGTACAATTCTTCGAGTTCTGACAAACACATTCAGTTGTGTAACTCTACAATGTATAGAAGTTTCATCATCACCGAAAATTCCTGTCTTTTTATAGTCACCCTTTCCTTTGCCCCCAGGCCCTGGCAACCACTGATCTCTTTTCTGTCCCTCTACCTTTGCCTTTTCCAGGTGCCAGACTCCTGTTTTTAAGTAGAACACAGCCACAAATGAAAACCCTGCCTGTTTTACCTTGTTCTCTCTTCCTTTCCACTGCCCACTCCTAGGTAAATGCAATTCAAAGGCAGGTGGAATTCCTATTTGGTTTTTTCCCCATACTTGCCTGAAGAATGGCTGTACACATTTAATTAAATATCTTTTTATCATATAGAAAGAGAATATAATATTCTAGTAGGAGAAGACTCAAGTATTTTTTTCAAAGAGGGCAGGTTATAAATGAGAAACTTAAACATTTCATTATATTCTAGTGTCATGAGAACAACCAACGTCCATAAATGTTAGGTCTTTAGTTTTTATTCCAGAGGGCCCTAGGATATTGGTACACACCCAGACTTAAAGAGGTCTAGATGTGTCATAGATATAAGATGCTTGCTAACTGGTCTGTTATTATGCTATTGCAAGAGGCTGACCCTTTAAGCAAAGCAGAAGGGACTATAATGGGTGAAGGGAGCAGCCCTAGAGCTTGACCACTTATGAAACAACCACATCAATGAGCCTGCAGCAAAATCTTGAACCTAGCAGGTAAGTGGTACAGACCGGGTTTATCTTCCAGGTGGAATCAATGGATAATGCATAACTGAGAGATATACACTCCTGAAGAGTGTGTGTTCTAGTTAATATTTAACTAGATATTAAAATTAAATATTTAACATTCTAGTTAATATTTAAATGTAAAGAATCCTATAGGATTAGGCAAGGCTCATCAATAGCTACTAAAACTCATTACAAAATAGACAAAGAGAAATAAATGTACCTACTGATGAAAGTACTCGGTATCATCTCTGATGTATTTTGCAAAAAAAAAAAAAAAAAATTCAAACTTGAATCTGATGAGTGGTTCTCAACCACTGATTGATTTAGTACTGCAAAGAACATCTGCCAATGTCTGGAGACATTTCTGATTGTCACAAGTGGAGGAGGGGCTCATGCTGCTGCAGTAGGCAGAGGCCAGAGATGCTACTTAACAATCAAAAGTCCACAGGACAGGCCTCCACCACAGAGTCATCGGGCCTAAAATGTCAATAGCACTGAGGTGCAGAACCCTGCTCAAGATCTAATTACCAATCTACAGGAAATACAAGAATGAATTAACACCACAAGGGTGCCATCAGCTAAAGTTAGGCTATAAGAAACTATAGGACAAATGATCTGGGGTTTTTTTGTGGGGTGGGGTGGGGGAGGAGTGGAAAACAAGACAAGGGGGAGTTTATAGGTTAAAGGAGACTTAAAAGATGTATCAACCAATTGTTACAAAATATAGATTTATTTCAGTCCTGATTTGAACAAATCAACTATAAAAAAATTATGAGACAATCTAAGGAATTTAAACACCATCTGATTAACTTAATGATAAGAATTACTATTTAACAGTTTTAAGTGGACTTTTGGTATTGCAGTCATGTGGGGAAAAAATCCCTATGTCTTTTGGAGATACAAGCTGAAATATGTGCAGATGGAAATGATATAATGACTGAGATTTGGCTTAAAATAATTGAAAGGAGGAGGGGAGAACCAGGACAAGTCATGAGTTGAGACTTATTTAGGCTGTATTATGAGTTCTTGAGAATTCATTATATTGATTGCTCTGCTTTTGTATTTTTCAAAATCAAAAGGGGGGAAAGTAAGAGGGGTAATCATAACAACTCATTGGAAAATTAAGCCTACTCCATATATCCCCCTTAGAAATAACGGTATTAATCTAAAGACCCATGAGCCATATCAATTCAAGAAATACAGTTTCCTCTTTATACAAACCAAGGAACTTTTTCATTCCTTACCATATTGAAGCCAGCTGAGCCTGTGGTAAACTTGACTGCATAAGAATAGTTCTTGCTTGGGGACCTAAACAAAAACCAGGAAAAAAATATAAAGATGAATCAGCAAATCTTCACTGATCAGTGTTCTGCACATAGGTACTATATAATCTCATGCAATCACAGTGCTTTAAACGATA